>NW_006159630.1:8654794-8691492 GCF_000334495.1 Tupaia belangeri chinensis | reverse complement strand
CAGCAGGAAGACTCGGAGATAAGGGATGACTCAGTGTCTAGGGGTGGGATCATAAGGATCATCTTCACTCACTTCTGGTGGTAGATGCTGCTGTCAGCTGAGATCTCAGCCACACCCACCTGAGGATGGTCTTTCTTGGGGAGGGGAGGTAGTTTGAGCTTCCTTCCAAGATGGCGGCTAAGTGCCAAGATTGACAAAACTATACTTTTGACTATATTCATTTGCTAGAGGAATAATAAAATACCACAAACTGGGTAGCTTAAATAGAACTTTGTTGTCATGGTTCTGGCCAGAGGCCAAACTCAAGATGTCTGCAGGACTTGTTCCTTCTGGAGACTGTGAAGGGAGACCTTGTCCCAAGCCTCTGCTCTAGCTTTGGGGAGTCTTGGGCATTCTTAGGCTTATAGATGGCATTCCCTGTGTCTTCACCCTGTCTTCCCTCTGTATGCATCTGTCTCTGTGTTCTTTTTGTGGGGACACAGCTCTGTTGAATTGGAGCCTACTCTAATGAACTAATCTTAAATTGATCATCTTCAAAGACCCTATTTCCAAGTAAGTTCACACTCATAGGCACTGGGGATTAGGACATCTTCTGGGGGACCCAGTTCTACCATGACAATGACCTGGTCCCAAATGTCACATGGCATCACTCCAGCCCTTCCCCAAGTTCTGGTGGCAGGGACTTTGATACCACTGTTCCATGGAGGAGAGACAAGGAAATTACACACGGGAAACATTTTTGCAGCCACTTTGGGGAGAAATACAATCTGTCACAACAATGTTTTTAAAATACTTATATTTTTAGTTGCTAGTATTTCAGCATAAAGGGAATTTATACACAATTTTATTTCTGGTTCTTGAAAATCAGAAGACTCTGACAACACTGGGCCCCCGTTTTCTCAGCTGCCCCTGTTAGGAGGCCGTGGGTTCTCCAGCCACCCACCCCCTGGGTCTCCCCTCTGCTGAGGCTGGTGTCAGCTGCCATCTAGTCACTGCGTAGAGCTGTCATTTCCTTGCACTCAGCTGGCTGCTCCGTGCCGTCCTTGCTGCCTGCTCCCTGGGCACCAGAGAGTCCCCGCAGTGCAGAGGAAGCTCCCTTGGGCGGCACTCCAGGAACTTCCCCATCATGTCATGACCTAAACACCCCCACCCCACCCTGAGAGCCCACAGAAGGCAACAGAAATGAGCCCAACCTCTGATTCACAGACCCCGTGTCTGCAGGATGGGTCTGGGCAGGAGGACGAGGCTGGACAAGCCTAGGCAGCTGGTTGATTGCAGAGGAAGCCCAGGGCGGGGGCTGGGAGGCCAGCTGGGAACTGCAAAGAGATGTGGTCATGGCCGTCACCTACTGCCGCCTTCTGTCCCACCCCCATGGGTCTTCTTTCAAGAAATGACATTGGGCTGACTTCTGAGGTGGCATGATCATCCATCTGCATTTTTCAGAACCTTCCCAAATCTTCCCTGCTATTGACAAATTGCTTTATGACAAAGGCGATGAAACCAGCCGGACCAAGGTTACCATGTTCTTAGGGTTATTGCATGTCAGCCAGGAGTGGCCCAGACCTGGGCGTCAAGGGAGGGTTGTCTTGAGACCAGCAGTTAGCGTAATGGCCATGTCGCTGGACTCCCATGTAGTCAACTGCGGTTTGAGTCCTGGACTTGGTGGCTTAAACTCACACTGGGCACATGTGCATGCGTGCCCAAGATCCCGTGAGAATGGAGGAGGAGAAGGGATTGCGGTGTGGCCATCCCCCGGGGGGTGATTTCTTGCTTTCTGTCTCTCTATCTCTCTCTCTGTCTTTCTGGCAAGGGCACGTGCCCTACAGCAAAAAAAAAAAAAAAAAAGAGAGAGAGAGAGTTGTCTTGTGTTTGTTCTGGGTCTGCCCCAGGGATGTGGGCAGGCTCCAAGCGCTCCTCAAGCTGTTTTGGGTGGGGCAGTCTCCAGGCCTTAGCGATGTCCCTGGAGACCCCACCTCTGTCACTCTGTGTAGGTTGTTTGACCTCTCAGCATTTTGGTTCCTGCCTTGGTAAGATGAAAGGAGCTAATTTACACAGAGTGCTTAGCAAAGTGTGTAAGTGTGAGCTCTTGTTAACATTCGCACATGACCTTGACGGCATTTGGTTTCCCCCATCGAGCATGGTTCTGTTGGGTTCTATTAGAAGTCGGTGGATGTGGGGGCTAGGGGTTGGCATAGTGGTTAAGGTGCTGGACTCCCACATGGCCCACTATGGTTCAAGTCTTGGACTCAGAGGCTTGAAAGTCATGCTGGGCACATGTACATGTGTGCCCAAAATTCTGAGAGGAGGATGGAGGAGAAGGTATTGCAGCATGGCCATCCCTCCTGGAGGGTGATTTCTCCCTTTCCCTCTCATTGTCTCCCTCCTCTCCAGCAAGTGCACACACTTATGGCAAATAACAAAAAGAAACAAAAAAAGAAGTGGTTGGATGTGCATACGCCCCCTTGTACTTTCAGAGGGGAGGGAGAGTGGCGTGGTCCCAGGCTCCAGCATAGAAGTCCGCCCTCCTTCTGTACCAGGCAAGGTGCTAAGCTGAGAGGCACAGGTCCTGTCTCCACCCACAGATGGGCTGGCCTCAGCCCCCTCTGCTCCCCACTGCTCAGCGCACCCAGTGCTCTCAGACGCCCTGCCTTTACCCCAAGACAGCCACAGAGGGAGCGAGGCTCCAGAGTTCCAGTCTTCAGCATCTGAGATGAATATTTTGCAAGTTGATGGTGGGGGAGGTTTTTCCTGACCTCAAGGAATGGTTGTCATTTGGTGCTCGGTGAGGGGTGGGAGAGAAACGGGAAAACAAGTGTTCTCTCACTGCCAGTTAATTCAGGACTGGCGGTGCTCTTCTACAGAAATTGAAGACTGCTGGGGGAGGAAGGGGACACTGGGAGGGAGCACGAGGGAGCACGAGGGAGCCCAAGGTCCTGGAGGTGCCTGGCCCTAGGATCCCGCCAGCCTCTGAGTTCATCGAACTGCAACTCCCAGAGATAGAGGATGCCCGTCGTCAGAGCCCACAGAGAGCTTCCCATTCGTCCCTGGGGCTGCGTAACAGATTCCAGCCAAGTAAGTGGCTTAAACCAACAAAAACATCTCAGTCCCAGTTCTGGAGGCCGGAAGCACAAAGTCAGGGTCTCGGCAGGGATTCGCTCCCCCTGAAGGCTCCAGGGGCGGAGCCTTCCATGCCTCATGCAGGCACTCATGGTTCCGGGCAGTCCCTGGCATTTCTGAGCTCCTCGCTTCAACACTCCAGTCTCTGCCTGTCTTCCTAAGGCCTAGATGTCCCCCCAAATACTGGGTCTCCTCTGAGAAGAACGATGTGAGAGCTCTGACCCTGGCCAGGCCAGCCTGAGTTCGAATCCTGCCTCTGGCACCCCCCACAGCAGATCCTGCACCCCTCTATGTGCAGGTGTCCTTGTCTGTAAATGGAAAGATGACTTTTTACTTGGTGGCGCTGTTGTGGGGCAAATGAAGACACAGGAAAGCCTTCAGCTCAGTGTGGGAGGTGGCACCTGCTCACCGAGAGCAGCTGTTGGCATTGCATGCGGTCCCGGCCGGCTGAACAGGCTGCAGGCAACAGGATGTCAAGACCTTCCAAATCCACGGATTGTGGCAGAGCCCCTAGCATGCCTGGTGGGTCTAATTCACCCTTTATGGATATTGAGAAATGGATACAAGAGAAGGGTATTATGTCTGTCCTGGGTACATGCATGGAATAGCCCATGGGGACACCCACACCAGAAGGCACAGGGAGCCTTCGCTGTGGGTCTGCTGGCTCTGCTGCCCCCAGCCTCCCTGCCCTATCTTGCCCTGCACCCCACGAAGAGGCTGCCTGGTATGGACGGCCCAGCGCCCCCTGACTTCCCATTGGGTTGGGACCAGAAGGCGCCCAGGCAGAATGGCTGATGGTTTGCCCCACTCTCCATTTGCCACGTCAGGCCTGGGGTGGAAATGATGCCCCGCTGTGCCCTTTTGCAGTTCCCCAACAACTTACCCACGACCTAGTGAGTGGCCTCTGTGAAACCCTCCTCAGGGAGCCTCTCCTGAGTGGCGCAGCTTTCCAGATGACCTCGTACACTCCAAAAGGCCCCCCAGAGATCCCGGAGTTGGCAGGATTCAGAAGTTTCCCACTGACGTGACTCTGGTCGCAGAGTGGGACTTGGTAAGGCAGCGGTCAGGAATGGCTGAGGCAGAACTGCACCTGACGCCAGAAACTCCCAGGTGAGTCCCCGTGGTGTCATTTCATCTGTGAGCAATGCCGATAATCCCTTACACAGTGTATCGTATGCTTACAAATCCTGCCAACTATAATCTCCTTTCTAACACCCACACATTCCTGTGGGGGGGGGCATGGCGTGGGGATCCATGTCTCCATCCTCTGGAAGAGAAAACTGAGGTTCTGAACAATTTGTGCGAGCCCCCGCATCTGATGTAGAGTTGGGACTTGAACCAGGCAGTCAATTTAAGAGCTAAACACTAGGTTAAATATAAATTCCAGATAAGCAACAAATAGCGGTTTGGGATAAGTATGTCCCAGACAAAGATGGGTTTGCGTTTGACGCAGGAGCCCTGACCTGAGCCGTGTTCCTGATGTCCAAGGCCGTGTTGCCTGCTCTGTCAGCTGTGCTGACCAGTAAGATTTTTGAAGACAGTTAGCGTAATGGCTATGTCGCTGGACTCCCATTTAGTCGACCGTGGTTCGCGTCCTGGACCCAGCGGCTTAAACTCATGCCAGGTGCGTGTGCGTGTGTGCCCAAGATCCTGAGAGGAGAACAGAGGAGAAGGGACTGCAGCGTGACCATCCCCCCTGGGGGGTGATTTCTCGCTTTCTGTCTCTATGTCTCTCTCTGGCTGGCTGGCGAGCGCACACGCCCTATAGCAAAAAAACTCTAAAAAAAATACACACACACACAAAAGATTCCTGAAGACAGTCTCTCACCAGGGTGGATTGCCCCAAATTGCTCCCAAATGCCATGGGTGAGTTAGCCAGCCTGGGGGACTGGGGATGGGGTGGGGTAGGGGCAATCCTGCAGAAGGAGGAGGTTGCCTGCTTTCTGAGGCAGCCCTGTTTGCAAGACCCTCTGTCAGAGAAGTCAGGGCAGCTCCCTCCAGATGTCAGTGACTGTCCTGGAGCCTCTGTGGGGAAAACTGGCCTGAGAATGGCATGGCCAGACCCTGCAGTGACAGGACATGGGGGTTGAGAAAGCAGTAAGAGGGGTGAGCCACCCTAGGAATTTGGGCTCCTGGCATCCTGAGCTGGCTGAGCAGGGGCTGAGCCAAGGGGTCAAGAGATGAAAGTAGACTCCATGCCATCTCCCAGTCCTAAGTCACCCTTCGTACCCAGAGATGGTCACGGTAGCTCTCACAGACCTTCCTGGTGGCAGTCCCATGGTCCACCTGTAGGGGGATTTGAAGATAGACCAGCGACCTGCCCAGTTGTCAAGTATCACTCTTGGGAGAACCAGATCACTTATTGACCAAAGTGAAAAGGAGCATTACTAATAATCACACAGGGTGACAGAGGCATACCAGACCCATGGTGACCCTGTTCATCAGCCACTTCCTCTTGGCTCCCCAGGAGCTACTAAGAAGATCCCAGGCCATAGTTGTTCAAGGCCACGTTGCTGCAGGCAGCTGGGGTGGCCCCTCCCCAGCCCCACGGACCTGACAGTGCCGTCCTCTGGAGCTGGGTGCTCGAGGGGGGCCATGAGGACAAGCCCTTTTGCTCAGTTCAGGGTCAGCCTGGCGTGAGCCAGGGCCGTGTCCATGCAGCCAGATTCAGTCTAGATTCCAGGAGATGATGGCCAAGGATGCCATTGCATCTAGATGTTTCCAAAGCAATGAATAAGGTTCTTCGGGTTTTAACTCCCTGCGCCCTCTGGGGTAACCAGCTTGGCTAGGGCTCTGGTTAAGTATAAATAAAGCTCAAACCCAAAGGACTTGGTTGGCTTAGGCAATAATCTCGGAGGGGTGAGGTAGCGAACCAGTCACCATCTAGTTATTTCCATGTCTATCTCCCTTGGTACCACCTACTTCCAAGCTATTGGCCCTATATGGCCCCAGCAGTTCTTACAGGGAAAGTGGGAACATCTGGATTTCCCCTGAGTCTCTTGGGGCTGGCAGGGTGGTTGTACACACATGGGGTGCCAGGGGCAGGCGGTGGGGCTGACGGGCTGAGGAGCTGCATGGCCTGGGCAGCGTGGCGCTCAGGGCCACCAGGAGTCGCCTCATTTACCTGCTTGCCCTATGCCTTAACAACCTCCTGCCATAACCCCAATCCCCCAGAATTGCCTGCTTCAGGGAATCCTCCCTGCCAGAAGCCAGGGTGTTAGGAAGAGAAGCAGCAGCCGTTTGACTCTGGTGGGTTTTGGCTTGCCCTTCCCTGTGCGGGAGAGCACGGGATGGGGCTTTGGAGGTCACGTGTGCTCAGGAGGGTCTTCCCTAAACGTTGCCCCTCTTCGCTACACGTTGCCCCACGAGGCAGATGCTGGGAAGGCAGAGGCCGTACCCTTCTGTGGATGGGGTGTGGAGGCTGGGGTGTGGGCCTCGTGGGCAGGTGGGAAGCCAGATCCCCAACCCCGTGCTTTTTTGGGTGAGCCCAGCTAATGGAAAGTGCTTTTTCCCATCTGGCAACTCCAGGAGCTTTGAGACTCTGTGCTGCGTTCTGAGAGACCTTCCTGAGTTTCTCCAGGTGAGGTTATCTCCTTGTGTTGGGGACAGTGTCGTGTACAATCCAAACCAGCATGACCTCTCACCTTGCATCTCGTTGGCTTTGGAAAGCATCATTTCTTTCCTTTTTTAAAAATGATTAATTAACTTTAATTATTATTATTATTATTGTTTTCCAATTTGATCAGAGAGAGAGGAGAGAGAGAGAGAGAGAGAGAAAGTGAGAAAGCAAGCCATCAGCTCCAAGAATCAAACCATGGTCAGCCATGTGGGAGTCCAGCACCGTTAACCACCATGCCACCGGCAGGCCCCACAAAAGCATCATTTCTTAATTCCATCTTCTTCCCACTGGATCTGCCTTCCTTATTCTGATTATTTTTTGGCATCAGCATGGTCTTTTTTATCTCATATGTTTGGTCGCCGAGCTGGAGAAGTCCAAGGTCAGGCCCACAGTCAGGGAGGGGCAGGCACATCCGGGACTTGCAAGTAAACTTCGATGAAGCCTGGAGTTAAAGACTAGAGTAAAAAATGTGTGTCGCACTGTTTGGTCATCAAAGCCCTTTCTTTCAAATTCCATTGCTGGATCTGATCTTGACAACAATCTAATTGGTGGCAAATCTGAGATCGCTGAGAAAAGGCACTGCGAAGTCTCCCCATTTGCAAAGGACCACGCTAGGATCAGAACCCACTCGTCTGACTCCAGGGCAGGAATGTTTTCCAGGTGACTGTCCTTTAAGCAAACATTTTCAGAGCAGCAGGGGTGAACTTCCTTCTAATGTGGGGGTGAGGTTCCAAGTGACGCACACGATAAAAATTATGTGTAGTTAAAAATTACCCTCGACTCAAAAATGAACTTGAAGACAGGTTAGAAAGTACAGTACGAGTGGTTTGTACTGTCCTCGGAACAGAAGCTGTCTTATCCGACCTCCACTTAGCCGACTAGAGGTCCTCATGGATGCCCCGCATTTCCTCTGCGAAGCACGCAGATGCCCACGGCACCCGGACGCTGTGCGTGGCAGGCTGCTCTCTGCTATGCTGTGTGCTTCTGCCCCTCCCAAAGCGAGTTGTCGGTTTACAAAGAGTCAGCTACCACTGCCCCCGAACTTGTTTATGCCAGTTGGACTTTTTATAGTAATCACATAATTTAATTAAATATGATGTCAGTGGATAAAATAAGAGTGGAAAAAAAGAATAGTGGTTTCTCTGAAAACGATCTTGAATGCTTTGGTAAAGGAAAATTGCAAAAAATAAGAGAGTTTAATTAGTCCTGGGTAAGAAGTAAGATCTTAGGAAAAGATGAAATCTCAGAGTCCGGTCTTGTAGCAGTCTGTGGTTTCTGTATGCTCACGCTTTATTCGGGAGAAACGAATGGAAGTGCTCGGGTGATGCACATGGGTGAGATGTATGTAAGGCAGGCAATAATAAAGATTCCAGACTTTGTGCCCATTCTTAAAAAAAGAATAATGCCACAGCCCAGCACGAACAGATTGGTGAATGAATTTACATTAGTATGTTTTTAAGTAAAAATAAAGTGTTTAAGATACATACACACAAGGGAACGTCCAAGAGTTTGTGGAAAAATGAAATTAAAGTGTGAGTTGATTTTGGTACAAAAGTCTTGAAATACATAATATGAATTTTTAAATTATATGCATTTTCCATGAACTGCTTGAAGCCCTCCTCTTATAGCTTTATCATACTTCATAACATATCACACATCATAAGATATATAAATATATTTAACTGCTTTGTGTGTGTTTTTTTTTTTTTTGAGAGGTTTTTGCTATAGGGCGCGTGCACTCACCAGACAGATAGAAAGAGACAGAAAGACAGAAAGCAAGAAATCACCCCCAGGGGGATGGCCACGCCGCAATCCCTTCTCCTTCATTTTCCTCTCAGGATCTTGGGCACGCACGCACACATGCCTGGCATGAGGGTCCAGGACTTGAACCACGGTCAACTACATGGGAATCCAGCGACATAGCCATTACGCTAACTGCTGGTCCCAATTGCTTTGTGTTTTGATTAGCTGAGCATTGTCTGTATAAAATGTCTGGTGTTCTTCTTTTCTTATTTTTTTTAGTTGCCAGAGGGTGCTTGGGCACACCAGAGAGAGAGAGACAGAAATGGAGAGACAGAGAGATAAAGAGAAATGACGTACCCCAACGGAGAATGGCCATGCTGCAACCCCTTCTCTTCCATTTCCCCATCCTGTCTGGATTTGGGGCATGCATGCATATGTACCCAGAGTGTTTTCAAGCCACTGGGGCTGGGATTTGAACCTGATGGGATCCAGTTCCCTTAACCACCAGGCCACAGAGCCCTGTATGCTGTCCTTTGTATAAAAATGTAGACTATAAAATATTAACGTTCACTGAGTGGCATTACATCTACTATTTTTTCTTTCTTCGTGACAGAACATGTGTGCATGCACATCAGAGAAAGAGAATGTGAGAGAGAGAGAGAGAGGGTCTGGTCACACCACGACCCCCTTCTGCCAGTCTTCTCGCCCATACGCCATGTGGGCTCACACACATGCCAGGGGATTTTGGGCTGAGTGGGTTCGGGAGTCAAACCCTGGTTACCATGAGGATCTGGATTCTCTTTTCTTCAAAAATATTTAAAAAATTTATTTGCTTATTCATTTGCGTATTTATTTTTGGTTTTGCATAGGGTGTGTTCGCTCACTGGAGAGAGACAGAGAGAAAGCAGAAAATCATAGCCCCTCGCCCCCACACCATAATAATCCCTTCGCCTCCTGACCTAGGATTCTGAGCATGCACACACATGTGCCTATCATGATTTGAGTCACCAGATCTGGGACCTGAACTGTGGTCAACCACATGGGAGTCCAGCGACATAACCACTACACCACCTGCTCATCCCAAGTCTGGCTTCTCTTGAGCGGTGCATTACCGCTGCACCACAAAGGGGGCCCCACATCCCCAGGCTCTGTCTCTTGTGGGAGTTCATTTGACTTCATTTATGTGAGATGAATGAGGTAGGACGCAGCAACATGGGTACACGCAGCCTCTAGCCCTGACTCTACCCTGGCGGATTTGCTGGGTAGAGCCCCCCAACACCGCGGTCCTCACGGTGCCCAGGGTGCTAGCTTGGTAGACATTAAAATGAAAATGGGCAAGAAGCCAGCCTTAAGACACCAGAGAGGGCGTCCATGTCTCTGGAGCCAGAAGGCTTGAGTGTGAATCCTGGCAGGACCACTCCTCGAGGGCAAGTCCCTTCACTCTGCTCCCGTTTCCCTGCGAGAGGACTGTCACAAGGACGCCATGGGATCCTAGACGGAGGGTGATTAGAACACTGCCTGGCACAGAGTGACCGCCATGTGCGTGTCAGCTCTTGCTACTACGAGTATTAAAACGAATCCCTGTCATTTGCATAATGTTTCCGAGAGACTGTATCCTAGAAGTTTAAAGTAAGAATGATGGTGCAGTTTCCTCGTAGGCACAGACACCCACGGGCCTGTGAATCAGGGGAGCAGCGATGTCGGACCCTAGACTGTCTTGGCAAAAGCTCAGCATGCCTGAAAATGGTATGTGGGGAACAGCTGGTGTGTGCGTATTACCAGGATAAGGATCCTGATTCGTCTTCCAGGTAGCAAAAAGAATGAATGCTGCTTCAGAATTCCAAAAAAAAAAGTTTATTTATAAAATACTGACAGTTTGACAGGACATGGGACTTCTCGTGGTATATATTTCAAATCAATTTCTTTCTTACCTTTCATTTAAAAAATAAACCTGCTAACAAGCTATGTGACATATAGATATATATTTTTCTTACAGACAGACACCTGCCATAATGAATACTCTCCCCATAGTTTTTTCATTATATCTTCTAAATCAAAAAATAAAGATTTGTGATTTTCGTTTTTGGAGTCTCTATGTGTGAAGAAAGATACCACGTTTTAATGCTTTTGGTTATTCTCATAGAAACGAGAAAGGGGGTGGTCCCAAGGAGCCCCCGTGCTCAGAGTGCACCCCCCTGCCATAATGAATACTCTCCCCATAGTTTTTTCATTATATCTTCTAAATCAAAAAATAAAGATTTGTGATTTTCGTTTTTGGAGTCTCTATGTGTGAAGAAAGATACCACGTTTTAATGCTTTTGGTTATTCTCATAGAAACGAGAAAGGGGGTGGTCCCAAGGAGCCCCCGTGCTCAGAGTGGTGGTCAGGATTACTGTGAGGACATGCCTGTGGGAGCTCCGGACAGGACACCCAGAGGAACCGGAGGCAGCTGCTGACAGTCCCTTTCCTCCACCTGCCCACTAGCCCCCCATCCAGTGTGGGGACCTCTAGACGTTCGCTCTGGGACCCTGAGGGGGGCCCCTGCCCAGAGTGGCACTATGGCAAGGATCTGGCACCTTTAGAAGCACTGCCCAGGGAAGTGTGGGCAGCCACAGAAGGCCTCGAGGCAGCATGCTCCGGGCAGGGTGGTCCCTGCCGTGTCCTGTTTCCTCTGAATTGTGGCAGTGTCAGGTTTGCGGGTGGGGCGTTGGGGAGAGGACGGAAGGGGAGGCAGCCTGGGTTTGCAAAGTCCCTGCAGCCTTAGGAGGAAGGTGCTTCTGGAAGAACCCTGGGCCTCTTTTTGGTTTGTCTCGGCAGTCTGGGTGCAGAGCTGATGTGAGCGCTGAGGGCTTAGCGAGAGGGGGCCCTGGTGTGCCGGCCCGGGATACTGGGGCACCCCCAGATTTCCTCAGGACACAGTGAGGCAAGGCCAAAGATGCCAGGTGTGTCCTGGTGGACTTGCTGGGGGCAGTCACATGGGTGGGGCCCTGGCAGCATTGACCCGGGAAGTCAAAGGCCAGGAACCCCTGGGCCTGTTACCCCTGGGTCACACCTGTTACCCCCTTGTAGTGTGGCTGGGTGTTTGGGAGGAGGGTTGGGTGCCTCCACCACCCCAGCAGATATGTAAATGAGGGCAAAGAGATGTCTTCTTAAAAATTCTAGGGTTCCATGGCTGGAGACCCGGGATTCCAGATACAACTGGGCAGTGGAGACACGTCAGACAGCTGGGTGTTGACCAAGGGAGGACTTTGACCTTGGGCCCAGCCTGGCCTCATAGGCTTGTCTAAAAATCTGGTTTGCAGCGTCCTCAGCCTCTCAGACAAGAGATCCCAGCCACACCCCAGGTGCGAGTCACTCGGGACCTGCGCCTCGGAGGGGAGAGACAGCTGCAACCCTCAGCGAGAGGCACAAGAGCCGCTTTGCTGACACGCATCCAGTTGTATTCAGTGCGTCTGCGTGAGTCCAGGCACGTGTGGGGACTGCCCTGACCGCACATGTGTGTCAGCATGGGTGTGAATGGGCGCGTGTGAAGGGGGAGGGAGATGTTTTAGTGCCCCAGGTGGTTCATTAAAGGCAGAGGAAAGTGGGCGTCCTGTTCGAGAGAGAGACACACACACACACACACACACACACACGTTTTCACTCACCCCGGCCTCCTCCCCAGAATCCCTCACTGGGCTAGGCTAGAATTCCCTAATGCAAACTGGGAACTTCCTTAAATGGTTAAATACTCAGAAGACAGGGGAAAAGATGAAGTTGTTTTAAAAAAAAAAAAAAAAAAAAAAAAAAAAAATGAGCGGACCGCAAAGGCAGTGCGACTGCAAGCTCACACGTGGGCAGCTGCAGATGTGCTGCTATGGAGACGCCCGTGTGGGGCGGGGTGGCAGCGTCCCCGGTGAGAGGCCCCCAGCACCTTAGTCCTAGGACCCAAAGCTCAGCACTTTGTCTGCCTTTGGGGGGAAGTTTCCCCGTGGGCAGAGAACCACGGGGTAGGGGGGGGACATGGAGCCGGGCCCGCCTGCCCACTGAACTGGCTGCCAACACCCCTGTGCGCCTCACTGGGGTCAAGTGTGTCCTGAGGAGCCTGGGGCTGGGTGTCCCCTTTTCTCAGCCCCACCACAGGCATAGTAGCTGACTGGGGGGCTGGTGGGGAGGGGTGCAGGCCCTCTCTTCCCTTGGCTTGGTTCCCAACCCTTTGATGTGGCCTTCTCCAACCCTCCTCTTGGCCAGCCAGGCCTGTGCTGGGCGCACCAGTGGGTCTCACTAAGGGGCCCCCCTAAGGCAGGAGTCCCCGCTGGGTCCACTCCTCTCCCAGAGAGGCAGTCAACCATCCCAGGCAGTGGGGGTGGGGCCGGGCTGATTGTAGGGCTGCCTGGGGTCACCCAGGGGCCTCCACAACCCAGGGAGCCAGCAAGGGCCCCTCCCAAACTCTGGCCTGTGAAAGCCTCCAGCTGATGGGAAGGTCCAGGCCGCCAGAGCGGCTTTTTAGAGAGCATTCCCTGGAGCAGATCGCACGTGTGGAGACGCTTTTCCTCCCTCAGCTATTCTGGGCCTGGGTTCCAGCAGACCTCCCCTTTCCTGGAGGGTCTGGCAGGCATCTCTGAGCTGTGGCCACTCTGGACTGGGCGTCCTGACTGGCCACGCCTCCCTCCCTGGAAGATGTCACTGGGGGTCGGGGTGTTCTTCGACTCTGAAACTGTGGCCGAGCAGACTGGGAAAAGTTTGGGTGCTCTGGCCTCTGGCCCGGCGATGTGGCCACCTTCCCTCTCGGTTCCCGGGGACTGTGGAGGGACAGGGGCACAGGTCTGAAAGCCAATGTGCTGTTTCCTGGGAGGACCCAAAGGGGCTTTCTTGGAGAGGATCTTAGATGCTCCTCCTTGCATGTGCATAGGAGAAGACGTGTGTCCGTGTGTCCGTGTGTGTGTCTGTGTGTCCGTGCACGTCTGTGTGTATGTGTGTGTGTGTTAGGAGGAAGGTATCTGCCCGAGAGATGACCCCTCACTTCCACCTAGCCCTCCAGCCTAGACAAGCTGCACTTCCTTGATGTAGCAGCTTCCGTTTCCTGCCGCCTTGGTGAGCATGGGCAGTTGGGGCCTGGACTGGAAGGAAGAGGCGTCAAAGCTGCTTCTCCCATTGCAGATCACCCACAGAGCCTGAGCCGGCCACCTCACGCCTCTGCCCCACTCCCAGGCTCAGGAAAGTGAACTGAAGCAAAGGGATGCCGGGCTCAGGGGGTGGGGGGACCCCTCTCCTAGACCTCTCCTCGGAACTCTCTTCCTCAGATCCACGATCACAACGCATGTGGGGACAAGGAAGAAGCTAAGCAAAGTCTCACCTTCTAGTTTCTCTCTTTTTTCCTTTTTCTAAATAAGCCAAATGCTTGGTGGAGAAGTTGAGTAAGGGCGATGGGCAGTGGACACTGAGGCAGGGCCAGGTTTGGGCAAGGTCATGTCACACCTCCTGGCATGGTAGGGAGGACAAGGCGCAGAGAGAGAAGGGAGTTTCGCCTCCTGGAAACCCGTCCTTTTGCAAAGGAGCAGCGGGCGTGGGCCCAAGGATCCAGCATGTGCCGGAAGCAGGCAGTGGGCTGGACGGCCAGAGGCTTCGCGGTCCCCGGCTATGCCTCCTGTCCTAGGTGCCCCACCTCCGGGGCCGACCCCCTTGGCATCCATTGCAGCACTGGAACACCACTGTCCCAGCCTCTGCATTCCCCAGGGAGCAGCAAACCCCACGGTCTCAAGGCTGACCAACACGGTCTTCTCTTTCTCAACACCGGCTTTCTGGCCTTGGAATCTCTGGACAAATAAACTTGGGAGGTGAAAAGTTGACTTGGTTTCTTGGTGTTTCTGTTTTCTGGCAGGCGATGTGGGGAGGGGTGAAGGAGGAGTTTGGTGCCATTTTTCTTTCTTTTTCCTCTTCCAACGTCAAACAAAAGATGAAAATCCTGCTATGGGAGCCCTGGAGCTGGGCGCGAGGCTGCTGGGAGGACGGTAGAGGGTGCTCTGCTGACTCGAGGGGTTCGGGGGGTTTTGGGGCGTTGGAGTCCGACTGGCCTTGGGCCGAAAGAGGCTGCCAGGCTGGGCGCTGTTGCTGTTGCTGATGGCGTGGTCCGGCTCTCCCGAGTCACTCTCCGTGTAGCCGTAGGCCTGTGCCCGAGAGATGCCCTTCTGCTGTCGCCGCCACGAATTGTAATAGGTGGGATCGCTGATGTAGTGGTTGACAAAGGAGTGAGCCTTCTGGTGGTTCGAGTCGACCTCGTACTCGCTGTCGCTTCCCTGGGAGGACAGAGAACCAGGGGTGTCAGAGGCCCTATGGGGACAGGTCCAGGCTGGGAGGCATGAAGTACTTGCCTCATTCATGCCTCAAGCCGTGGGTGTCTCAGCTGCTCCCTGCAAGGGACAATGCCCTTCCCTACTCACGTTCTGCTTCCCCAGGGAGTGGGTCCTGGCTATGGAGTGTCTGCCACAGTGAGGCCACCGAGTGGCTGATACTTAATGTGAGTGGAAAACCTGTGTCCCAATCTTTTCTGTGGTTTCCGATTGAGCTGAAAGTCACGTCATCATTTTAAAGAGCATTTTGTACATCCATGTGGCACACAGCTATCACTTCTGTCCAGCTCCGAAACATTTTCATTACCCCAAAGTAAAACCGTGGACCCATTCAACATCCTGTCCCGTCTCCCCACCCCCTATTCCCCCTGCAATATTAGTCTGTTTCTGGTCTTCAGGGAGGTGTTTCTTCTGGATATTTCTTATAAATGGAACTGGGACTAGCAGTTGGCGTAATGGCTATGCCGCTGGACTCCCATGTAGTTGACCATGGTTCGAGTCCAGGACCTGGTGGCTTAACCTCACGCTGGGCGCATGTGTGTGTATGCACACAAGATCCCAAGAGGAGAGTGGAGAAGGGATTGTGGCATGGCCATCCCCCCCTGGGGGTGATTTCTCACTTTCTGTCTCTCTGCCTCTCTCTGTCTTTCTGGCGAGCGCACATGCCCTATAGCAAACACCTCTCCAAAAAAAAAAGGAACCATGTGACTTTTTGTGTTTTGTTGCTTTGCCTTAATGTGATCTTTTTCTTTAGTCGTGGTAGAGCGTGTGCATGTGTGTATGCGAAAGAGAGGGAGGGACAGCCTCCACAGGGCCAGCCACACCCTGCACCCCTTCCTCCCGTTCTGTAGCCCATCAGATCTCTGGCACTCCAGAACCAAATGCAATGTTTTCGTGGTTTATCCCCAACGTACTGCTGTCTTTCTTTCTTTCTTTTAAAAGAAAGAAAAGGAGAGAGACAAAAGGAGAGAGACAGAAAAAGAGGGGAAGAGTGAAAGCACCCCTGGAGGGGATGGCCATGATGCACTCCCTTCTACTCCATTCTCCTCTCAGGATTTTGGGCACACAGGCACACACACTTGGTGTGTTTTTCTGACCACTGGGTCCTAGACTAGAACCACACCGTTGGGGGACCAGCAGTTAGTGTAATGGCTGTGTCGCTGGATTCCCATGTAGTCAATCGCAGTTTGAGTCCTGGACCCGGTGGCTTAAACTCACACCAGGCGTGTGTGCGTGCGTGCCCAAGATTCCGAGAGGAGAATGGAGGAGAAGGGATTGTGGCGTGGCCATCCCCTCCGGGTGGTGATTTCTCGTTTTCTGTCTCTCTGTCTCTCTCTGGCTTTCTGGTGAGCGCACGCGCCCTATAGCAAAAACCTCTCCAAAAAAAAGAAGAAGAAGAAGAAGAAGAAGAAGAAGAAGAAAAAAAAGAACCACACCATTGGTCATGCAGGATCTAGTGCCTTAACCACCATGCCACCCGCTAGCCCTGTGGCACACGGATTCCTAATCTTGGTTTAGTTTCTGGGTGACTTCATGAGAGGGGACAAAAACCAGAGCCAAATTAAGAACTTTAGAGGCTCCAGGTGGTAAGGAAAAAAAAAAAAAAAAAAAACTGCTGGCACCTCCCTATGTGCAATCCAAAACAAAAGCAACACTCAGGGTAAAAATGCATGAGGGGGCCAGCAGGTGGCATGGCGGGTAATGCACTGGACTCCCACATGGCTGGCCGTGGTTCGAGTCCTGGACCTTGTGTGGCTTGTTTTCTCACTCTCTCCTACCCCTGTCTGACTCTGTCTTTCTGGTGAGTACACAGGCCTTACAGCAAATTTTAAAAATAAATAAATATATTAATTAAAAAAAAAAGCAGCATGAGAAAGATGGCAGGAAAGTTCTGAATTTTCACACTATGATGACTCTAAAGCTTTTAAAAATATATATAAAAGCTTACATTTTTCTAAACTTTGGCTACTTTGACGTCCCTGAGCCTGTGGAGAGATCGTCAGACGCGTCCATCTGGGTTATAAAGTACAATCTGAACGGTGGAGCTAAAAATACCACGCACCCTCCCCCACCCCAAGCTCACAGCCATGTTTTGAGAACTAATAAGACAGCAGATGGGAACGCCCTCAGAACTCTCTGAAAGAGAGGCGCTCTGATTTTAGGCGGTAGCACACTCCCAGTGAAGTGCAGCTCAGAGGCTTCCAGGCTCGCTCACCCTGCCTCGTTAATGCCCCTGCCTAGGTGCCGTTACTAGTCACATCAATGTAGGTAAAACATGGTGTGTGTGTGTGTGTGTGTGTGTGTGTGTGTGTGTGCAGAGACCGCAGCCAGAAAAACCAGCTAGCCCAACACAGGTGATTGCGTGATGACCCCGGCCCTGCCTTACAGGTGGAGAAAGTGCACCTGCAGCCTGGCCCAAAGGGTCTGAGTGAACGGAGGCATGGCTGGTTCTCAGGAGCGCCAGGTCCTTCCTCCCAGCCAGCTGCCATGTGCAGAACCATCAGGATGTCGGCTAGGAGCAGGCGCTGCGCCAGACGGCAAAATGCTGACTCGCGGCCGCATTTAGTTTTCACACCTCTGCGTTGTAGCTACTATTGCTCCAGGCTCCGAGGCCTTGGAGGTGAGAATGTGCATGCAGAAAGGGCGAGGCTTTTCAGCCATAAAAAACAACAAGGCCCTGGAACTCAATAGAAAGTGGACGAATATGGAAGGTGTGTTGCTGAGTGAAGCAAGCCAGGCTATGAAAGAGAGACACTGTATGTCTCCACTTAACATACACCAACTGTCTGCACTCTGTGGTAGAGACTGAAAGACTGGAGGACATAAAAGCGTTGAAAATTGTTATGGACACGAGAGACAAAGTGGAAAGAGAGTGTGGGAGGGGAAGAGTGTAGGAAATTTGGGGGAAGATGGAGAGGTAAGACACTTGTGGGACACAGATAAGGTTTCTTATCTGTTGACGAGGATGTGTATGGTGGTCTCAACTGGGCTAGACTGAGGTGTATATCATGCTGGGTAAAGTCTCTTCACAATCTAAATGATGTATAACAATTTAATGTATTTAATGTAAAAAATTAAAAAAAAAAAAAGGGCGAGGCTTTTGTCCCAAGGAAGTGATGGAGTTGGGTTTGAACTCAGATCTGCCCGTGTTTTTCTAAAGCATGCTCCTAACCTGCACACCCCTGCCTGGAAGTCCACAGGGGGTGAGAGCCCCTCCTCCCCCACCCTGGGGCTAAAAACTCCCCAGTCAGCTGCTAGCTTTGCTCTCTGATCACACCCTCTCCTCACTCCTTCACAGCCTCAGCCACTCTTCCACCGTCACTCCCACCCCGGACCTCAGTCCTCTTGGTGGACAAAGCCAATTGCCCGAGACAATGCAAAGTCCCTCAGCCCATTTCTCCTAGCACTGGCCGCTTCCTGGGCCTGCTGTCCAGCTGCCACTGCCGGGAGAACAAAGGGGTGGCACAGGCAGAGGGCCCCACGTGCTGGGGGTGGAGCACCGGATGCCTGGCTGAGGAAGGAGCAGTCCTAGCAAGCTGCAAGGTGCCATGAGGCAGGAGGCTGGGGGCCTCCTCCCACCAGGAGCGGCGAGGTTTGCCTGTGTGGGGGACCAGAGAGGGACACCCTGAGTTTCCCTTAGTTAGCATGCCACCCTCTAATTGGCTTGGACGGTTTTTAGCATCATCTGTGGGGAGGAGGGCCAAAATTCTGGCTAGCCCTAGGCCCCGGCCTCAGATCACGGCAGGCCCTTCCTGCAGTGAACGAGTCTCTCAGGTGAGAGGAGGCTGTGGCAGCTCTTAGCAGAGGAGTCAGTTCGGACCCATTACTCGCTCTCAGCCTCAGTTTGCAGGTCTGTGGAATGGGTAGACATGCACTCACAGATGACAGAGAGCTAGAAAAGGTACTAGGGAGAGCGAGGGTAGGTTTGCATGGGAGGAGCAGAGAGGGAGTGAGGGGCCTGAAAGATCCCCTGGGAGAGAGCAGAAGGGGCCAGGAGCTGGGGGCTTGTGTCAGGCAGCTGGGAAGGGAGAAGGTTCCCACCCCACTAAGCACTCCTTCCCCTGAAGACTGGGGCACGTCTGGGCCGGATCCCCAGGCCCTTTCATTCGAATCATCCATGTCCAACAGCTACTACTCCCTGTGGACCACCTACTAGGGGTAGGCTCTTGGTGGGGCGGCATTCTTAATGGGGGGAAGAAGAGAGGGCAGAGCTGGGAGCCTGGTAGAGCTAGCGCTGAGGGAGGGGCAGGGCGGTTAGGGGACGGTCTGCCCCCCACCCCCCCAGCACTCCAAAGCCAAAGGAGGGGTCTTTGCCTCAGCGACTGCTGCTTCCGCCTCATCTCCATCTCGGTGAACATCTGTTTCTTTTCGGGGTGGGGGTGGGGTGAGAAAAGAAGAAAGCAAGCGAGGGGCCACGGGCTCCGATTGCAGCTTTCAGCTCGGAGCAGCCTCCTGGTAATTGAATGCAGCTTCCCAGTGCCGCCAGCACAAAGGGGCCTTTCAGGGCCGTCCCGCCAGGCCGCCAGGCAATCAGGCACTGCTTCAGCTCCCTGGCCTCTTAACAGCACCTCAAAGTCACTCAATCAGCAATTACCGCGGGCTGGGGAGGCAGAGTGCAGACCCCAGGACTGGTGATGTGGGGAGGAGACCAGGAGGAGGGAGGACCCCGGAGAAAAGAGACGGAACAGAGAAGAGGGAGCAAAGCCAAGCCCTGTGCTTTCGGTCACCTCCAGCTGAAAAGACTCTTGCGCCAGACCCAGCAGGCAGTGGGGTGGGGACCGTCCAGCCTGGGGAGGTGCTGAGATCCTGGGGTCAGGCTGGGGGCTCTGTCTTACTGGACTTCACGAAGTCTGGAAGGAATGCATTGGTCAATGACGGAGCGGTCGTCCTGTGCAGACCCTCTGCAGCCGGGCAGCCTGAGCTCCGCCCCACCCCACACCCGGGGCCCCAGGCCTCCTGCACCTATCCACGTGCCCGGGCACAGCGGGCCTGCCTGTGCCCTCTGACAGCCTTTCCCTTGGCGGCTGAGGTCTCTGCAGGGCCGCAGCCTCGGGGGTGGTGGTGGTGCTGCTGCGCTAAGTCTGTGGGAGCCTTTGAAGGACTTCAGAGATGTCCCGTTGGGACACTGCTTTGTCAGGGTTCTGCTCCTCCTGCTAAAACAACTAGAAGCTTCCCAGGAATGTCTGTTGAAAACTGTCAGTGGGGACAGTGTCGTGTGTGCTGCCTATACCCTTGTAGATAACGTGACAGCCAAGGTGTGCCCACCCTGGGCTGTCAGAGATGTCAGTGGCCAGGGGCCTCGAGGTCACGGAGGTTCCCTGGATGGGAGTGGGGCCAGCCAAGGCCTCTCCTCCAGTGCCTTGTGTGCTGGGCAGCCGGGCAAGGCCAGGCTGCAGCAGACGTGGCCCCGGAGCCAGCGGCCCTTCGATCTGGTTCCCAGCTGCCTGCTTCTGAGATCTGTGACCCACAGCTCACTGAGTCACTTCTCTGAGCCTCTGTTTCCCCAGATGTTCAGAGGGGACCATCCCACCTGCGTGGGGAGGCAGTTGGACGCTCAGTGGGAACATGTGAAGCACAGTGCTTGGCCTGTGGCAGGGGCCGGCCACCTTCGTGTGACTTTGTCTCCCTCTCCCTGAACTTCCTCTGCTCTTTGGCGTAAGCCTGAGCTGCCAGGGCCATGCGGGTCAGGTGAAGGACAAGCGGGAGATGAGGCCTCCGCTGTATCTGCTGGACTCGTGGCCTTACTTGGTGGGCAAGAGGCAGACACAGGTGAAAGACCAGACGTCAGGAGGAGGGCGAAGGCAGACATGACCACCACTCCCGCCGTAGGCCAGTCCACTGCTCCCTCTACCAAGCAGATCCTGTTCACACTAGGAGACCCAGCTCAACTAGGTGCTGCCTCCTCCAGGCAGCCCTCTCCGCGGCTCCATGTGGAAGGACCTTTTCCCCAGATTCTGGGCAGTACAAAAGCACGCAGAAAGAGGTGCGTTCACCACTTTCTTCCTGAAGTTAGCGACAGTGGATCCGTGGTATTTTAGTGAGCAGCGAGAGCACATGATTCTTTACACGCTTGCGGTGTCTCCTAATAGATGACGACACGCCATAATGTCACCCGCACAAGTGTCCGCCTTGCCCGCCACCACAGCCACCAGACGTCCACAGTGCCAAGTACTGTCCAGAGTGCAGAGCCAACATCGGGTTGTTGGAAAAGTCACGATGCGTTTTTACATGGAAAACACAGAAAACACTTTATGACTTCCGGGTGACACCATAGCTGTTGAATCAGCGCACAAAGGAATGAATGCCTGAGTTCCGTGGAGGGCAAAAGTGGCATTTATTCCTCCCGGGAGCCTCCTGGCCCAGCCTGTGTGCTGCACACCGCAGGAATGTGGGGCAGACGTGGTGGGAAGAGAGAGGGGCTGGGCTTGCTGGTGGTGGCAGGGGAGGGAGGGGCCCTCCCTTCCTTGTCATCTCTACCTGAAAATGGCCACCCGCCACCATCACTGGGGCTGCCGCCCAGAGGGCTCTAAAGATGAGGTGGATGAACTTAGGAACTATCTTAGTGCCCTTCTCGGCTCCTAGTAATGCTGCATAAATATTCGCTGTTGGAATTGTGTGCCTGATGAAAGGCACAGGAAATACGATTCGTCCTGGAGTTCTTTCTTACCTCCTCACATACCCTTCATCCCACTAAAAGGAGCCTGAAGAGGCTGTCCACGATATTGAAAAGAACTGAATAACAAGATGAGAATATACTTGTCATTGGCCTGGAATTCCTTTTCCATTGAGATTTATTTGTGTGCTAAATATATGTATTTTTTCTGGCAAACATGGGCTCTTATTTTGAAAATGGAGCTGGAACGAGGCCATACTGCGTTTTTAGAAGTTCCATCAAATGAGCCCTGGCTTTGCATCTCCAGTCTTTGGGTGTGTCTGTTCCCTCTGCCTGAGTCCTCCTCTCTTGCACCCCTGGGGGCCCAGCCCTCGAGCCGCCCCAGCCTGCTCTAGTCCTCCCCTCAGCCCTGCTCCGGACTTTTTCACATGGTATCACGTGTGTTTATGGCCCAAATTGGCTTCTTGTTTATTGCCCTATCACAGGAAAACGGCTGGCAGATTGCTGCCAGTTTTGGAGAATGAGTTACGGGTGGTCTGATTCAGACCTATAAACTAAGCAGGGTAAGCAAAGCTCTCTCTCTCAGACGACCTGGGGCAGGGGGCGGGGGAACTTCAGAAAGAAGGGTGGTCACTCTGCAGCTGAAGCTGAGAGCCCGGCCTGGGTGCTGCTGACCCTCAGGAAGAGGGCCCTGTCATCTGTCACAGGAGAGCTACCAGGAGTCCACCAGCCGCCCGCCGAGGAAGTCGCAGAGTTGGGGGCTCACATCAAGACACAATCCTGGCAGAGCTGTCTCATGCGGGAGCAGAATTTAAGGGGGGTAACGAGAGCGTCGGGGGAGGCTGCTGTTCTGCCCCCAGGTCTAACCCTTCAGGCCACTGGGAGCTCCTGGGAGGCTGGGCCATGTCTTGGTCAGCTCTGTGTCCTCAGAGTGCACTCAGGAAATGAGGAGTTGGCTGACTCCATGGTGCAGCAGGGATGCGCTGCTCTGGAGAAGCTGGATCCTACCTGGAGACCATGGTTTGAATCCCTGATCTGGTCTGCCTGAAACATGCCGGGTACATGCTCAAGTGCCCAAGATCCAGTGGGCTAGAGAAATGGAGGGAGGGGAACGCAGTGTGGCCAGACCCTGTGGAGGGTGCTCCTCTCTCTCTCTGTCTCTCTCTCAGGTGCATGTGCAGACACTCTATCATGCATAAAGGAAAACAGAATTTACAAAGAAAAAGAAGTGAGTGCTGAGAAGTCAGCATCTGCCCCTCACTCTGTACCCACTGGAGCTGCCCTCACCTCCCTGGGAAGATGGGACATCCAGACCTCAGCAGTGATCAAGGTGCAGACTCCAATCCGACCCAGGAGCACAGAGGAGAGCCCTCAGGCAGAAGCAGGGTCCTGCCGTCCCTGGTTG
This sequence comes from Tupaia belangeri chinensis, assembly GCF_000334495.1. NCBI lineage: Eukaryota > Metazoa > Chordata > Mammalia > Scandentia > Tupaiidae > Tupaia > Tupaia belangeri. Next base: position 8,668,666 of record NW_006159630.1, on the reverse strand, counting down.
AGTCAGCCTAGCCCTGTAAGTGGCAGAACCACGGAGCTGTGGCCCCAGGTCCTCTTGGCAACACTTAGGGGCCCAGGTGGTGGCTGTTTACCAACAGGTATGGTGGCAGTGGACATTTAAACAATGGGCACTGATACTGGCACACTGGGCAAGGGGTGGCAGGAATATCCTCCCTGCCAAGCGTCCTCAGAGTCTTTCTAGGCTCTTCTATCTCTGCGGACACCAATGCTCTGGCAACAGCCTCCTGGGAACTGGACGACTTGTGCCGACCCTACAGTCAAGTGCCTGGTTTTCAAGAGCAATCCCAATGCAATAGAACAAATCACTCTGGACGCCTGTGGTGAGCCTGGGGCTGCACAGACTCGGCCTCTGCTCACGGACTACTCTGGGAACAGCCCTGCTGTGGTTAGACAATGGTTCGTGCCCCAAAGTAGGGGTCTGACTCTCCAGACATGAAGTCATAGGAGGTCGTTCTCAGGTTTAAGATCTCATGTCTACTCTCTTGGGTTTATGGACTTCCTTGGCGTCTGCTACTCCTTTTCTGGTGATGTGGGAATTTTATCTTAACAGGTTTTGCTATAGGGCGTGTGTGCTCACTGGAAAAATACAGAGAGAGAGGGAGAGAAAGTGAGAAATCACTCCCCAGGGGGATGGCCACACCACAGTCCCTTCTCTTCCAGTCTCTTCTAGGATTTTGGGCACACACACGCGTCTAACATGATTCTTGAGTTGCCAGTCCGGAACTCAAACTGTGCAGTCGGCCACGTGGAATACAGCTGCCTTAACCTCCACGCCACCTACTGGCCTGTGATAAAGGAACTTTTACTCTGTCTCACCATTACATCTGGAAAGCTGCCACCGTGTTTTCTTCATTTAATAGGCTCACAGTTGAACAGAGTTTGCCTCAAGTCTCGGAAAAGGCTTTGGACTTGGACCTTTGAGTTGGTGATGGAACAAATTAGGACTTTTTAACCTAGTGGAAGAGGATGACTATATTTTTTATATGAGAATAACACGAACCTTGAGGGTCAGGGGCAGAAAACTATGATTTGGATAATGCTGTGTTTCCCCAAAATTTCATGTTCTGGAAACTTGGTCCCTAATGTAATGGCTTTGGAAGGTGAGACCTTTAAGAGGTGGAGCCTAATGAGAATGCAGGATCCAGTTGGCTGGGGGATATGGGAGGGACAACCAGGGGAAGTGGGGAATTCTGTTTCCTCGCGCGCTCTCTCTCTCTCTCTCTGTCTGCCTTCTTTGCTCCATAGCCTCACACTTTCAGACTTTCTAGCCACCAGAATCCTGAGTCAAATAAACCTCTATTCTCTACAAATCACCCAGCCTTGTATTTCTGCTAGCAACACAACAATAGGCTAAGACGAGCTCTTTGGGTGGATGGTATTACAAAGGGCTGGGAAGGACGCTCCCCGGGCTGCAGAGTCATTATGGGGCTCTCACCAATCCATTACATGTGCTGCTTTTACATACGTGTCTCCCTTCCAAGCAGCCCTCTGAGAAGACCAGATAGTTATCCCAGGGATCTTGTTACCCAAAGTTGCCTGGGTGTCTTTTCAGGGAGCAACTTTAGTGCCTGTAGCACTTTACCACCATGAGTGCTTGTCTTTGTTCTTTTTTTTTTTTTTGGAAAGGTTTTTTGCTATAGGACGCGTGCGCTCACCAGACAGACAGAGACAGAGAGATAGAAAGTGACAAATCACCCCCCGGGGGGATGGCCACACCGCAATCCCTTCTCCTCCATTCTCCTCTCGGGATCATGGGCAGGCACGCACATGCGCCTGGCGTGAGTTTAAGCCACCGGGTCCGGGACTTGAACTACGGTTGACAACATGGGAGTCCAGCGACATAGCCATTACGCTAACTGCTGGTCCCAGCTTGTCTTTGTTCTTTAGGGACAGGCTTGAGGCTTCCTTTTTTCTTTCAGAAAATCCAGGGTGACTCTCAAGTATGATGGGATAGAGGAATAAGGTATCTGGTCCTCTTGAGCATCTTAGCAGTGGGTTCTTTAGGTTTTCCAGAAAGATCTGCAGTGAGGGTGACATGACTGGCTCGTGGGCAGGGTTCCAGGGCATGGCAGAGCAGGAGGGCTCAGCTGGTTCTGTAGTGAGGATGCCTGTGCGCAGGGTCTGGCTCGGCTGGAACTCGGATCTCAGGTCGGTACTTTCTGTCTCTAGGTTCTGAGCCCACTCACTCAGCCCTCTGACCTGAGAGCCTGGGGAGGTGAAGTAACGTGAGGAGCCCTGTGGGGGGCAGCACACAGCCTCAGGGGATAGGGCGGTGGTTATCAGTGTTGCTCTGAAGGGATCACGCTTGTTTGAATGTGTATGTGGTGTGGGGGTGTTGGTCAAAAAAGAGTAACCACTTTAAACTACGATCTTTGCCTCTCTATCCTGGGGATCTGTATTTGGTTTTGAGTCTACTCTGCCTGATTTCCCCAAGGACCTCTCAATGATATATATCTATATATTTACTTAATTTTATTTATTATTATTATTTAATTTGCTATGGGGTACATGTGCTCACCAGAGAGAGACACAGAGAGACAGACAGAGAGAGGGAGGGAAAGTGAGAAAGCAAGCTGCCAGGTCTGGGCTCAAATTGCAGTTGGCCAAGTGGAAGTCCAGCACCTTAACCGTCATGCCACCTGCTGGCCTCAGACCACTCCTCTTTTAAAAAAAAATTTAAAAGTTGTTTTCCATAGGGCATGTGCTCTCACTGGAGCAAGACAGAGAGAGACAATGAGAGGGAAAGTGAGAAATCACGCCCCCCCCCAGGGGATGGCCATGCGGCAATCCCTTCTCCCCCATTCTCCTGGAATTTGGGTTATGTGTGCACAAGCACCCAGCATGATTTTCAAGTTTCCCGGTCTGAGACTCAAATCGCGGTTGGCCATGTGGGAGTTCAGGATTATAACCACTATGCTGTCTGCTGAGCTGACCTTTCATTTTTTAAATAAATGTTTATAGAGTAGTCTTTTTACGATTTTGGGAACACAACAATGATCAAGACTGTGAAAAGTTTCTGCTTCCCTGGAACTTAGCTTGCAGAGTAAATAAACCCAACCCAACCCAACCAAGACTCAACTCAAACCCAAACCATCCCATACTCTATAGGTAGGCGTTCAGAGCCTGGGCTGTGCTCAATCACCCTCAAAAGGCACTGGGGCATTCCTTTGTGCCAACTGACTTCTGGCACCCGAAGGGCCTCCTCCCCTAGGTCATGTGCACTGCAGGGGCTGGTTCCTACTTGCTATGGAAACAGTGTTCCAGTCATGGGCTCGTTCTAAACGGCAGGCCAAGGGCTGAGCAGAGGATTCCAAGCACCCCCTGTCCACCCTGGAGGCAACTTCTGAAGAGGAGTGGTCTTGAGCACAGAGATTCTTCTCCCAGTAACTTCTTTAGGGCTGGAAGGCCTCGGCATGGCCTCAAGGACCAGCCCTGAGTCCTATGTGTGGGTCATCTAGATTCATGCACGGATGGTAACGACAAACACTCCAGCTATCCAGGCAGCGTCTGCACTCAGAGGACTGACTCCCTGAAAGCTCGGCACCCAGCCAGCGAGGGTGGAAGAGTGCTGTGCTCTGTAGACGGCTGAGGGCAGCCCCTCCTCTCAGCCGTGCACGCTCCACAGATGGGAGCATGGCTCCAGAAGCCCATGTGGGAGCCCATGGGCAGAGGGAGTTCCTTATGTCTGCCTTGAGAGGCTAGGATCTAAATACAGACCGTCATCTTTGGGGAAAAAAGAAAAACCAACCATACTTCAGGGGAAAGACCCGGACTCCACATGCCAGCTTATGAGTCCCAATGTCTGCACAGCTGCAGAGACTTAAAAGCCCACAAAAGATGCTGTGGCCTGACTCATGTGGATTTGAAGCCGCTTTGTCCCCACACTGGGCTCTCTGAGCAAGCTGGGCTAAGTTGGGGTCTCTATCCTTGCCAGCTCTGAGCTGGGGAGTCGGGTCTAGCCTTTCTGGCTCTGCCAAGCTCATCAGTAACCCTGGAGCCGAACAAAACAGCAGCAAGCAGAGGCCCTCAGTCCATGGGGCCCATGACCGGATCCTAGGCTTCTTGGCACCTCCCACCTAGCCAACAGCCCTGCCCCCTGGGGCACCTCCTCCTCCTCTTCCTCTCCCAGGGCCGGACAGAAAGGTCTGGGGCATGGGACACAGTGGCCTTTCGTGGCCTTTCCTTGGCAACCACCAGGCCTGGCCAAGGCCAAGGGGGCCTGCGAGGGAGGCTGTCACATTGCAGGGTTGGGATGGACTGGGCCCCTTCCCTCAGAGCCTGGGACAGTGTCCCTGCGTGACCTGCCGAGTGCTGGCTCTCAAAATCTCTGTGCCTTTTTGAGGCGCTGTCCTGGTCTTAATATAAAGCTTATATATTTTATTCATGAGAGACAGCACACGAGTGCACAAGCGAGAGACGGAGTCACCGTGCCACGACTCCCTTCCCACAGCCTTCCAGCTTGTGAGGATCTTAGGCTCACGGGTACCTGGTGGATTTGTAGGTCGATTTGGGATCTGAACTGCAGCCAGTCGTGTGGCTTCCAGTGCTGCAGATCAGTTTGTTACTGACTCTGCCACTGGACTGGGCCCCTCTTGACGTCAAGTCGACCTTAATGGGATGGCTGCTGTGTGCCACGCCCCGCGCTGAGCTAACCTGCATCTCATTTGGCAAACCCTCCCCACAGCACCGTAAGAGATCTAGGGTCACCCCTGCCCATTCGACAGGTGGAGAAACTGAGGCTCAAAGGTGTTACCAAGCACATCAGAGAGCCCCAGGTCAGAGGCAGCAGAGCTGGGATCCAAACTCGGGTCAGATCATCAAAGCTTAAAGCCTGGCTGGTCTACACTGCCTCCCTCCTTGGTTTCAGGAATGCATTCTGATCCTGAGTGGTGAAGGTGGGAGCCTCTCTAGGCTTCTGGCAATGCAAGGCCGTGCCCACCTTCTGGCTGTTGGGGGCACCCTTTCCTGGCCTGCAGCTTCCTCTTTGCAGGTCAGAGCTACCAAGAACAGCATGTGGTGCCTCCTATAAGTGTAGAGGTCCATACTCTTGGGGGAGCTCCTTGTGGGGGCTCCTATGTCATGGTTCCAGGGACCCCCTTAGCACTAGAGACAAACTGAGCAGAACCTGAGGGGTGGCAACTGGCTCGTGAATGACTTGTGGGTAGTGTCTTAGCCCCCTTCATCCTTACAGCCCCAGAAAGAAAGGGAAAGAAGAAAGCCCCTAAAACAGGCCTCCTGCGAGGCCTCTGCTGCAGCCTCTGCTTTCACTGCCTACCCCACGGTGCTGCCCCCACCCCGGGTTCCCGGCCCTCTTGCCCCGCACCTGAGAGTCGGAGATTTCCGAGGGCTTCTCGGTCAGGCTGCTGCTCTCTGCTGGGATGAGGTCGTTGTACTTGGTGACATCCTCGTCGGAGTAGTGCAGGCTGCCTGGGCTGGGCCGTGGAGGCGACCTGGAGGGTGGGAGAGAGGCTGAGCGTGCCTCATTTGGAGCAGACTCCCTGGCCAGGAGACCAGAGGGTGGCCTGGAGGAGCCGAGGCCCATGGAGCCCCTACATCTGTGTCCCCCTCCACCCCGCGTCTGCCAGGGCCTTGGAGCTGGGCCTGAGGAGCAGCAGGGAAGGAATGTGGCAGTTGATGCTGTCGTGGTGACCTGCGGGGCCAGTGGGGAGGGAGTGGGCATGGGCAGTGTCACCACAGCTGGGGCGAGGGCCCTGGAGCCTGGGGCTGGTGGCACAGACGAGGTTTGTATACGCCGCGCTGCAGGTGACACGCGGGGCCTTGGGGTGTGTGCTGTGGGGGGGAGGTACAGGGAAGGGCCGGGGTAGGTGAGGCTGCTGTGAAATGCCCCCTTGTTTCCTGCACCAGACCCTGGGGCCAGTCTGGCGGGACTGCTCTGGCCATGCTGGGTCCGGCTAGGCCTGCCACGGAGGCCTCAAGCAGCTCTTTCTTTGGGGCTGGACTTGGCAGGAGATGAGAGCTGTCCCCGCTGGCCTGGAGCCCCGCCCTCTGTCCCTCCCTCCTGTCCTGGTGAACTCACACAGCGCGTCCTCCCACAGAGACTCCAGACCAGACAGAGAGAAGCTTTGTGAGCTCTGCCTGAGAGGCTCGGTTTGCCCTGCTTTTGCCTCCAATGTGCGGGGAATATTAATGGGGCTAAGGCCCAGGCAGGAGCCCCTCTGGGCGCAGCCCCCCCATCTCTCTGAGCTCCTGGAGCATAGAACTGTAGCAGCACACCACAGGAGGGCCCAGGGGGCCCAGCAGCTGTCCCTGGCTTGGAAATGGACAGCCCGGTGGCCACAGGAATTGGAGCCCAGGAGGGCCCTGGGTTGGAGAAAACAGGGCAATGCACGATCAGCCTGTCCTTTCCTCATTGGTTGCTTTTGGCTGCCACCCTGGGAGGGTGACAGTGGCTGGGACTGTCCTCCAGTGGGAGTGAACAAGGGCCCAGGGGAGAGGGTCGCTATACCTGCCTGGACCAGGAGGGAGTTAGGAAGGGAGGGAATTAGCTGTACTGTGTGTCTGCCCAGACACCCAGGGTGCCACGGCTGGGTCCGTCTCACCTTTGTGCAAGTGGCTATTTGCCTGTTACTGGAGCATCTGGCTGCAACCAGCAGCAGGTGTTTGCAGAATTCTGCATGGTGTTTGCATGCTGCCGCTGTGGCAGGGACCCTAAACAGCCACCTCCGGGTGAGTTTTGGGCCAGTCTGCCTTTGCCTCAGGCCAGGCCAGGTCTAGTGAGACCAGGGCAAGCCCTGTCCACCTGCTGGGCCGTGCCAAGTCTGCCCGTGACCGTTCCCAGCCCCATAGCTCGAATGTTATTTCTCAGGACAGGGTAGGACTGGGTGGGCACTGCCTGCTCTGTGGACCCCCAGCTTCACCACACCCAGGCTCTGCTTGGCCCTAGGGCCTGGCTCCCAAGCCTCCACCCTCCAAGCCCCTGCACAGAGGGCCCAGTACCTGGTGTACAGGCCATTCTTCCGGCAGAAGGAGTTCTTGACAGAGAGACGCCGGTTGTTGAGTTCCAGGGCAGGGAAGCTGCTCTCGTCCAAGCTCATCATCTCCCCGTGGCCGAGGGCTCCAGACTTGGCATTGCTCCCTGGAGGGTGGGGGACACCCTTTAGACGGCATGGCCTCCTCTCTGCCCTCTGACTTCCCACCTGGCTAGGACGTCCCCTTTCTCCTGTTGGAACTGGGACAACAGGGGCCAGAGACTGCAGCAACGGCAGCTGCCTGGTCTACCACAGCAGGGGCACGTGGGGGAGGCCTGCCCAGCCCTGCCCGGCCCAAGGGAGGTGGGCACACAGAAGTCGGTCCAGCCAGCAGGCCAGGACCAGCTCACTCACCCGAATCCGATTTCTTGGCGTACTTCTTGCTCTGGCCTCGGATGATGAGCACGAAGACCAGAAGCAGGATGAAGATGAGGCCCACGAGGGCGATGACCACCAGGAACCACCACTCTTCATAGAAGGGATTGGTCTTCTGGGCTGGAACAGAGGCGAGGTGTCAGGTCCTGGATGCTCAGCCCCCTTTCACCTCCAACCCTGCTACCCCAGTGGGGGCCCCACCAAGTACCCCCATGATTTATGAGTAGGTGGGGCCTGTGCCCTCTGAACAGGGCAGAACCTATGACAAGCTGGTAAGGGTGGTTTCATCTCGATTGCCAGCTTTGATCAGTCAGTAAAGGTGAAGGGTTGGGGAGGAGGAGTGTCTGGAAAAAGATTCTGAAGTTGCTTCCAAACTCATCAGGAAACAGAGCTGGGTTGATTGGTGATGTCTGCTGGGGCACAAGATAGGAGAGTGAGACAGGAGAGTACTAGCTACTTTTGGTGATGTCTGCTGGGGCACAAGATAGGAGAGTGAGACAGGAGAGTACTAGCTACTTTTGGTGATGTCTACTGGGGCACAAGATAGGAGAGTGAGACAGGAGAATACTAGCTACTTTTGGTGATGTCTGCTGGGGCACAAGAGAGGAGAGTGACCGTGTACTAGCTACTTTTTCCTTTTTTTGGTCTTCCTTTGCCTAGAGGTTTTGTTAACATGCAGACCCAGATTTCTGTGTGTGTTTCTCTGGCCTTCAGGGAGATGCGAATTGGTGACACAGGAGGGTGACACAAATGGGTGGGGCTCTCTTCTTTCAAAGTCCCAGTACTATGTTTTCTGAGCCACTAATACTAATCCATGCTGCTCTTCTTAAGCGTCTCTTTTTTCTTTCTTTCTTTTAAGGTTTTTGCCATAGGCATGTGCGCTAGCCAGAGAGAGGCAGTGCAAAATTACCCGTGGGGGGATGACCATGCCACAGTCCTTTCTCCTCCATTCTCTTGGGATTTTGGGTATGTGTGCATATGTGTCTAGTGTGATTTTCAAGCCACCAAGTCTGGGAACCGTGGTCAGCCATGGGGGAGTCCAGCAGCTTAACTACCACGCCACCTGCTGACCCCAGAAGTGTTTCCTTTTTACTTGCTAGAGAGTGTGTGAGCTTGTCAGAGACAGAGAGATGGAGAGACAAGAGGGAGAAAGCACCCCCAACAGGAATGTAGTCACAGCACACCCCCTGCTCCTCCATCTCACCATCCTGTTGGGATCTGAGGCATGCATGTACAAATCTGGCATATTTTCCAAGTCACTAGGGCTGGGATTTGAACCATATGGTTGTCCATGTAAGATCTGGCTCCGTTAACCACTGGGCCATGGGGCCGGACCAGTCTTGAAGTGTTTCTGTCCCAAGGTTTGGTTCTACCAATCTGGGCAAGGAGAAGGAGTGCAGGAGGAGGGAAGAGGCCAGGTTTCTAGGATTCCTCCAGGGAGTAGAGATCGCAGGTTGTACTTCTGTCTGTGAGGAAGGAGCCTCGGTATTCAGAGTGGCTAGTGCTTAGAGTTGGGGTCACAGGTTTAGATACAGGATTCCTTTGAGAGCTCTGAGCCATTCTAGGTGGGAAGGATGGGGAGAAGAGAGTGGAGGGGCGGTCCTGGGCACTGTTCTGTCTGGTCTAAGAGGCCTGCCCTGTCAGTCACTAATTCACAGGAGGTTGTTTTTTTGGGGGGGTGGTTTCCATGGAAATAGTTTTTGCCTGGTGCTCTTGAACCTGCTGGGTGAAGAGCTCATGGTTGCTCGCACTCTGGGCCTACTATCTCACTCATACCCAAGGCCTTGAAAGGGTACCCAAGAGACTGGGACCAGCAGATGGCATAGTGATTACATTGCTGGACTCTGACACAGTCTACCGTGGTTTGAGCCTCAGACCCAGTGGCTTAAAACTCATGCTGGACACATGTGCATGCGTGCCCCAATTTCTCACTTCCTGTCTCTCTGTCTCTCCAGTGGGCACACGTGCCTATAGCAAAATCTCTCTAAAAGAAAGACTGAAGGTCCACTTCCCCAGAGTTGGAGCTGACCCCAGCCCTGACCCCTGCGGCACTGCTCGGAGAACTAGGGGACCCCTCAGTTTTGATCACCTTCCCAATGGCTTTGGCATCCTGTGGGTCCTCTCCTTCCCCTCTGCCCAGCCTCTGTCCCCAGGCTCCTCTGTGGGGTACCCACCCCTCACCCCATAGGCTGGTACCTGGCACAGACTGGGAAGGGCTGCTGGGGGTGCCGAAGCCGTAGTCGTTGACGGCGATGACCCGGAAGTCGTAGCTCACGCCCGGCTTCAGGATGTCCATGCTGAATGTGTAGGAGCTCACCTCCTTGGGGATGTCTTTGATAAGGATGTCCCACAGCCCCTCGTCTATGGGGAACAGAGAGCAAGGCCCGGTGAGGCCAGGGGAAGCCTCCAACACCCCCAGCCCAGGCCCCAGTGCTCCCTGAGGCAGGGCCTGGCGGGCCGGCCTGCTTGACACCATCTCAGCACTTGGTCCTAGTCCATGGTGTTAGGGCACACCTGTTGGAGCATCTCATTACTTTTAAATTAAAACCCCTGTAAAAAATATGTGCTACACAGAAAATACCGTACCAACCAATGCTGCAGAACCTGCAGAGCAAGAACATGCGTAGGAAACTAGCAGTTGGCGTAATGGCTATGTCGCTGGACTCCCATGTAGTTGACCACAGTTCAAGTCCTGGACCCGGTGGCTTAAACTCACGCCGGGCGCGTGTGCGTGCGTGCCCAAGATCTCGAGAGGAGAGTGGAGGAGAAGGGATTGCGGCGTGGCCATCCCCCCTGGGGGGTGATTTCTCACTTTCTGTCTCTCTTTCTCTCTGTCTGGCGAGCGCACGCGCCCTATAGCAAAAACCTGTGTTCTGGTTTTCATGTCATTAAGAATGGCTGGTAAATATGATTTTAAGAGGCTGCCTAAGGTTTCTTTTTCTTTTTGTTTCTTTATCTTTTTTTTTTTCTCTTTTTGCCAGAGGGTGTGTGTGCTTGTCAGAGAGAGAGGGAGAATGAGAAAGCACCCTAGATGGGTTATGGTCACACCGCATCTCTTCACTTCCATTTCTCTATCCTGCTAGGATACTGCACGCACGCACGCACACACACACACACACACACACACACACACACACACAGGGGCTCAGTGTGGTTTTCAGTACACGAGGACTGGGAATCGAACTACTCAGCTGACCATGTGGGATCTAGCTTCCATAACCACCAGACCACAGGGCTGACCCACTGCCTATACTTTACCATATGGGAATGCCCTTCTTTACTTACCAGGACTCTATTTTTCTAATCCCCCTTCTTATTCAAAATACATGTTGGGGGGTGGGTCTTCAAAAATGAATGGAAAATGCATATTATGAAAAAAAAACTAAGCATAGACTTCAAGGTTTTTTTGCATTAAAACAAACACATATTAAAATTTTTTTTTTCCTGTTAACTTTTTGAAGTCTGCTTGCAGAGGCATCAGATGAAAATAAAAGGCTTTTTTGTTTTTCTTATTAAAAACCTATTGTGTTTTTAACAGCCACAGGAAAGAGCGGGTATCCGAGAGGATCTGGTCCAGTTGCCTGGATCTGCCAGGGCTTAGTTAGGGGATATGACCCAAGGAGAAAGGGACCACAGAGGAATCCCCCATCTGTTCCCCACCTCCGCTGCCCCGAAGCACCCTGCTCTTCAGTGCCCAAGCTTCCTACACATCCCCACACTCCCCTGTGTCTATGGCTCTCTGAGCCTGGCTCCCTGGGGCAGAATTCTATCTCCCCTAGGTCAGAAGGAGCTCAGGGGTGCTGCCCACACAGGAGCAGAAGCGAGCATTGTCTTGGCCTAGTGCAGGCGCCTGGCTGGTGGGGAGGCTGGCAGGGGCTCTGGGCAGGGCCATTGGGGCCAGTCTGGCCCTTGGAGAGAGCCCAAGTCTTCCTGCTGTGTCAGTGAGGGCTGATTTGGGACCAGTGTCAAGCCCCCTTAGGCCCTAGTAAGATCCCCTCTTCAGGGGACCAGGAGCCTGATGTCTTAGAAGGACGGGGGTGGGGGTGGGGGGCAAGCTTGCAGACCCTCCCTCCCATGACCTGGGAGGTCTACCTGGGGCCACTGGGTCCTCCAGGCTGTGGCCAACAGGATGCAAAACTACCCTAGCTCCCACTAACACGGCCCGGCTCAGCACCTCGGCTTCATACTCACGCAGCATCGCTCTCTTGTCCATTCTGGGCCCCTGGCTCCTCCTCTTCTAGCCCACGTTGTCCCCAGCGCTAGCACAGCCATTCCCTGGGGCTGAGGGGTCTTACTGGTTTTCTTCCCCACATTTCTTTACAGACCCCGCTGGGTAAGTCAAGAACCCAGCAGAGGCACCACGGCTGCCCATTGGTGGGTCTGATATTTGGACCAAGTGTGTGGTAGGACCCGCAAAGGGCTGCCTCCCCAGTCCCCCCACCCCCTGTGTAAATCCCTCTGAGGAAGGCTCCAGGGTCCTGAGCCTGGCCCCCTGATTTTATCAGCGTCCCAGCAGTTGTCTTTCTGCTTAGTGTCATCTCTCTCCTGGCAGGCTGAGGTCCCTCCAGGGCAAGACCATGCTTATGTGTCTCTGCAGCCCAGCCCCCAGCACAGGCACCTCCTGAGTGCTGAACAAAGGAACAGAAGCCTTGTCTCCCTGCCTGGCCTGTGCTCCAGCCTTGAAGTCTAAGTAGGGGTGCAAACCCACTGTCCGCACATGGCTCCCTCTCTCTCATCTCTGAATCAGTGATGATAATGATGACAATGCCACCGGCTGACACCTACTCCTTTACTATTCATGCCCAGAGCACCGGCTGGCAGGAGGAACTGCTGATCCCATTTTATAGGCGAAACCAAGCCTTGACGAGAGCTTTCCTCATCCAACCAAGGTCATGCGCCCCAAGTGGCAGAGCTGGTGTTTCCAGCCAGGGCAGGCTGGCGTGCCCAGGTCAGTGCACATGCAATCTGGGGCTGAATCGGCGTTTGCCTGATAGGCTCGGCTTATCAAGAACCCTGCGCTGCCTTCCAGAACCAGGGCTCCTGTTGCTGTTTACCAGCACGCTCCGCTCACAAGGAGACAAAGGTGGGGCTGGGCCGCCAGGCAGCCAGAAGCTGCTGGAATGTCACGCTGGGCTCTGGCCTGCAGCCCCGGGAGTCGGCTGATGGACAGGGCTGGTCTGCAGGCCTGCAAACCCCCAGCGAATTCCTCACTGGGTGGGCAGCGCTTGGCGGGCCTCCGGCTTGTAGAGAGTGGTGTGTTGAGTCTATTCTGCGTAGTACGAAGCACAAGCCATGCAAGGGGATAGGGGACAAGGTGATCTCCTCTTAGACACTCCTCAAAGGCGAGGAGCGGGAGCAGGAAAGAAGGGGCCGGGGGAGCGCAGGGAGGAGGTGCCCATCCCTTAATGGTAGCCTGCTCTCGTGCAGTCTTAGGGTCAGGCCATGCACCCACTGGCTGCTCCCCTCCCCTCTCTGCCTCCCTCCTCTTCCCTGCTGGCATTACTGACCCCTGTGTCCCCAGCTTTCCGGCAATGCACCAGCCCTGGCCTCCGCAGGGCCCTGGCTCAGCCCCTCCTTTCACCCAGTCTGCCATGCCACCTCTCAGGACGGAGTCACCACCCTAAACCCGGGACACCAGAGGACCATGCTGGGCCTCCCAGGGACCACTGGAAAATCAATAGAGGCAAGGCCAGGGCCAGCATTCCATGGTCGGCACCATGGTCAGCCAACCTGGGTGGAAAAATGCACGCAGGCCCTGGGTGGGAGAAGCGGGCAGTGGTCTCCTGGCCAACGCAGCGGCCAGCCCTGGAGGGGTGGGGAGCGACCATCTGGAGCAGGGAGAGAGCCAGCTTCCTGTGCACCCTCCAGCCACACGGCGGACCCGGGCTGTGAGCTGTGTTAGCTGTTGGCGACCGCCATGTCAGCATAAGACTGAGGTTATGCGGGCTGGCAGTGGGTTCCAGGAACACAGGAATGATTAACCCTTTGCTACAGGGAGTAACCTAGCACCCAGCGGCCCCGGGCACTAACAATCTGTCCCGGGTTATTCTGACAGTCCCCGTGAGAAGTATTAGCCCCGGCACTGCTGACTGCTGCCAGAGCGAGCATTCACCATGTGGGCCAGAGCAGCCGTCCCCTTTTCCTTTCCCAACACCAGCCACCCAGCCACGGGCCCACGGAGCACAAAGAACACGCCACAGCTCAGGCCGACTGTGGCCGACTCTGGCTCCTCTGATTAACCAGGGATCCTAGCAACGTGGGGAGCTGCCAGTGGCCAAGCCTGGCTGTGAGGACGCCAAGCTGGAGCTGGTGTCAGAACTCATGAAGCAGGAGCTCAGAGCAGCCCCCAGAGTGGCTTATCCATTGCTCATCTCCGGCTGGCTTTGGAGGTTCTGGCGATTTGATTTCAGGCTTGACAGGAGAGGCTGGTTCTGTTACAGGAACTGCCGAGAGCCTGCCGGGGCCTCCCTCCCCAAACCGCAGGCCAT
>NW_006159630.1:8652382-8654126 GCF_000334495.1 Tupaia belangeri chinensis | reverse complement strand
GGCCTCCCCCCCTACACGGCAGCCATGGGTCAGGGAGACGGTGGAGGATGTGGTGTCACCCAGCATGGGCCAAGCTCTTTGCTCCTCTGGCTTCTAGAATGACCCTCCACCCAAGTTGGTTCTCACCTGGCATTAAGAGGCGCTTTCTGGGGTGTCCCGTAAGCAAGAGTCCAGCTCGCTCTGCCACCCCTAACAGGGCCACCTCCAGCTTTATACCCAGCCTTTCCCCGCGTGGCACGAGCACCTTCTCAGATGGAGGACAGGGTGCCCCACATGGAAACAGGAGGGAGGGAGGAAGTAGGCTGGGTCTTGACCCAGAGGAGAAGGGCCCCAGCCTGGGATGGGGACGCACCTGAAGGCCTGGCCTCGATGACATAACGGGTGATGGGCCCTTTGCCGGGGTCTCCGCTGGACCAGTGGATGGCGATGGCCGAGCTGTACCGCACGATGATGGGCACGCCTGGCGGTCCGGGGGCACCTGCAGATACGGTACCCCATGGGAACCCAGAATGGTCGCCCGACCCCCACCAGCCCCAGATCAAGGGGCCCTGGGAAACCCCGCAAGTGCAAGCACTGAGGAGTGTGCCCCGAACCAGCCTGCTGTCTCTTCTGGTCACTCGCACCCTGCCTACCCCAAGCCCCAGGGCAGGAGAGGGAATGTATTTGGGATGATGCTGGAAAAGCCCCATAGAGTCAGGGGGCCTGGCCTTCTAGTTCCAGCCCAGAGCTTATGAGATGGTGGCTGACCAGTGCACACACCTCCGGAGCCTTGGTTTCCTAGGGCCCTGAGAGGGCCTCTCAGGAGGTAAGTCCTGAATGCGTTCCTTGCGGGGGCAGTAGGTGGAATGAGGGCAGTGATGGCAGGAAGGGCTCGTGGAAGGGAGGGGGATGGCCTGAGGGGGGCCAAAGGGCCCCAATATCTCCCTTGGCCGGCAATAGCGATGCCTCCCCTACCTCGTGCCTGAACCCCCTACCCCAACTGCATTTGCTTTACGTTATAGGGAGGGGAGGCTTAGGGCCCAGGGAACCTTGGGCCTCTGCCATGGAGAGAGTGAGGGAGGACAGGGCTCCCCCGGGGTTCTGCAGGTAAGAAGTCGTGTCAGCCTGGAGCCGGCCGTGGGACCAGAACAGCAGAGGAGGTGCTTTCCACAGCTAGGGAATGAGCCAGCAGTCTGTCCACAGGGGTCCCGAGCCTGTTCTCCCTGGGGGTGCTCTGCCCGTCCTCTGGGCTCTCCTGCCCCCAAAGTGCTGTCCCAGGGTGCTGTCACCCCCATGCCCATTCCCACGGGGCATGGAGCTCTGTGTCCTTATAGCCTGGCAGGGCATCCATGAGCTTATGGGCCAGGGAACAGGCCAGCACATGAGAGGGGGACGTCTGCTGGGAGGGGTACCGGGAGGCCATGTCGCACCAACTCCCTCGGGGGCCCAGGAGAGCTGGCAGGCAGACATAGGAGGCCAGAGACCGGTGTGCACAGCTGGGCAGCCCCATGGCCTGGCAGAGCCTGGTTTCCTCCCCCCCTCCTTCTGAGCGTCCTGCCTGCAGCCCCGGGGAAAGGCTGCTGAGGTCAGAGGGAGAGGTGGAGGGGCTGGGGGACCTCAGGACCCAGCTCTCATTCTGCACGGGTGGGACGGACGACGCTCAGCCCAAGCTAGGGAGCTGCTTCTCCTGGACTGGAAGCTCCCCGAGAGTCTAGCCTGGTCTGTCTGCGTGTTCTCCCCCCGCTTAACCCTCCTCACCCCTACC
>NW_006159630.1:8645806-8651935 GCF_000334495.1 Tupaia belangeri chinensis | reverse complement strand
CCCCCTGCTGACCCCTCCTCACCCATACCCGGGGGAAGGCTGGGCTTTTATTTCTCAGAGTGTCACCCCCACCTCCAACCTCCAGGCCCTCCCCCACTGCCCAGCGCAGCCTCAGGTCAAAACAGCCTGTCCTCTGCCAGCCCTCCCTGTCCCGCCCCACTCGGCCTGCCAGCTCTCTTTTCCTGCTTTTGTTTCCCAGGGAAGTCGGCTCAGGTGAGAGGCAGCCAGGCAGGGCTGGGGCAGCCACAGGGCAGAGCAGGGGCAGCTCCTGGCGGGCGTCCACCTGCGTCTCTGCAGGCTTTGTCCTGAGGGAGCTGCTTCTTCGTGGAACTGGACGTGCAGAGCAGGTGGCCAGAAAGGGAAAGTGAAGAGAAGCCAGCCTGAGAGCTTGGGAAGGACTAACCAGCTCCCACCCTGAGGCCAGGTCACCCGGCCTCCGCCTCCGGGAGAGTGAGCTTGGCCGCACCTGGCTGATGGGACGGGTGGAGAGGGTGGAATTCCGGAGCGTAGGATGGGTCGTGTTTTTTTAGGGACAGAGTCACACATCAGCCAGGGAGGTAGCTTTTGTGTTCAGAACAAGGCATTCTGCACCTGTGGGGGACCTTGGCGGGCTAAATCTTAATCCCTACAGGTGCTTGGAGGACACTGGGAAGTGCAGGAGGGTGAGGGGCAGAGCAGAAGGGGTGGGGCACTCATACACGGGGCAAATACAGACCATGTCCTGTAGGACTGGCTCCGGAGGAGGGGAGGGGAGGGCATCAGTGTGGGAGGGCCGCTGCTCCATTAGGGCCTTGGAGGTTCTTGTGCCAAGTACGAATTGCTGGCCCCCACCTCAGCCCGGGACAGCGGGGAGTCCCTGAGCGCCACCCTGGGGAGGTGCAGTGTCAGTAGAGCTGAGGGTTCCTCCTTTGCACCCTGCTAGGAGAACCACTACTCTGGGGGGAGGGAGGCAGGAAAAAGGGCTCTGGCCAGGACGGGGTGAGGGAGTCCTGCCAGCTGCATCCTCCCTGGACGGAGGTGATGGAGGCTGGGACAGTCAGTGGGAGGCAGCGCTGCAAGTGGAGGGGACAGGCCTGGCTGTGCTCAGAGGCCTGAGTGGAGAGGAGGACAGGGGAGGGTTTGAGATGCTCAGGGACAGTGCTGACATTAACCAAAACACAGGCTCAGGAGCCGGGAGGGCTGGGAGAGGAGAGGCCGGGCTCTGGAGAGGGTCAGGGGAGGGCGAGACCCGCCCAGTGTCTCCCTGGAGTGTTGCATAGTGATGATGCGGGGGGGTGGGAAGGGGGGGCCTGCTCCCCTCCGACAGCACAGTGCTGACACCTGGGGGGGCTCCCCTCTGACAGCACTGATGGCCAGAGGAGAGTTCCCTCTGCCCGGGGGCCGAGCCTCTTGGTGTGGAGGCTGCAGCTCACACACGCATCGCCATGGCTCCCCTACCTTCCCCGGGGCCCGTGGTGACGTTGGCTTCGATCTCCGGCCCGTAGGCGAAGGTCTTGGCTCTGATGCGGAACCTGTAGGTCATGCCCTCCGCCAAGTCCTTCACCTTCAGCCACAGTGGGCTGTTCCCCTTCACGTCCACCGTCACGATCTTGCTGACGCCTGTGGAGGACAGCACGTGGGTCTGCAGGGCTGGCGGGAGTGGGGCCTCCCGGGGCCCCCACACTCCGTCCAGGGGCCTCGCTCACCATTGCCCTAACCACGCCACACCCTGTTTGTCGGAACACGGTCCTGTGAGCTGTTCTGAGAAAGGACCCCGAGCTTAGCTAGGTCCACGGAAAGGACACGCCGTCTGCCTGTCTGCTGAGTAGCCGTAGGGGCGCAGCACCCGGAGGAACACACCATCTCGGTGGATGTAACCACTGCACCCCAAATAGACTGGCCCCTTTTCTGTCCCCGAGTGGCATCCCACAGAGCTGGAGTGCAGAGGGTCCCCTCAGCAAGTGCTCTGTAAATGGCCTAGCCCTGAGTTTGGGGACACTTGTGAGAGGGCGGACAGTCCAGCTCCAGCCCCCGCTCTGCCTCCTTCCTGCACCCGCCAGGCTTCTTGGTGCAGAGGGACAGTGCCTCAGCACCCCACATCCCACGGTTGCAAGGGAGGCTGGGCAGCTCTTGGGGTGCGAGGTCATGCTTTCCAGATCTGAGTGCTCTGAGAGCCAGCCTCCTCAGGGCCGGGACAGGGCGTCCATTTCTGGGTCCAGCCAGCACACCACCTCAGCTTTGCAGCCAAGGGCCAGGCTTGGACCCCAAGCACTAGCCCTGGTGCCT
This sequence comes from Tupaia belangeri chinensis, assembly GCF_000334495.1. Taxonomy (NCBI): domain Eukaryota; kingdom Metazoa; phylum Chordata; class Mammalia; order Scandentia; family Tupaiidae; genus Tupaia; species Tupaia belangeri. Next base: position 8,649,670 of record NW_006159630.1, on the reverse strand, counting down.
TCAGACGTGCCCCTTAACCCAGCTCAGTCTGTTCTTGTGCTGAGCACGCCGTAGGTGGGGTGTCCTGCGGTCTCGGAGCAGCAGTGGGGCACCAGGTGCAGGGCAGGGCCTGATCTGGTCACTGAGTGACAAGTCCTTGAGTGACAGTGTCGCTCAAGAGGGACTTCCAGAGTGAAACGACCCCTCAGGACCAGGGACCCCAGGGACCCCAGGGACCTGCTCCTTGACTTTCCCTTTACGTTCAGTTTATTTATTTCTCCCATAAATGAGAGCTAGGCGGGGAGAGTAACAGTGTGGTTCACTGTGGCTCCATGCCATGGGCCCCTTGGAGCAGGGGCGTGGGTGCCTGGTGTACGCAGGGGTGGGGGCAGGGGGCGTGGTCTCTGGGCTCGAACCTAGGACCCCCCCATGTGGGTCAACCTGGCAGAGCATCACATGTTACATGCGCCCCCATCGGGCCCCCTCTTTGACGTTTCTGAACAACCCCCCACGTGCCTGTGTGCCTGGTGCCCCTGCAGGATGGAGTTGGGGGGGTGGGTTCCTGCGAGCCTGGCTTGTGGCAACCTGAACCTAGGGCTCAAGGTGAACCAGGGCTGCAGGCCTGTGCCAGGCAAGCTGATGACGTCAGGCTCCTTTGTGAGCGGGGTCATTACAGGGGGACGGGCGTGTGAGGGTGCGTCAGCCGTGTAGTCAGGCCTCGTGGACGGGGGCCCATGGGGCCCAGTGCCCTCATCTCTCCGGGTGGGAGGTCCTGGGACAGGCCAAGCGGAGGCCACTGTGACAAGAACATGCCCTGCCCTGCCTTTGGCCTCTGTGACCTCTGTCCTTTGCCCCTTCCCAGGGCCCGCACCTCCTGGATCACCTCTGGGTGGCTCCTCTCGCTGTCCTTGCACAGCTCCACTTTAAAGAGCTAGTCGCTGGCACCAGGTGGTGGCAGGACTGAGGGCCATTGTTCCTGCTGCTGACCCAGAACTGCTGGCCGGTCATGGTGACGTTCCCAAGGTCCCGCCCCTTGTTCTTGCTAGGCTCTGTTGTTGGGGATGGGGAGAGGGAGGTGACCCCAGAGGCTGCCACAGTCCTAACCCCGGGAACTGGCCCCGGGCAGTGAGGAGCCCCTCCCCCTCTTGCTTCTTTCAGTCCCTGTCCTCCTAAGATGGCTGTGGGCTACAAAATGGTGACTCCGAGCTCAAGGAAGTCTGGGAATGGGCAGATCCCTGCTGGGGCCTGGGAGTGCAGTGGGGGAGTGAAGGAGGATCCTGAAGGCAGCTCAGCTCTGGGGCTCAGGGCACAAGGGAGATGTTTGCAGACAGGGCTCCTGGTCCGAGGTCCCCAGAGGGTGACCCCCAGTCTCGTGCATCTTCCTGGGGACAGGCTTCAAGGCTTTTGTCAATGTCTCAGAGGGGTTCTTAAGGCCCCCAAAGGTAGAGAACTAACTTAGAGTGAGGCCGAGAACCTAAAGCTTGAATGGGGGCAGGACAGGACCTTCAGGGACTGCCCCCTTCTTCGGGGTCCCAGTAGACACCTGCCTGTCTTAGGGTGCTATCTTTTGCTTAGACCCCCTTCCTCTCCTCCCCACATCTGTTGACCAAAGGCAAAGGACTGATGTGAAACTCTCTGCCGGGGGCTGGAGAGGGGGTCGCTCTTCCACCTTCAACCCACACCTGCTGCTGGTCTGTTGGGAGTACCTCTTCCCTTGCCTGGGCCTCAGTTTCCCTGTGTATGTAAGGGGGGGACACTCTCAGCACGTCTAGTGGATGTGGTGACCATGACAGGGACCTTAGCCAAAAGAAAGCCCCTGCCCACGGGGGTCTCGGGGCCGGCCAGGAAGTCCCCACTCACCGTCCACAGGGGTGCAGGGCTCATACACTAGCCGGTAGCCCTCCAGGACGCCGTTGGGGAACTGCGGGGCTTCCCAGGACACGTTCACCGAGGTGGTGGTCAGCTCGCTGAACTTGACCGAGCCGGGAGCGCTGGGGGCTGCGGAGATAGCAAACGGTTTTGTCTCCTCCCGCAGAAGGTCAGTGCCTTGGCTCCGGTTCCAAGGAGCCAGCAGGGGTGTTTGGGTCTGGGCCCGGACAGACGAAGCAAGCAGGGCTGCGCACTAAGAGGGAGGAGGGGTCGCTGGAGGTCATCGGGCCCGTCCCCTCTCCCCGGACGCTGTCATCCACTAGCTTCCCCGCGCCGGGGTCCAGGGGTTGGAAAATGCGGGCTTCTTCCTTCGGAGAGGAGCTGGGCCCTGGGCCACCATGGGGGCAAGGCCTTTTCTCTGTTTTGTGGGGTTCGCTTTGGCTTCCCTGGAGGAGAAGGTAGGGAGTGCCTGGGTCTCAGAACAGCAGTGGGCACTTAAGACGATGCCAGAGCTGCAGCTGCAGTTGGGACCTTTCTCTCATCCTGCCTCCGGGGCCTGTCACAGAGACACCAGGCTGTCAGCTGGAGTTAGTGCCAAGGACAGTCAAACCCTCCGGAAGATGTTTTCTTGGACTGAGAACTGGGAGTGACCCTGAAAACACGGGGTGGGGGGCTCTCTGTGGGGGAGGACTGAGAGGAAGGAGGAAGCACCGAGCTGTCTGGGTGGGACGCCAGGCTGTCATTGTCCAGCGCGGCCTCCCCATGGCGCTGGAGCTGATCCCCTGCTTCCGCTCCAGTGCGGGGAGGCTGCATCAACACAGTCTTGGAAGGAGGGAGGCGACTCAGGGGCTCTTTCCTGTTTCCCCTGAGCGAGAGGGACGTGGGACAGGACGCTTTGTCCTGCTGCCACTGTGTCAGAAGCTCCCAGGCTCCCAGGGCTCACATCTGGCCAGTGACGCACAGACCCTGGTCGGGACAGGCAGGCAGCAGGCGGAGAGGGACTGGCACGTTCAGATGCTCACGCTCCACCCAGCGTCGGCCAGACGGAAGCTTCCAGGGAGTCAGCGCCGGGAAGGGCTCCCCTGGAGCCAGGGCTTGTCCCCAAAGATCACGGGTCTGCTCTCCAGGCTCTTTAGGAGCCGACTGTAATCGAGTGGGAGCAGCAGGTGGGAGGAGAGCTTCAGGGAGGCCAGGGCGGAGGAACTGCACTAACCTAGACGGCAGAACCCGTGGGCCCTTAGAGATCCTGACCAGCCGGGAACCCTGGGCAAGAAGCACAATTCCAGGACGACCCATCCCCGCCCATGTCCAGGGCTCCTGGGAGTCAAGTGAGAATGACTGAGAAGAGCCTGGCACTCTCTCCAGGGCTGCCCTGCCCAGGGCAGCAGGATCCACACCATGGCCCTCTCTCTGCCCCACCCTCCACACTCCTGGCCTCCCGGCTGGCCTCTCAGCCTCCATCCTCTTCTATACAGAGCCTGAGCACTTCTCCCAAACAGCCCACACCCTAGTTCTCTGTGGCTTCAACCTTCCATAGCTCTGCGCTGCGCTCAGAATTAACCCCAGGCCCCACCCTCAGGCGCTCTGTAACCTGACGTGACAAGCCCCTGACTTCCTCTATTCCTCAGTCTCCGGGTCTCTGCACCGGCTGTCCCCTCTGTCCCGAGCTTCCATGCTGGCCTCTCCTGGCTCAGATCTCTGCTCAGGCATCCTCTGGGTAAACCTATCCAAGCCGCCCACCGCCCCGCCCCCACCGCACCACCTGCAGTTAACCAGGCTGTCTGCTTGTTAGGGTCTGAACACCTCACCAGGGTCGGTCCTGGCTGGACTTGCTCGCTGTGTGTTCCCAGCATCAGGCACAGCGTGGGCACACACAGGATGCTCGGTAAGTGTTTGTGGGATGAATAAAGCCAGGCAGGGAGGCAGGGACAGGAGTGGCTGGTGGGGTGTGGGCTTCCTGTGGCTTTCTCCAGGTGCTGTGGGGACGGTCCCTTCTTCCTGAGGCCCCCATTGTGG
>NW_006159630.1:8635177-8645770 GCF_000334495.1 Tupaia belangeri chinensis | reverse complement strand
ATCTTCAGCAGAGCAGGGCCGCTGCCTCCTCCCATGAGCCCAGAGGCCAGGTGGGTCCCCCTGCATCCTTCCCAGGGTGCCCCCACCTGCTTGCTGGGTCTGGCCCCGGGTGGGGGGGCTCCGCGGCCCGTCCCCGGCAGCATTGAAGGCTGCCACGCTGACCATGTAGGCAGTGTAGCCGGTCAGGTTCTTGAGCTTCACGCCGTTCTCGGCCAGGAATAGCGTCTTCACTCGCTCTGTGAGGTTCCGCCTCTGGGCTTCCCAGAAGTAAATCTGTGGGCACAGAGAATTAGGGGAGCGTGGGGGATGGAGCGCCTGGGCTTCCCTCCTGCCCACCCCAGGGTCTCAGAAACAGTCTGTCATGAGCTACTTAGGAAACAGCATAGACAGATTCAAGGTCTGTTTTAGAAACCCTTCCAGAACTTTCTTCTTTCTTTTTTTTTTTTCAGCCAAGGCCCTCTTCTCTACTAGACCAGATGCAAAGGCCAGGCCCTGGACGGTCTTTGCTCATCGTCGGATTTCGTGTAGCTGCGTCAGCCTTCCGAACGTCACCCTGAAGGCGTGAACCAATTCTGTCCTGCAGGGACCTGAGTGAGCTTGACAAGTGCACGGAGCTACTCGTCCCTCAGGCGAGGTGCATAGGCCAGAGCGCGGCGTCACCTGGGAGCTGGTGAGGGACGCGGAGGCTCAGGTGGACCTGCCGCACCCGCGACTGCAGGCTGACACCCCGTGATGGTGCACCTGCACACGACACTTTGCAAAGCTCACTGCAGGTGGAGGCCTGGGCTCAGAGGCAGGTGGCCTGGGGCTGAATTCTGGCTGCATGTCCAACTGTGTAACCTGACTGGGTGACCTCTCTGAGTGCGTTGTCAGGTATTTGATGGGGTTAGGGACACCTACTTCCTAGGGTCCACGTGAGCGACGAAGGCCATAAAGACTAAAGGATAAAGCACAGTGTCACCCTTGGGGACTGTTAAAGGTGCCATGTGGCTGCCAAAGGTTCTAGACCATTCCCAAGCAGATGCCCAGTGTCCCCAGTGATTTCCTATCAAGCAGAGGTTAACACCCCCAGTCAGCCAAGCGCACACTCAGTTTCAGAACTCTGGCCTGAGGCCTCAAACCACACGGCAGATTGGAGGTCATTTGGTGCCACCTGGTGGCCAAACAAGTTTCCGCAGACACCTGACTTCAATTTCTGTTTCCTTGGGGGAAGCTAATAAAAGTGAGAAACAGCTAATAAAAGTGTCCCCGCCACCCCGCCAGCACGTGTGAATGCGACGAGGACATCTTGGTACAAGGAAATCCTTGCTTTTCTCCAACACCCCTCCCCCTTTTACAGACTTCTCAAATGGATGGATGAGTGAGAAGCGAGGTGGCCACTCATCACGTCACTCGTTCAGTCACGGGTCCTTTACCGTCATGGGGCACAACAGGACACCAAGGTCCTGAAGACGCTGGGGCTCGGGGAGAGGTCAAGGCCAACGCGAGAAGCCTGGTGTCAGCACACAGGAAGGTGTGGTGATGCACACCCCGAGGGCCATGGAGAATGAAGAGGGTCCACGCGGGACTCCGGGTGGCCTCCGCGCAGTGGTAGGGAGGAACAGCAGCGAGGACGGCGGAGGAAGAGGCGTTTTGAGGAATATGTGGAGAGGTCCACCGTGTCAAACCCGGCCGTGTCACCACAAAGTAGAGGGCGTGATTTTATCACCGACGGGCAATGTGGGAGCAGGAAGAGCTGGGGTGGGGGCAATCGAGGGCAAGAACCTCTCGGAGCAGGTTTCAGAGTGAATGCGGGGAGAGGGGTTGCACAGCAATTCTAGGTGCTTGTGACCCAAGCACTGAGAATCACGCCTGTAACATTGCAGGTGGGGCCAGCAGGTGGCATAGTGGTCAACGCACTGGACTCTCACATGGCAGACCGCGGTTTGAGATTCTGAGCCGGTGGCTTGAAAATCACGCTGGGCGTGTGTGCATGCGTGTCCAAGGTCCCGGGAGGAGAATGGAGGGGAAGGGATTGTGGTGTGGCCATCCCCCGGGGGTGGGGGGAAGGGTGATTTCTTGTCTTCCCTCTCACTGTCTCTGTCTCTGTCTCTGACCAGCTCACACGCCCTATGGCAAAGACCGCTAAGAAAAGAACAAACAAGAAACATTTCTGGTGCTCCATAAATACCTGTTGGATGAATAAACACCTTATGTAGACACGGCAGGCACGGGGGTGCACAATCCAGTGACCACCGTCCACCGGCCAGTCTCATATTCCATATTCGTATTCCTTCCTCTTTTCAGTTTCATTGGCACATAGTTGATAACTATGGTATATATATTTCATGTATACTTAAGGTATACAACTCGATGTTCTCATACAGGCATACACTGGGAAACGACCACCCCAGGCAAGCTGATGCACCTGTCCATCGCCTCGCCTGCTTACTTTTCTTGGTTTCTGTGGTGAGAACATGAAAGCTCTACCCTCTCAGAGAATTTCCAGTGCAGAGGGCCTGCCACTCTGCCCCCTCCGGCCCGCCTGGCCCCATTTCTCCCACTTCCTAGCTCCCGGCCACCCTCACCCCCTCTCAGCTCCTGTGAGTCTGATTACTTTAGGTTCCACGTGCATACATGAGGTCACACGGTATCTTTTTGTCTGGTTCATCTCACTTAGCGTGATGTCTGTGTTGTTCTTTCTTTTTCATTGCCAGAGCGCGTGCATGTTTGCCAGAGAGAATGAGAATGAGAGAGAGAGAGAGAGAGAGAAAGAGAGAAAGCACCCCCAAATAGCGTGTGGTTACACCGGTCTCTTTACTCCATTTCTCTATCCAGTCAGGATTTGGGGCATGCACACACATGCCTGGCGTGTATTTCAAGCGTCTGGGACCCAGATTTGAACTGCAGTCACCATGTGGGATCTGACTCCTGTTCACATCATTTAGCTGCTGTGCTATGGGGCCAGCCCAAAAGTTCCTTCTCTTTGAAGGTGGAATAATAAATATATGCACATATTTCTATATATTTTTTCTTTTTTTTTTTAACCTTTTTTGTTTTTAAGAGAGCTTTTTGCTATAGTGCAAGTGCACTCCCTGGAGAGACACACAGAGAGAAAGCAAGCAAGAAATCACCCCTGGGGGGATAGCCACACTGCAATCCCTTCTCCTCCATTCTCCCTTTGGGATTCTGGGCACACATACACATGCGCCCAGTATGAGTTTCAAGCCTGTGGGTCCCAGGACTCAAACTGCGGCTGACCATGTGGGAGTCCAGTGCCTTAACCTCTACGCTGGCCTCATCACACTTTCCTAATTAATTCACCCACTGACAGGCATCTACGTTGTTTCCACGAGCTGGTTATTGCGAACGATGCTGTGATTAACATGGGAGTGCAGGCATCTCTTCAAGGTTCTGATCTCAATTCCTTTGGATAAACACCGAGTAGTAGAATTGCTAGATCATTTGGCAGTTCTATTTTTTTTTTTTTTTTTGAGAGGTTTTTGCTATAGGGTACGTGTGTTTGTCAGAAAGACACAGAGAGATAGAGAGACAGAAAGGGAGAAATCACACACACACACACACACAAACACACACACACACACAGGGAGGATGGCCATGCCATAGTCCCTTCTCCTCCATTCTCCTCTTCGGATCCTGGGCACACACACATGCATGCACACGCGCCTGGCCTGAGTTTTAAGCCACCAGGTCTGGGACTTGAACCACGATCAACTACATTGGAGTCCAGTGACATAGCCATCATGCCATCTGATGGTCCCTGGTAGTTCTATTTTAAATGGTTTGAGGAACTTCCACACTGTTTTCCAAAATGGATGTACCAATTGGTGGGACTGTACCAACTGACATTCCCACTAATGATGTGCAGGGGTTCCCTGTTGTACACACCTTCACCAACACTTCTCACCTCTTGGCTTTTCGGTAGTAGCCACCCTAACTGTGGAAAGTGATTCTCCAATTGTGGCTTTGATTTGCATTCCCATAATAATACTGAGCACCTTTTCATACACTTGTCGGTCATTTGTATGTCTTCTTAGAGAAATGTCCACATAGGTCTTTTGCTCCACTTTACAGTCAAGTTTCTTTTTCTTTTCTTTTCTTTTATTTCCATTGACTTGTATGAAGTTCTTGTAAATTTTGGTATTAACCCCTCATCAAATGTTTGGTTTGCAAATATTTTCTCCCATTCTGTAGGTTTTCTCTTCACTCTGTTGATTGTGTTCTTTGTTGTGTTCTTGCCCTTTCTTGTTTCATATTTTAAGAAGAATTATTCATTTTACTTATTATTATTTTTCAATGAGAGAGAGAGAGAGAGAGAATAGTAAAGTGAAAAAACAAGCCACCAGATCCAGGACTTAAACCATGGTTGGCTGTGTGAGAGTCCAGTGCCTTAACTACCATGCCACCTGCTGGCCTCATTCTTGTTTGTCTTATACAACTGGCCGAACTCCAGCCCTAGTGAACTCAGCTCACATGCTTTCCACTGGGCCACCCACTGTGGCACACTGCCCTCCCCCATTCACCCCACACCATTATTTTACTGTCTTGAAGATTCCTCTCCATTCACCTCTCCCACTCTCACTCCCAGGTGAGGCCCTGACACTGAGAAACTTAAGCTGTCAGATGAGACTGAGCCGCTGGCCCTTTTAAGACCACCCTGCATTTCTGCACTGTCAGCTCCCTTTGCCTGTTCTGTGACGTCACTCCACTGAAACTTCCTCTTTTCCCTGAGTCACCAAATTTTCTGTCTGTCTAGGGTCATTTCTATCAGCTCACAAGTAAGTTTTTATTTCTCCCATGGTAAAACTCGTTGGCTGCAAACCTCGATTGTCTTTTCTGGATGTTCACCCCATTTCTCTGCATCTCTTTAAAGTAAAATTCCTCCAAAGGGGTATCAGTACTCATCGTGTTGTCCCACTCTCTCTAACCCACCCCAAGCAGGCTCCTGCACTCCCTTCCCTGTCAAGCTCATGTCAAGGTCACCTGTGAACTCCACCTGCTGATGCAATAGTCACGACCCAGCAGGCTTTCTGTGAAGGGCTAGGTAATTAATCAGCAGGTCAGGCTTTGCTGGCCACCCGGGCTCTGCTGCAAGCACAGGACTCCATCCTTGTGTGAAAGTGGACATGGGGGTCGGCAGTAGTGTAGAGGCGATGGCGCTGGACTCCCACACGGCCAACTGCAATTGCTCCTTAGCCTCGGGGCTGCCCTTTCAGCCTCTCCTCACACTACGTTCACTTCCTCGGCAAATCCTACCAGCTCTACAGAAATAGCATGCAACTGAGCAAAACTGCACCGTCTCCTCCAGCATCCCAAGGGCAGGCTGGACTTGAATGCAAAAACTCTAGCTATGCCTTGGCTGGTACCACTCGGAGCAGCAGACACACCTTACTCCACCAGAGTAGTGACATGTAACTGGAGGGCGACCCCCTCTCCCCACCGCTCCGCCAGGTCTGAGCCTCCTGCCTGTCACACCTCCTCATTCCCTCCTCCATTCAGACGAGGCTCAGCATAGCAGCCGACATGACCCTCTAAAAACCCGTCACCCAAGTCTCTCCTCTGCCCCAAACCCACCACGGCTGTCACCTCACTCAGAGGAAAAGCCAAAGCCCTAGGGGCTCTAGGCGTGCTGGCCTCTGCTCTTCCCAATTCCCGCCACGTTGCCCCAGTTCACTCTGGGGGCACACAGGGCTCCGTACGCTCCCAGCGCTCACCTACCCCAGGCCCTTTGCTCTTCTTCCCTCTCTCTGGAATGCCCTTCTCCTGCCACCGCCCTCCCCAGTGACTCATAGCCTGTTCTCAGGTGCTGCTCCAATATCACATGCCTTCTCGTTAAGTCCATTCTTAACAACCCTATTTAAAACGTCAAGCCTCCCCCTGGATCAGCTTTTCCAGTAACCTGCTTCATTTACCACCATCTGGCGGAATCTTGATTTCGTACATCTCTGGTCTCCACCTGCTAAAAATCTAGGCTCACGTTGTCTCTTTGTCCACTGCTTTATTCCCAGCCCAGAAAACAGAGCTGGGCATAAAACAGCTGCTCACTAACACGTGCCACGGAGTGACCGAATGCTGGCGCTCCAGGAACCCACGTGAGGTGCCGGCCGGCGCTCACACGGCAGCTCCGTCTCACCCAAACGCAGTGTCCTTTCAGCTGTGCGCGTCGGCAGACATGAATGGGTCGACGTTAACACCTCATTCGTGCTAATGCGGATGACTGTGGATGCAAGCGCGCTGGTTGACACGCGTCCGGGAGGCGGCCACCCCTGTGTCCCTAGCTCATGTCCACGGTGACTGCTCAGGGGCAGACACGGTTTTCTGGAGCACGTAGACATCCTCTGTGTTGTGGATGGCTTGTGCACCCACACGTTTCCTGGATCTGTTATTAACTCACGACTTTGACAGTCTGGTGGCTGTCGAACGTGGCTCATTCTGCCGGTCCCTTTTCTCCCCCATATGCTGGGGGCAGGGGGGGTGATGGGGGAGACTTCAGTTTTCCCAGCTGGTGAAGCCCTGCTGGGCGTCAGCCATCTCTACAGGAACCAGCAGGTGGCGTAGTGGTTACGTCGCTGGACTATGGAGCAGGGGCCTCTCATAACAGAGGGTTCCCAGATAGCAGATCATAGTTCAAGTCCTGACCCAGTGGCTTGAAAATCACGCTGGGTATGTGTGCACGCATGGTCAAGATCCCAGGAGGAGAATGGAGGAGAAGGGACTGCAGAGAGGCCAAGGGAGGGTGTGTGTGTGTGTGTGTGTGTGTGAGAGAGAGAGATTTCTCACTTTCCCTCCCGCCATCTCTGCTTCTCTCTCTGGAGAGCACACATGCCTTAAAGCAAAAACATCTAATAAATAAGTAAATAAGCAAACACAAGAGGAACCTGCCCGTCCTCCTCCCTCCTCCTTCACTCCAGGTATATAGAACCTGCTGTAAGTGGGCGCTCGCGGTACTCAGCCGTGCGGCCCCAGGGCTCTTCAGCGTGCTGAAGCTAGTTCTGCCCATGGGTGCGGGGTTGGGCTGGGCATGCATGGCTCCCTGCAGCTCTCAGTCTCCAGCTTGCATTACCACATTGGGCTGTCCTCTGGAATGACATCAGCCTCCAAGAATCGGCGTCTACTCCAACCCCACCCCACCTTTGGCCCCTGCACCCCGAGGGCCCAGTACCTTATAGCCCTGAATGTCTCCATTCTGGCTGTCCAGCGGGGGTGGCTCCCACGTCACATCGAGCTGCGTGGCCGTGGCACCGTGGACAGCCACGTTTCGGGGTGCTGCTGTTGGCACTAGAGGGTGTGTAGGGTGGAGAGTGAGTGCGTGAGTGAACACCGGGGTGGGGGAGCCCTCCTCCCCCCAACACCCCATGTCTCCTCTGGGTGGATCACCGGGTGGGGAAGGCCTGCCAGGCACGGAGGTGGGGGGCTCTCACCTGCCTCCCCGACGAAGACCTCCTGCGGCGGGCTGGAGGGTCCCTCGCCCACCGCGTTGTACACGCTCATCCGAATCTCATAGCGCCTGTGCTTGTTCAGGTCTGCGGGGAGAGCAGGGAGGGGACACAGTCACCGTCCTGGGAAGGGGCCCACCACGTGGGGGAGGCTGGGGGGAGGAAGGAGGCAGCCTCAGTGCCAGTCTCCTGCATGAAGGTTCAGGATAGGCCAAGGGGAGGAGGGGCCCCAGGGCCCTGGTCAGCCTCTTGACCTTCAGTTACTATCACTGGGCACTTTGAGACTGAAAGGGGTGCTGTTAAGATTTACACTGGGATAACGGGGTACACTAAGACACCCTGGGCTCCCTGGGCCAGAGGCCTCCTGTGTGCCCTCTTTCCTACCATGGCGATGTGGGCACTCCCAGCCTCATCCGGCTGCTGTGGACACAGGGGCATGCAGTCCTAGGTGGGGGAGCTCATTGGGTGTGAATTCTGGGCTATGAATCCCCTGTTTTGGGGGTGCTTGGGCGAGGATGCCTGGGGAAGCTGGGGGAGGGAAGCAGTTTCAAGGCAGGGGCTCAGACACCCTGGGAGGGAGGTGCTGGCCATGCTCGGGATGGCTTTGAGGCCCCCCTGCCTCTCCACTCTTCTCTCTCCCTTCCCTGGGGTGAGCGGAGGAGTCCCCCTGGCCTGTGTGGGCCATTGAGGAAGGAAAGACAGTGACAATGAACTCAAACTCGAGCTGCCTTCTCTGAACAGGAGGCCTGGGTCCGCAGAAGGACCACGTGGCGCTTCGGAAAGGCAAGGCGGGGCGTGGCACAGGCAGGAACACAGCCAACTCTGCTGGGAGACAGAGTCTGGGGACAGAACTGCCGTCTGCTCACTCTAAAGTGGGGTTCAGGGCTGGAAGACACAGCTGGGCTCTAGTGTGCCTTGGGTGGGACAAGATAGAGCAGCAGTGACATGCACCCTGCCCACTGGTCCATCGCATCCAGCAGCCCCTCCTAGACCCGTGACACTGTATCCCGACCCGCCCACGGAGCACGAGGCTGCAGACATTGCTTCTCCACCACACACGACAGAGCCCGAGCTTGGGGGACGCTCCCTAGTAACCGCCAGTGTCTTCATGTGTTTGAGAAGTCACATGCAGCAAGCGGTCCCATTCTTCAAGCCCCTGGGTGGGCACAGTGGTCTCAAGGCCCCACTCCCCATGCCCGCAGGAGGCCTGGGCCCCGATGGAAGCCCCCATGCAAGGAGACTTACTGTCCAGCTCGTACTGCGTGAGGCTGGGCCGGCTCAGGTTCCGTATGGAGTACATGGCTGGGGTGGGGGAGGCGGAGGAGGCCAGGGAGACAGCAGACAGAGGAGGTTAGTGCGCACGCTGCACCCTGCAGGGACACCCCGGCCAGTGGGCAGCAGGGGACACAGAGCCGGCACGGGAGGGGACACAGGGCGAGGGAGAGCTCCCAGGTCCCTAATGCCAGGACGGGAACTAGGGTTCCCAGGACAGTGCTGTCCCCACCTGGCATACACTGGCCCGAGTCCCAGGGCGTCTCGAGTCCCTGGGAGCCTGGCATCTCCGGGGACAGCTCTGGGGGCCTCTAGTCCCATCTGGCTCCTTGTGTCAAGACAGAGCTTCAGGGAAACCACCATGAAATACTGGAGTTGTTAATTTCCTCATACCAACCAGAAACAATTTTACTGCCAGGAAACACGACTGTATTACACACGGGCAACAGGCAATCACAACCTCGAGCACGTGTCGGCGGAGAAAGGAAACCCAGAAGGCAGTCTGGGGGCTCGGCCCGTGTCCTAGTGCTGCTCCTCCGCTGCGCTCTCGCTAGTCTGTTTTGGGGAGTGGTCCAACCTCCTCTCCCCGGGCACCCACATCCCTGCACTCTATGAATCAATCTGGGGCCGAAGTTCATGCTCAGAACCCCGCCCCTCCCCGCAGTGGACTTCGGTTCCACCAGAGCAGCTACCTGGCCCCCGCCATGCCACCTGGTCCTATCATGCTTTTTCTCCTGCGTCACTGGAATAGTCTCCATCTGGCCTTCCTCTCTACCCCCACAGCAAGCCGGCATGTTCAGTCCACCAAAATGACGCTCCCGAACAGAAGTCCCCTGCTCCTGGCTCTCCTGGGCACCCCCTGGGCACCCCTTCTCCCTGGGGTTCCCGCCAGGGCTGCTCACTCTCTTTCCTCCCACTAGGAGGCAGGATTTCCAGACCCCAGGGGAGCCCCCGCAGCTGCTCTTGGGGCGTGCCCATGAGGCTGCTGGTCCCTCAGGCAGGGCTCCCATTCATGAGCCGCCCTCCTGTCCCTCTGGTTCACCTGGAGTCACGCTTCCGGGATGGCACCAGTGACGCCAGGGAACCCTTTCTGACCCAGTCCCAGGCTGTCCTGGAACACCTCCTCCCAGCTGTCCTGCCAGCAGGCCTTAGATGTGGATTTCAGGGTTTGCTTCTGAACCCCGGCTCCCCATGGAGCCTGCAAACTCCAAGGGGCGGGCCCTGGTCTGTGCGCCCCGGCCCTGACCATGGTAAGGTGCTCGGTAAACACCCGCGAGTGAGTTCGGTAAACACCCGCGAGTGAGTCGTGAGTCGGGGGAGAGGTGCAGCGGGAGGAGGGCGTCAGGTTAGAGGGTCCAGGAAGCTGAGGCTTCAGAGAAGGGAGGCCCATGTGCCCACCCCCCACTCTCTTGGGCTGCCACTCACAGGTAAGCTCCGCCCACTTGGCCCCAGGGTTGTTGATGCCTCTGAGAGTGAAGCCCCGCAGCCCCTCGTACAGCAGCTCTCGGTACCGGATCCGGAAGCCCAGCAGGATGCCGTTGATCTTGTCCTCGGCCGGTGGCTGCGAGGAGAGGAGGAGGGAGTGGGGAGGGGACTCAGGCCACTGCTGGCCCCCGCCACCCGCTCGCCCTCTCTCCCACTCTCCCACCATGCCTCTTGGGACCACCAGGAAAAGTAGCAATGAAGGTGACACCGGGCGCTTTTAAAGTACAGAGGCTCCGCAAGGAGGTTATCGCGTGACCGCAGCGCCCCCGTGAGGCAGGGCAGGAGACCGGGCAGGGAACACAGGCTGGAGCGGTTAGGGAGCTCGCCCACCCCCAGATCATACAGCATTGCTGGGGGCTGGAGCTCAACTCCGGACAAACGGCTGTTTTCACAGAGAGGG
>NW_006159630.1:8633540-8634008 GCF_000334495.1 Tupaia belangeri chinensis | reverse complement strand
GGTGCCCGCCATCACGCGCACAGGACCGCCAGTCTGCGCGCCTGCGGACCCTGCCCTGCCCTGGCCCACGTCTCCTGCGTCCCGGGGCTAAGGCAGGGTGAGTGCGGGGGCTGCCGGGCCACCCCACCCTGTCAGCGGCAGCGTTTTCCTCCTTGCCTCCCACTCCTTCCACACCTCAGCAGGAGAACCAGCTCCCAGAGAAGGTGGGAACTACTTCCGGCCTTTCCCTCTCTCTCTTTTTTAAACCATAGGGCAAGTGTGCTCACTGCAGAGAGATGGAGAGAGGGACAGTGAGAAGTCACCCCCCCAGGGAGGATGGCCATGCCACAATCCCTCTTCCTCCATTTTCCTCTGAGGAACATGTGCCTGGCATGTTTTCCAGGGACTTGAACCTCAGGGTGGGTCATGTGGGACCCAGTGCCTTAACCAACAAACCACCTGTGGGCCATGAATCCCCCACGCGTCTTT
>NW_006159630.1:8632423-8632784 GCF_000334495.1 Tupaia belangeri chinensis | reverse complement strand
GGGCGCCCGGGCCCCCCCCCCCTGTCAGCGGCAGCGTTTTCCTCCTTGCCTCCCACTCCTTCCACACCTCAGCAGGAGAACCAGCTCCCAGAGAAGGTGGGAACTACTTCCGGCCTTTCCCTCTCTCTCTTTTTTAAACCATAGGGCAAGTGTGCTCACTGCAGAGAGATGGAGAGAGGGACAGTGAGAAGTCACCCCCCCAGGGAGGATGGCCATGCCACAATCCCTCTTCCTCCATTTTCCTCTGAGGAACATGTGCCTGGCATGTTTTCCAGGGACTTGAACCTCAGGGTGGGTCATGTGGGACCCAGTGCCTTAACCAACAAACCACCTGTGGGCCATGAATCCCCCACGCGTCTTT
>NW_006159630.1:8629746-8631993 GCF_000334495.1 Tupaia belangeri chinensis | reverse complement strand
CTGAAGTGGTTCAGCCTTTCATGAGCTCCTTAATTGCTTCCCTGGCTGCTGCTGACACCTCCCTGCCCCTAGTGGCCCCCAGCGGCCTCCAGCTGCACCGGTCTTCTCATTTAGCCTTCCCTGTCAGGCTGATCTGGAGAAGCAGACGGGAGTCAGGGTTTCCTGGAGAGGCCAGGGCCCTGAGCTCCCAGCGCGTTTCTGCACAGACAGGGCCGACCTAAGGCCAAGAAACCTGGTCCCACCACCTTCGAGCTGTGTGACTGGGGACGCTCGGTCCCCTCCTGAGTCTCAGTCCCTATCTGCAGGCAGGGATGGCAGCAGCCGCCTGATGTGACAATCTTGGGAGTGGAACGAGGAGCGTGTGCGTGCATGAGCGCATAAAACGTCCTTCGATATGCACGTGTCTGGATCTTGCATGTTCCCGTGTGCTTTGGGGACCGAGAACCTGGGGGTCCTGGCTGGCCCTTGGCGCAGAGCATGTCTGAATCCTCATGGGAGGCGGACGCCCCGGCCAGCCGTACCTGCCACCGGATCAGCACGGAGGTGGTGGTGTGGGGTGTCACCGAGAGGATGATGGGAGCGTCGTCGGGGGCTGTGGACAGAAGCAGAGGCGGGCTCAGGGGGCAGAGCTTCAGCACCCCCATCCCGCCCCTGGAACCCACGTGACCAGTGACACTGGACTTCGGGGTAGGTCAGCCTAAGTCGTCCTCTACGCGGCCGGTGTGGAGGGGTGGGGGAAAGCAGTGGGCTGGCCTAGCCCAGGGTCCCAGAGCCCCACACCTCTTGCCCTGCTGCAGCCTCTCCCTCCCCTTCCCGGGAGCTTGGGGCGCTGAGTGAGGGAGTGCACCTGGAGGCTAGTGGGTCTGGAGCCCTGTGTCCCTGTTCTGTCCTCTGGCCCAGACCTCCTTGGGACTCCGCCCAGGAGCCAAGGGCCCCAGCAGGCCAGCACATGTTCTTTGTGGAGGCCTCCCCACCCCCAAGAGTGTCCAGTGCCCAGGAAGCAGCCAAGGGGCAGAGGGGGCACTGACCGGCCTGCAGGGTGGTCAGTGATTCGGACTCCTCGCTGAACTCGCTGTCCCCAATGTCATTGGTCGCCTTCACTCGGAACTTGTAGGACGTGAAGGGCTTGAGCCTGTCGGGGAATCGGGGTCAATGAACCAGGTACCCTTGGAGGCTTTCCCCACGCCTCCGCCTCGGGGTCACACTGGTCACAGGGAGGGGGCGGGGACCTCCCCACTAGGCAGACGGAACATGGAGGCTCAGGAGAGAGCTCTGCTACAAAGGGACAAACGGGGACCAGGCCGGGGGCCAAGCACCAAGCCAGGACCCCACATGTCAGCTTGCGGTGCTTGAGCTCCATTTATAAACCAAAGGTCCCCAAGAAGAACCACCCACGTATTTCCTACCTCGGAGAACCCTGCAGCTACGAAAGCACCAACATCACTCTCTAAACTACCCTCAGCCCTCCTTTTGTTTTATTTTATATTTTATTTTTGCCCTAGGACATATGTGCTCACTCGGAGAGATGGAGAGAGACAGAGGGAAAGTGGGAAACACCCCCAGGGCTAAGACTGTGCTGCAGTCCCTTCTCCTCCTGAGATTGTGGACATGCACACACACGGCCAGCGTGACTCTCACACCGCTGGGTCCGGGACTCAGATCGCGGTCAGCCACGTGGGAGTCCAGCACCTTAACCACCACGCCCTGCGCTGGCCCCACTGCCAGTCCTTTTTGGAGTTCAGTAAACTGAGGAAGAGGTCACTGGCACCTCATCTTCCCTAAGCTGCATTTCCTCTTTGATCAAACAGGTTTCTTTTTGATTTATTGGCAGTGGGAGAGGCTGAGGGGAGGAGAAAATTGCTCGAAACTCCTGGTCACGTCAACTGAATATAAAAACTACAACCTACTAGGAATTCGACTGAAGCCAGAAATCCAGAGTGGAGCTCCACTCCCCTATTAAAGAGAGAGAGGAGGATGGCGCCTGGCCGGGAAGAATCGCTAATGAAGAGCGGCAAGTGCATCCCTGGAGGGCACTCGGGCTCCAGAGGAGGTCGTTGAAAGGCTGTCCTAACAGGGTTCTGAGGGAGGCAGGCACGAGGGGCGAGCTGGCGGGAGGCCTCCTGGGTGGCGGGGGCCCAGGGAGAGCTGATGCCCCGAGGCCGGGAGGGGCAGGGTGGCGATGCTGGCGCGACCCACCGGCCTTACCTGTCCACAGTGAAGGTGGTGGCGTTGTGGCTCCCGGGGGCC
>NW_006159630.1:8628221-8628749 GCF_000334495.1 Tupaia belangeri chinensis | reverse complement strand
TCCCTTCTCCTCCTGAGATTGTGGACATGCACACACACGGCCAGCGTGACTCTCACACCGCTGGGTCCGGGACTCAGATCGCGGTCAGCCACGTGGGAGTCCAGCACCTTAACCACCACGCCCTGCGCTGGCCCCACTGCCAGTCCTTTTTGGAGTTCAGTAAACTGAGGAAGAGGTCACTGGCACCTCATCTTCCCTAAGCTGCATTTCCTCTTTGATCAAACAGGTTTCTTTTTGATTTATTGGCAGTGGGAGAGGCTGAGGGGAGGAGAAAATTGCTCGAAACTCCTGGTCACGTCAACTGAATATAAAAACTACAACCTACTAGGAATTCGACTGAAGCCAGAAATCCAGAGTGGAGCTCCACTCCCCTATTAAAGAGAGAGAGGAGGATGGCGCCTGGCCGGGAAGAATCGCTAATGAAGAGCGGCAAGTGCATCCCTGGAGGGCACTCGGGCTCCAGAGGAGGTCGTTGAAAGGCTGTCCTAACAGGGTTATGAGGGAGGCAGGCACGAAGGGCGGGCAGGC
>NW_006159630.1:8619147-8628020 GCF_000334495.1 Tupaia belangeri chinensis | reverse complement strand
GGCGCCCGGAGGCCGGGTGCCGCCCCCCCCTGCCGCTGGGCAGCTCGCGGGTCTGGACCGTGTAGTAGCGCACCGGGGACAGCCCGTCGCTGCCCGGCTCCCAGGACAGCAGCACGCTGCGTGCCCGCACGTCCTCCTGCTGCACCACCGGCTTGCTGGGGGGCTGCGGGCGGGCTGGGGGGCGGAGCAGGTGAGTGAGGGTGGTGGTGGAAGGGCTGTACTTCCTCGGGAGGGAGGGCGAGGCCTCGCCCCTTTCCCCTCTTCCCGTGTGCACAGGGTCCTTGCATGTTCTCAGGCCCCACAGCCAGCACCTGTGTCCCTGGTCAGAGACGTGTCCTCAGGCTCCTTGAGCTCCAGGTGTCTGGGATGTGACATGTCCTAGCAGCCCCGACCCTAGGACTGGCAGCGAGGGCAGCGGCCCAGCCCCTCTGCTCCTGCTGGTGAACCCTGAGACGGGACGCAGCAGTGGCGCATGGGACCGAGCACATGTTCCCCGGGACTCTGCTTTTACCTGGCCCACCTGGCGCCCTGCTCTCCCCGGGATCACCTCCCAGCCCTCCTGCAGGGCTCTCCACCTCGGCGTGACTGGCACTTGGAAAGAGTTGGGGCCCTGGCATGCGTGGTGGGGGGCTCAGCAGCATCCCCACTTCTGTCCACAGATGCCAGCAGCGCTGCCCCAGCTGTGACGACTATGGTGTTTCTGGACACAGCCCAAATTCCCTGGGGGCAACAGAGCCCCCAGCCGAGAACCACTAAACTACTGTTTTTCCCTAGGGACATTTTATCAATAAATAACTTTCATGTCAACAGGGGTCTTGGGCCTGCTTCTGGGGAGCCCGAGATTGAGCGAGGTGCCAGCCCAGGGCAGCAGGGTACAACAGCCCAGGCCCCAGGACGTAGCCTAATCTTGACCTGCTCGGACCAGGCTGGGTATGCGGGAGAGGCTGGAGGGGGAGAAGGTCACCGACCCTCCGTTAGAGATCCTTGCAGCGGGACCCCCAGCTCTCCCTGGGTGTCTACTGGGCACCTTACTGACTTGCGCTCTGTGTTGGAGCCCACTTTCCACTCCAGACCAGTGCAAAGCCGTCCATGCCCCGCCTATCCCAGCACCCCCCAGGACGGGTTCCGAGAATTCGGGTGCCCCTCGCTGCCCCCAGGCCCCCCAGCCCCTGCGGACAGTCACCTCTCTTCTCAGTTGTCACCACCAATGCCTCAGCGGCCTCTCCCCAGCCCTTGCGGGTCTGGGCTGTGATGCGGAACAGGTAGACGGACTCAGGCTTGAGGCCGGTGGCCGTGTACTGGCGGGGGGCGGGGGGCCGGCCCCCACCGAGGCGGTGCTGGCCGTGGTGGTGTTGAGTCGGTGTGTAATCTGGTACGCTGTGGGCAGAAAGAGGCGGGGGGGCTGGGGGGGCAGGGGGGCGGGGAGTCAGGTGCGCGTCTCTGGGCACCGCCCCACCTGCCCTCGGGCCACCTTGGCTGTGGTCTGTCTGCCTGAAGCCCTCCCGCTGTCTCCAGTCTTTAACTGCCACTTGGAGAATGTGGACGGTGGGGGCCTGGGTGGTGATGGAGTGAAATTCTGGCTCAGGGCTTTCCAGTTTAAAGTGTTAGCCCTTCCGCCCCCTGCACCCCATCTTTGGAGAGGTGCATTCATCCAGGGTCAGCTTTTGGGGAAGGTCAGGGCTGAGAGCCCGGAGCAGACTCAGGCAGTCCAAGTTACAAGGGCGAGGGTCGGAGGCCGTGGAGAGAGGTGACTTGTGCTGACCTCGCCTGTGTGTGAGTGCTGGGGACTTGGAGTGTGACCTGCAGCCTGTCCTCCAGGCTGTGGGCAGTTCCCCAGCAGGGGTTTGGCTGCGCAGAGCCGGCCAGAGCCTTCCCTTGGCCACACTAAGGCAGGCAGCAGGTTTACCAGATGGCCAGATGGCTGGGGTCTGGGGGCATTTACGGGCAAAGGGTTGACCTGTGGTCCTGCCCGTGCCTCCAGCAAGTAACCTGACAGATGGAAGCTTCCAGCAGGAGAAATGAGGCACAGAAGACCTGCAGGCCCTTCCCGGGCCTACCCTCCCTCTTGCCAACAATGCCCTTTCCCTTTGCTCGTACACCTCCCCTCTCCCTGCAACCGGGGTGGGGAAGGGCCAAGGCTTACCAAGAATGATGCCGTTGGGGGCAGCGGGGGGCTGCCAGATCAGCCGCACGGACGTGGTCCTCACCTCTGGGAACAGGATGCCCATGGGCGGCCCTGGGACTGGAGGGGACGAAGGAGAAGGGGCAGGCAGTGAGGCTTGCTTGGCCCGGCCACATTCAGGCGGAAGGAGTGGGGAGGGCCTGCTTGGGTCGAAGAGCTTCCGTGGTGCCCTGCTCTGTGCCTGGCACCATGTCAGGAGCCAGGGACGTGCGAATGAAATCCAGGCGGTTTCTAGCCTCCCAATAAGTCATCTGGCAGCCACTGGAAGGTAGAATGAAGTTTCCATCCTCCAACTAAGTGTTATTTGGCAGGAACTAGAAGGTAAAAACGAGGGCTGGGCCCTCGGAATGGTGCTATTTGGCAGGGACCTGGGGCTCCGGTTTCCGTTGGCTCAGGGTCTGTCTGAGCTCCAGCCAGGGCTGCCCTCCAAAGTGGCAAGTGTGCCCTGCTCTGGTCTGCACAGTAGAAGGGCCCATGTGAACTTCCTGCCACCCGGGGGGAGGTGGCCGGGGCAGAGGGAAGGGCCCACTCTAGCCCACACCATTCTTCTCTCTAGGCCTCCCTCTGGGATCTGGGGACCCTGGAATTCTCATCCGGAGAACCCCAAGGATGTTTCTAGGCCCATCCCCAGATCCATCCTCCTGAAGGTAACTGTGCAGCCCTGGACCCAGGGATGGCCAAGGGTAGCCGTTTTGGGAGTGTGGTTGGAGAATGGATGTGGGGGCCGAAGGAGAGGGTGGGTAGAGAGCAGGGCAGTGGGAGTGGAGGCAGTGGCTGGGGGAGCTCGTCCCAGAATGCCAAGAAGGCGCCAAGCACACATTGTCAGCTTTTCTTATCATGTCTTGTTTCTTAAGATTTTTCCCCCATAGGGTGTGTTTGTGTGTGTGCTTGCTGGAGAGAGACAGAGATAAGAGAGAGAAAGTGAGAAATCATTCCCTGGCGGGGGATGGCCACACTGCCATCCCTTCCTCACCTTCCCCTCGGGATTTCGAGCACGCACGCCCGTGCACCCGGCGGGGTTTTGCCGTGAGTTGGCCACAGTGGTGAGTACCTGGAGCCTGCCTGGCATCACTTCGTTTGCAAATGGGACCAAAAGTCTTGTGCTCTGGAAAAACTAAGGCTTTCTCTCCTACAGACTTACTCCAAGTGAGCCTGTCCCAGGTGAAAAGCAGTCAGAAAGGCGCAAAGTCCCTCTTCTGTACCCTTGTCCTGGCCAGACGCCAGCTGCCCTCTCGTCATGCCGTCCTTAGGGACATGGGCAGTAATTAGCAGTCATCACTGACCCAGGCCAGGCCGTTCCTGGGGGCAGAGCGAGGTCCCAGAGGGGGCAGGGCCGTTCCTCCCCGTCTTCAGACTGAGCTGTGGGGGCTCGGACTCACCGTCGTCCAGCGTCCGCTCCAGGATGGGAGGGTGACTGGGGCTGCCGTCCCCGATGCGCGTGAAGGCCAGCACCTGGACCTCGTAGAGCACGTACTTGCCCAGGCCCGTGAGCTGCGCACTGCGAGAGGAGTTGCCCTCCACCAGCCAGAACCGGGGCTGGGAGTCCGAGTCCTTCTCCCTGTACATCACCTGCCGGGCCAGCACCGGGTGAGGGGTCTCACCACGCCCACCCACGCCTCTCCCGAGTCTCGTTCCCAGAGAGCTGGGGGTGACTGCAAGGACGGTGTACCCAGAAGGCTGGGGACGCAGAGACAGGGTCAGCTTTGGGACCGGAGGGCTCCTTAGAGCATCCAGGCGGGAAGGCCCGCCCACAGAGGGGGCGTGGCCTGCTCGAGGTCACAGGGAGAGGGCAGCGAGCGGGGCCAGCAGGCCTCAGGCCAGGGCTATACCACGCTGCCTGGCACAGCGTCCAGAGGAATTGAGGGTGATAATGGTTAACCTCGGAGCTGAGAGCGTGGCCGGGGGCAGCCAGTGTGGCTTTCTGGGGGAGCTGGGCCAGCCCCAGGGGTCCTGGGCTGCACTGGACGCCTCCCCACCTGGAAGGGAGGTCTCCCTGGTTGCCATGGTGACGGCAGGGGGTGGACGGAGGCGGAGGTCAGGGCAGCATGGATGGAGGCAGTGTGGGGAGCCCCGCCCCGGATCAGAGACTCACCTTATAGCCCAGCACCAGCCCGTTGTGATCTGCCTCGGGGACCTCGCTCCAGCGCACCAGCATGCTGCTGGAGGTGGTGGCCAGCGCCGACACGTTGGCGGGGCCGGAGGACGGGACTGGGGGGCAGAGGAGGAACTCAGGACCCAGGCCTCCATGGGGCCCAGGGCAGAGCCCCTCCACCCCGCTAGGGAGGACAGTGGCTCCCCTCTCGCAATTACCCCTGTCCCCCGTGGCGCCCTTTGGCTTTGGCGCGTCACAGACACTGTTCCTGGCTTTAGATTTGCCTCCGGTCCTCTGCTCGCTCAGGCTGACCCGAGGAGAGCCTGCGTGTCCTCTGTCGGCAGTGAGGGGCAGCGGAGGAATCAGAGGCTCCGGAAGCCGCCTGCCATTTAAAGGGGGCCAGAAACTAACGGCCACAGGGGGCCGAGCACGCATGGAGGGGAGAGGCGTTGCCTGCAGGCTGGGGCTCCTGTTCTGTGGGTGACCACTTGCCAGCTGTGAGCCGCTGGTTGCGTTTCTGGAATGTTCTGAGAGCTAACCCTCCTCCGACTCTCCATCTCAACTCTTTCAGGTTGCTTTGGGTGTCAGGGTCAAGGCGGAGGCCGGGAGGCGGGCCAGCTGGGTGTGGAGACTGTCTGGCTATCCTGCAGAGCAGGACACTGCCCCCTTCCGTCCCAGGGAGGGGGCAGGCTGGGGAGCTGTGGCCACATGACAGGCCCTCTGCATGACACTGAGCGCCGGCAGGGGACAGGAGCTCAGACTATTCCTGAGGACAGCCCTGCGGGCAGAGGCAGAGGGGACAGTGAGGGGTGGCTGGGTGCCAGTGGCCGTACCTGACTCCCGGGTCCGGCCCACCACGGTCTGACTCCACGGCCCGCTCCCGATGGCGTTGAAGGCTTGCACCTGGACGCGGTACTCCGTCCACTCCTCCAGGTCCTCGATGGTGTACTCCCGCTCCACGCGGTCCTGGACCACGTGGCTCAGCGTCTTGCCGTGGCCATCCGACCGGCTGTACTTGATCTTGTAGCCCACTGACTCGGGGTTCCCGTTGTACTCCATCTCCGGGAGAGGCTGCAGCAGGGCAGGGTGGGCAGAACGGCTCTGAGGAGGGCCCTGTACAGGCAAGGGCTTGGGCTCCTCTTCCAGGGAGCCTTTGGGAGCCCCGGTTTACAGCCCAGTTCACATGGGCACTGTCACCCAGATGTGGCTTAGGTCCGTAGCCCCGTGTTCCTGGGGTCATCTCCCTGCCCTACTCCGTGCTCCGAGGAGCCATTCTGTATGGAGCCCGTGACAGTTACCACCCTTCCGAGGGAGTTGGCGCTGCCGGGGAGGCCCACAGAGGCCGTCTGTCCAGCAGGCTGGTGAGCACAGCCACTGAGGCCCCGCTGTCTCCTCTGCCTCACGGCCTCACGGCCTCACTCAGGCTGCCAGCACGCATCTAACTGAATCACCTACACACCTGGCGTCAGCTCATGGGGACAGGGCATCCGCATATGGAACACCCGTCACAGGCAGGGAGTCCTGTCCAGCAAGCCTTGGTCACACCTGCTGCATTTCATAAATGCCAGAGAGTACATGAGCGAGCGAGTGAGCGAGAGAGAGAGACAGAGAGAGAGAGAGAACACACCCATGGGGGCTACTAACACTGCAATCCTTTACTAACACTGCAATCCTTTACTAACACTGCAGTCCCTCACTAACACTGCAGTCCTTTACTAACACTGCAGTCCCTCACTAACACTGCAGTCCTTTACTAACACTGCAGTCCCTCACTAACACTGCAGTCCCTCACTAACGCTGCAGTCCCTCACTAACGCTGCAGTCCCTCACTAACGCTGCGGTCCCTCACTAACACTGCAGTCCCTTACTAACACTGCAGTCCCTCACTAACACTGCAGTCCTTTACTAACACTGCAGGCCCTCACTAACACTGCAGTCCTTTACTAACACTGCAGTCCCTCACTAACACTGCAGTCCCTCACTAACGCTGCAGTCCCTCACTAACACTGCAGTCCTTTACTAACACTGCAGTCCTTTTTCCTGCCCATCTCCATCCCATCAGGATTCTGGCATACCCGGGGTGTTGTTCTGGCTGCTAGGGGACTGGGGAGCTGGGGCCCAACCGGCCATGGGGGACCGGTCTCCTCTGTGTAGTCTAACTGCTGCACTGTGGGCCCGGCCTTCCTGCTGCATTTTCAGCCTCACTGCTTGAGTCTCCTCAAAGAGAACAGGCAGAGTTCTTCCTGGGGCTCGGGACCAGGCAGGTGGGGCTGTGGCCACTGGTTCGAGGCTGTGCGTGTGCTGGGAGGGAAGCAGCAAGCAGCAGCCGGTGCTCACTGTGGAGCCTGTGCTCCGAGCAGGTGGGGCCCGGGCCTGGTCTGAGGCCCCTCCTCTGACAGGGACAGAGCCGGACTGGGGCATCCTTGGCCATCACCCCGCCCCATCCCCATTCAGCTTCCCCTGGGCCTCTGGAGGGCCCACGGCCTGCAGCTCACTGCATTCTGACCCACTTTACCCTGTTCTCCCCAGCAGCCCCCCGCCTCGGGCTCACTCCGGCTCCCTCCTACCAGCCCCTCCTACAGACACTTAGTGAAGCGGACGGAGACCATTAGGACGGCAATCGATGGGCCTGAGAGCCAGAGGCCGCGCTCAAGCCCACGCTCGCTCACCTGCTAAGGAAAGGTAACGGCCCGTGCACCATTAACGGGCCTGAGACGTGCCCCAGGCCCAGCACGGCAACGCAACTGCCTTTCCATTCCCTCTCCAGCCGCCTCCTGAGTTTCGAACCCTTTAACCTTTCAGTATTTGGAAACCTTAGAGTGAGCTTCAGGAGGAGGGCAGGGAGGCAGCAGCGGTGGGAGGCAGGGGCAGCGGCAGGAGAGGTAGAAGGCTGCCGGGCACGGGCTCCTGCCTGTGGGGCTCTTGGTCTCTGGGCTGGGCAGGGCCGAGAGAGAGGGCCCGCCCCCCTGGGCGGGGACTCATCATTAACAGCTAGCGCTTCTGTAGGGGACGGGACAGTGCCTCCCTAACCATCGGCCCCATTATGAGGCTGTCCCCATAGGTGACAGGCAGGCCTGGTTCCCAGGGAGCCCAGCCTGTGGGGTGGAGCATTTTGCACACCATGTTTTGCATAGCCAGCAAGAGGTTTTGGTCTGCCACGGACACGAGGGAGTCGTGTGGTCAGATGGGGCTGGTGTGGTGGAGCCTGAGCCCTGCCAGTGCTCCCGGGTCCTCATGGAGCCACGGGGTGTGGGGCCGTTCCCATGTCTGTCTAAGGGGTCTCATTTGCTCTGAAAGCCCCTGGATAGATGCGCCAAGGGTCCTGTGCTGGGAAACACTGTCCCAGAAGGGGCCTGCGGAGAAGCAGGGGGCCCGGGGGAGAGGCAGTTTCTTCCGTTCCCCAGAGGGCAAGACGGTGGTGTGTTCAGTGGTTAGGGCTGAGGCTTGGGGTACAGACTCCCTGGATTGGGATCTCAGCTCTGCTGAGATCGAGGAGGAGTGGGAGGCTGTGTGTGTGGGAGTCATTGGGTAAATTATCTGGTTTCTCTCTGCCTCAGTTTCTTCATTTGCAAGACGGGGACCAAGATGGCTCTGCTGGGTGTTTGGAGAAGACACAAAGACTCTGAACGAAGCCCTTCAGCAGTGCCTGGCAGGAGAGGGAGCCTTGGCGTGGTGGCATCGTGTACGCTGCACAGGCACACTGCGTACTGGCCCCCAACGTGCGCCTGGGTCTGTGGGGACAGTCGGCCCGAAGGGTCCCTCCCTCGCCGCCTCTCAGACACGGGAGCAACCTTTCACTCTCTGCTGCATGTAGCGGAATGCACGGCAAGGTCCTGTCCTCTCTGAGCCTCTGCGTTCCTGGCTGTCGCTGGGGTAAGAATGAATGTGGCCTCTGTAAGGTTATTGGGAGAATAGAGAGGGGTGAAGCCTGAGGGGCCTGATGGCAGTGGGGTGGCGACGCATGGCTGCGATGCTGGACCTCACGCGATGGCCCTGGTTTGTACCCGGGGCCTCCCTGTGCTGGCCGGGCTGGCGGAGGCTGGGGGTAGGTAGCGGCATCGAGACCTTATGGGATGCCTATGTCTCTGTCTTGCTCTAACGAAATAAATACATGAACGTGAAACATTTCAAAATGCTTGGCACTTGGCACTGCTCGGTAGACAGTGTCTTCCACTCCCTGGAGGGTATTCTTCAGCTAAGAGGTGCTGTCCTGCCCCCTTGTCCCCAAGGGAGCCTCACCATCCAGCGGAGCCACAGGCTGGTCTCACTGGCTGTGCGCAGGGTCACGTTGGCCGGGGCCATGTCAGGGGGCGCCTGGAGGGTCTGGATCTTTCTTGAAGGCTGGCTGGGTGGGCTGGTGCCTACGATGTTCACCTGGCGCATGCGGAAGCTGGGATGGGGGCAAGGGGACAAGCACGAAGGTGAAGGAGCACCCCAGAGCCAAACTCTGCCCCGGATAGCTGCCCTGGCCCTGGCTGCGACCCCTGCCCCCGTCGTGTTACCTGTAGTAGGTGAAGGGGTTGAGGTCGGGCACCTCCATGGAGCGGGCATCAGGCTCGTTGGCCAGCTGGTGAATCAGCAGCCCCTCCTCTCCTTCCC
>NW_006159630.1:8597786-8618745 GCF_000334495.1 Tupaia belangeri chinensis | reverse complement strand
AGGTGGAAGGCTGCCGGGCAGGGGCTCCTGCCTGTGGGGCTCTTGGTCTCTGGGCTGGGCAGGGCCGAGAGAGAGGGCCCGCCACCCTGGGCGGGGACTCATCATTAACAGCTAGCGCTTCTGTAGGGGACGGGACAGTGCCTCCCTAACCATCGGCCCCATTATGAGGCTGTCCCCATAGGTGACAGGCAGGCCTGGTTCCCAGGGAGCCCAGCCTGTGGGGTGGAGCATTTTGCACACCATGTTTTGCATAGCCAGCAAGAGGTTTTGGTCTGCCACGGACACGAGGGAGTCGTGTGGTCAGATGGGGCTGGTGTGGTGGAGCCTGAGCCCTGCCAGTGCTCCCGGGTCCTCATGGAGCCACGGGGTGTGGGGCCGTTCCCATGTCTGTCTAAGGGGTCTCATTTGCTCTGAAAGCCCCTGGATAGATGCGCCAAGGGTCCTGTGCTGGGAAACACTGTCCCAGAAGGGGCCTGCGGAGAAGCAGTTTCTTCCGTTCCCCAGAGGGCAAGACGGTGGTGTGTTCAGTGGTTAGGGCTGAGGCTTGGGGTACAGACTCCCTGGATTGGGATCTCAGCTCTGCTGAGATCGAGGAGGAGTGGGAGGCTGTGTGTGTGGGAGTCATTGGGTAAATTATCTGGTTTCTCTCTGCCTCAGTTTCTTCATTTGCAAGACGGGGACCAAGATGGCTCTGCTGGGTGTTTGGAGAAGACACAAAGACTCTGAACGAAGCCCTTCAGCAGTGCCTGGCAGGAGAGGGAGCCTTGGCGTGGTGGCATCGTGTACGCTGCACAGGCACACTGCGTACTGGCCCCCAACGTGCGCCTGGGTCTGTGGGGACAGTCGGCCCGAAGGGTCCCTCCCTCGCCGCCTCTCAGACACGGGAGCAACCTTTCACTCTCTGCTGCATGTAGCGGAATGCACGGCAAGGTCCTGTCCTCTCTGAGCCTCTGCGTTCCTGGCTGTCGCTGGGGTAAGAATGAATGTGGCCTCTGTAAGGTTATTGGGAGAATAGAGAGGGGTGAAGCCTGAGGGGCCTGATGGCAGTGGGGTGGCGACGCATGGCTGCGATGCTGGACCTCACGCGATGGCCCTGGTTTGTACCCGGGGCCTCCCTGTGCTGGCCGGGCTGGCGGAGGCTGGGGGTAGGTAGCGGCATCGAGACCTTATGGGATGCCTATGTCTCTGTCTTGCTCTAACGAAATAAATACATGAACGTGAAACATTTCAAAATGCTTGGCACTTGGCACTGCTCGGTAGACAGTGTCTTCCACTCCCTGGAGGGTATTCTTCAGCTAAGAGGTGCTGTCCTGCCCCCTTGTCCCCAAGGGAGCCTCACCATCCAGCGGAGCCACAGGCTGGTCTCACTGGCTGTGCGCAGGGTCACGTTGGCCGGGGCCATGTCAGGGGGCGCCTGGAGGGTCTGGATCTTTCTTGAAGGCTGGCTGGGTGGGCTGGTGCCTACGATGTTCACCTGGCGCATGCGGAAGCTGGGATGGGGGCAAGGGGACAAGCACGAAGGTGAAGGAGCACCCCAGAGCCAAACTCTGCCCCGGATAGCTGCCCTGGCCCTGGCTGCGACCCCTGCCCCCGTCGTGTTACCTGTAGTAGGTGAAGGGGTTGAGGTCGGGCACCTCCATGGAGCGGGCATCAGGCTCGTTGGCCAGCTGGTGAATCAGCAGCCACTCCTCTCCTTCCCCAATCACGCCCACCTGGAAAGGGAGGCACCTCAGAGCTGTCCAGCCTACTGCCTGGGGCTGCAGTGCCCCGAGCCCTGGCTCCTGGAAGGCACCAAATGGGGCCACCGTCTGTCCTGGCCCCTACACACGACTCTGAGATGTCCTGTTACCAAGGAAAGGGAACAACACCCCAAGGGGCAGCCCCCTGGAATTTGTGCTCCCCCCCCTTCAAATTTTGGCGTAAGGTGTATGTTCCCACTGGAGAGAGACAGACAGAGACAGAGAGAGGGAAAGTGAGAAATTATCCCCACAGGGGGCCTGGCCATGCCACAGTCCTTCCTCCTCCATTCTCCTCGGGATTCTGGGCATGCACACACATGTGCCCACTGTAATTTTCAAGCCGCCAGGTTCAGGGCTTGAACCATAGAGTCACCTCTGTGAGATCCAGCTGCCTAACCTCCATGCCACCTGCTGGCCCGGAACTTGTGCTTCCATCAAGCTCCCCAGCTGATTCTCCCAAACACTCTGGGGTGCTTCCAAAAGCCAGTTTGCCTTAGACCGGCTAAGTCAGAATCGCCCTCCCAGGGCGGGGATGAAACTGCCCCCTTGAGCTGCACCAAGAGCCTCTGATCACTCTCCCGATGGCTCAGGGTATGACCAGGCCAGAGCATGGAGTCTAAAGCCTGGAGCAGCAGCTGGTTATTTTTCCAGCCAGTCAGTCATGGCCTGAACCTGGGAAGGACTGCTGTGCAGGGGTCTCCAGGTGCCCAGGTGAGGTGGAGGGGCGACGGTACTGGCAACTATGGGCACCTTAGGCACATTCGGCCGCCCATGGCCACACAGACGGATATGCACACTGACTCCTCTCGCGAGCTCGGGGCTGCTCCCAGCGGGCCTCACCTGCGCCCCCACCACAAGCACGAAGGTGAAGGAGCACCCCAGAGCCAAACTCTGCCCCGGATAGCTGCCCTGGCCCTGGCTGCGACCCCTGCCCCCGTCGTGTTACCTGTAGTAGGTGAAGGGGTTGAGGTCGGGCACCTCCATGGAGCGGGCATCAGGCTCGTTGGCCAGCTGGTGAATCAGCAGCCACTCCTCTCCTTCCCCAATCACGCCCACCTGGAAAGGGAGGCACCTCAGAGCTGTCCAGCCTACTGCCTGGGGCTGCAGTGCCCCGAGCCCTGGCTCCTGGAAGGCACCAAATGGGGCCACCGTCTGTCCTGGCCCCTACACACGACTCTGAGATGTCCTGTTACCAAGGAAAGGGAACAACACCCCAAGGGGCAGCCCCCTGGAATTTGTGCTCCCCCCCCTTCAAATTTTGGCGTAAGGTGTATGTTCCCACTGGAGAGAGACAGACAGAGACAGAGAGAGGGAAAGTGAGAAATTATCCCCACAGGGGGCCTGGCCATGCCACAGTCCTTCCTCCTCCATTCTCCTCGGGATTCTGGGCATGCACACACATGTGCCCACTGTAATTTTCAAGCCGCCAGGTTCAGGGCTTGAACCATAGAGTCACCTCTGTGAGATCCAGCTGCCTAACCTCCATGCCACCTGCTGGCCCGGAACTTGTGCTTCCATCAAGCTCCCCAGCTGATTCTCCCAAACACTCTGGGGTGCTTCCAAAAGCCAGTTTGCCTTAGACCGGCTAAGTCAGAATCGCCCTCCCAGGGCGGGGATGAAACTGCCCCCTTGAGCTGCACCAAGAGCCTCTGATCACTCTCCCGATGGCTCAGGGTATGACCAGGCCAGAGCATGGAGTCTAAAGCCTGGAGCAGCAGCTGGTTATTTTTCCAGCCAGTCAGTCATGGCCTGAACCTGGGAAGGACTGCTGTGCAGGGGTCTCCAGGTGCCCAGGTGAGGTGGAGGGGCGACGGTACTGGCAACTATGGGCACCTTAGGCACATTCGGCCGCCCATGGCCACACAGACGGATATGCACACTGACTCCTCTCGCGAGCTCGGGGCTGCTCCCAGCGGGCCTCACCTGCGCCTCCACCAGCCAGCGGGAGATGGAGGTCTTCCCATCGTAGCCCGGCCTGAACTGCAAGGTCACGGAGCGGGGGCCGATGTTGGAGATACCCAGGTTGGTGGGCGCCCCTGGGAGTTCTGGAAAACAACGGGGTGAGGAAGGAGATGGGGTGAGACTATCCCTTCACATGGAATAGGACTCCAGAGCGCACAGGAAACATCCCGGAAACATCCCAGAGGTCGCTCAAGCCTCATCCCCCCGTCTTATTCCGTATCTTACAGCACACCAGGTTCGCCCCAGAAGGCTGAGTGGAACTCGGGGCTGGTGGGCCTTCCAGAGCCAAGAGGAGGCTCCTGGGGTCAGGAAATGGCCCAGTATGCAAGAGGCTTCCTCCCGGAGGTTTTGGTGTCAGTAAGGAGATGCTCAGGAGGAGGCTGGAGGCTGCACAGAGCCGAGCTGGGCTCACAAAGAAACTTAATGGGATCAGCCCTCCCCTCTTCCACCCCAGTAACCGCTGAGGATGACAAGGAGGCCTGGTGGGGACAGGCGGCAGCTTCTAACTTCCCGCCAGGGACCCTGGGGCTCCTAGGGCCCCAGATGACCAGAAAGAGCTAAGCGGTCTCAGTTTGAATTCAGCTCACCACCTACAGGCTGTGTGTCTCTGGGCAAGTTAGCTACCTCTCTGTGCCTCGGTGTCCCCAGAACCGCGATGATCAGGCCAAGGCCTACCTCAGGGCTGCTGTGAGGGTGAACTGGGCTGATGTATGTAAAGTTCTCGGCCCCACGTGGGGAGCACTGCATAAGTATCTGTCAGCATGGCTGCCACTGCCTCTGCGGCCACCCGGGGCCCAGGGAACTCAGCCATTCAGTGGGCAGAGCACACACAGCCCTATGGATCTGAACAGGACCGCGTGGTAATCTGGTCCACCTCCCCTATATACTGCTAGGGAGACTGAGGCACAGAGGGGACAGGCTTGTCCAGGCCGCAGGGCGTGGCAGAGGCCATACTGAGCAAGCACCTCTGTTGGCTCTTTTTCTTTGAAAGGTTTTTGTCATAGGGCTCATACACTCGCCAGAGGGAGACAGAGAGAAAGTGAGAAGCCACATGACAATCCCTTCTCTTCCATTCTCCTCCCGGGATCTTGGGCATGCATCACATACGTCTGGTGTGAGTTTCAAGCCACCAGGCCCAGGACTCGAACCGCAGTAGGCCAGGTGGGGTTCTAGCACCTTAACCACCATGCCACCTGTTGCCCCCTCTGCTTGCTTTACACTGCAGGCCGAAGGCTATTCCCTGTGGGTCTGGCTGCCTCTCCAGGGTAGGGATCCGGGGTTGGGTCCAGTTTGGACTTTGCGGTGACAGTGAGAATCCCTTCCCCGAGTCATAGATGCCATTGCCTGGTTGGAGCCTGGTGTGGGATGGGGGCAGGGGAAGCAGGGGGGTCAGGGAGACAAGGGTGGGGTCTCCTAAGGCTGATGCTCATCTGGAGCCATGGAAGGATGCAGCAGCCAGCCCACGGGGCCTCCTTCCCAAGCCCCGTCACCTGGAATTAGGCCTGCTGGGGGTGGGGGACGCAAGGGAGGGGATCTCTGTGGGATGAGAGCCCACGTACCCCCCACGGGGTCTGCACAGGGGCCCAGGGTAGGGGTCCTGCCCCGAGAGTGGGTGCCTACCTGGAGGCACCCCCGACGAGATGGTCGAGGCGGACACCTGGCCCTGGCCCTTGGAGGTCATGGCGGCCACCTCGATGGTGTAGGTGGTGAGCGCGGTGAGGCCCGTCACGCGGTACTCCAGGGTCACGTTGGGGAGGTAGTGAGTCACACGGGTGTTGGTCCGGTTGTACTCCTCCCAGGAGATGCGGTACCCTGGGGGCACCCCCAAAAGCCACGTGAGCTTGGCTCCCCAGGGTTGGTCCTGACCATGGGCTCTACTTCTCACGTCGTCACCAGGCCTGGTGAGCTCCATAAGCCAGGGAGCGATGGGCCAGGGTGGGCAGGGGAGGCAGCTGCTGGCACTGGGAGGAGTGACCTGGGCTGGGTGCATGCGGGGTGGGCTCACAGGGGAGAGCGTGTGGCACTGTGGTGGCCACTCGGGTCTGTGGCTGCAGACTCAGGGACGTGTGAGGTCTGGAGGGGTCTGGGAGGGCTCGGCACGCACGGTGCTGGCAGGCTGCACCCCGTCCTCCCGCCCTGTGCCCCCCACCCAGCTCAGACACACGAGGCACCCACCTGTGAGGATGCCGTTCTTCTCGCCCGGCTCTTGCCAGCTGACCTTCAGTGAGGTGTCCAGGATATCATTGAAGCTCAAGTGTCCCACAGGACCGGGCACTGTACCCAAAAAGGGTCCCCACCCCACCCAAGGCCAGTTAGAACCAGGGAGAAACCACTGTCCGCAAGCTAGCCCGCGCCGGCCCAGGGTGCGCCAGTATGGAGACAAGGCCCAGGCCGCCTTCTGCGGAGAGGGAGGGTGGGCCGAGAGCCGGGGTGGGGAGCTGTGCCTACCATCCTCGTGGGTGCGCACCAGCTGGGGGGTGCTGCGTGGCCCATCCCCAGGGGTGGTGAAACACAGCACCGAGGTGAAGTACTCCGTGAACTTCTTCAGGCCAGACACGAAGCCCACGTGGACGCTGTCTTGAAAGTTGGGCCGGGCGGTCACCATTGTAACTTCCTCTTCCAGCTCCGGCTCCCAGGCGATCAGCTGAGGTGAAGACAGTTATTCAGGAGGGCAGCTGGAATGTTCCAGGAGGGCCACGCCTTTCCCCGCAGGCTGGGCCATCAGACAGTGTCCAGGAGCCCAGGGAGGGAAGAGGCAGTGCAGGCGACTCAGGCCCCTGGGACCTGGTCCTGCGGGATCTCACTCTGGTGTGCCGTGCCGCCTCACTGTGGAGCCCCGATCTGGGCCTCATACTCACCGCACTGGCAGCTTCTCAGATCATCTCACTGTGGTCTCACGGAGGAGGCATTTTACCAGGACTGGCTGCAGCCCAGGGCATCATGAAAACGGGAGGACGCTCCCTTTGTTCCAACATTACTGGGCCAGCCAGTGGTGTGGTGGTTAAGGTAGCTGGATCCCACATGGCTGACTGCTCACTTCAAGTCCCAGACACAGTGGCTTGAAAATCATACTGGGTGCATTTGTGTGGGTGCCCGAAATACCAGAGGAGAATGGAGGAGAAGGGATTGTGACCACCCCTGGGGCGTGCTTTCTCTTTTCTTCTCTCTCTTTCTCCAGTGAGTACACATCCCCTTTAGCAAATTAAAACAAACAAACAAACAAAAAAACCCAAAAAACAAACAAACAAAAAAAACGTGTTAAGGATTTTGGACCAGCTCTGTGGCACAGTGGTGATGTGCTGCTGCTCAGGAGAGGCCGGTCCTCCTTGGCGACTGTGGTTCAATTCCCTGGCAAGGTCTACCTGAAAACACACTGGGCACTTGCATGAGTGCCCAAGATCTGATGGGCTGGAGGGAGGGGATCACAGCAAAACCAGACCCTGTGGAGGATGCTCTGTCCTGCCCGCCCCTCTCCTGTGTGCATGCACACGTGCTATTATGAATTTTTAAAAAATGAAGAATTTCAAGATGACAGTAGCATCTACCTAACCATGGGCCCTTCTAACTGTGGAGCCCTGAGTGACTGCACAGGTTGCTAATAGCGTAATTAATTCCCACAGCTAGCTCTGGATTTTACAGATGAGGAAACAGAGGCTCAGAGAGGCCGAGTGACTTCCACGACATCACACAGCAGGGAGAGGCCGAGGTTCTGATTCCAATCCTGAGCTCTCACACTTTTCTCCATATGGGCGGGGGTAGCTTCCCCTTGGGGTTCTCCAAGGGCCACTTCCTACCTATCCTGTCTTCCTGTCCTCTCACGCTTGCTCCAAGCTGAGATTTTGATCGACATCTCCTGGAGGTGAGTGTCGGCAATAAACCTCCATCTGGAGATCTGCGGCTCCCTCTCACCCCCTCGCCTCCCCTCTGCGTTGTCCGCCTGTTCGCTGTCTAAGCCTCCTGCCTCCCCTCCTCCTTGTCCTGCTTCCTGTTCTCTCACCTCGCGCTCCTGTTCTCCGGGCCCTTCATCTGTCTCCAGCAATGACAGCTGGTCTCAGAGATTCCTCATTTATTTGAAGTTGATTAAATAGCAATTAATGGTGAAAAGCAACACTTGATGTGTTTTAATAAGCACGGGTATTTATAGATATAAGACAATACCATGCCCATGTCTCCTGATTAACTCACGCCTATAACAATGCTTAATCTTCTCCTTTTCATGGTCCTGTGTTTAGAAAGAATGTTTTGAAATTTAATTGGTATTGTGAAAAGATAGCCTATAGCAAGTTAATTAGACACTAATTAGACCCTAAAAATACTAATCAGAAATAGTAAGTGGCATTTAATAAGTATGTTAAATATCCTCCTTATTTCGGTTATCTTGTTTCATAGCAATTAAATTGTTGAACTTCTTTGGAGTAGATTAAAAAACAAGTTTAATGTTTTAATTTAATTTAATTAATGTAAATTTGAATTAATTATGCTGTTAGAATTAATTGTGTGGTGTGTTCCCCAGCAAGTGTAAGACCCGGGTAAATATTTTACTGGGTTCAGGCCAATTACGATCACTACAATTGTTTGAAAAACAGAGGGAGAAGAGGGTCTTTACGGGTACCTTGAAAGAATGTCCCTGGGCTTTGCCCACAGAAATGGCCCAGAAGTTCACGGGGTGATGGGAGTGCGGTTTCATGGAGGATAACTGACTTCACTATCCTTCACTATCCTACAGTTCCACTCCTCAGAGCCAAGATGGCGGCAGGGCCGTGGCTCCCCCACGTGGCTGTTCAACACGTGTGAGATGTGAGATGCATGTCCGCCAGCTGCCTGTGAACTGGAGGCAGCTTAGGGATAAGAGGGCTCCTCCTCCTCTGGGCCAGAGAGAGAGCAGGACTGTCATGGCTCTCTTATGGCCCTGAAGGACTTGGGGTACCTCCTTGTTGGACCCTTCTCCGTCCCTGGTGCTGGGCTAAGCCACCATGACGATTTGATGGGGACCACTGTCCTGTGATGTTACGAAGGAGCCTGAGGGCCAACTCAGTGGGCAGTGGGGACACACAGCTCAGGGGATGCTGGGTCCATAGGGAAGACCGTGATCTCAGCTAGCTGGGAAGGCTTGGGGGATGGCGGAATGAGACTCTGAAGAGGGTGCTCTCGATCTCTGTCTCCTTCATTCTCATGGAAGAAAGAAATACACTTATAAAAAGGAAAATGAGGTTCAAGAAGGTTGAGTGGCTTCATGTGGACCCAGCAGGAGCGGGATCCAGGTGTGCGGATCCAGGGACTTTCGAAGATGACCTCTGTCTCCCGGGGGTGCACACAGCACCCTGAGTGTTTGAGTGGTTCTGAGACAGCTCTGTGCCTTCTCCCTGTTAGCTGGGCCATTGTGGGGGTAACAGTGTGAGATGGGGCCAGCCTGTTGTGGGGGGTATCCCACATGGCAGACCATGTGGTTTGACCTGGCAGCCTGAAAACACATGCTGGACATGTGTGTGTGTGTGTGTGTGTGTGTGTGTGTGTGTGCCCAAGGTCCCGAAAGGAGAACATGGAGGATTACAGCGTGACTGTCCTCCATGCGGTTGGGGGGTGCTTTCTCACGCCCCACCCCCTTTCTCTGGCGAGTACACACGCCCTCTAGCAAGTTGAAAACAAACACAAAAAGGGTGCATATGCCCTCTAGTTACTGGTGGCCTAGTGGTTAAGGTGCTGGACTCCCACAAGGCCCACTGCGGTTTGAGGCTTGAAACTCACTCTGGACACGTGTACATGCATGCCTAAAATCTCAGGAGAAGAAGGGAGGAGGAGGGATTGCAGTGCGGTCATCCCCCCTGAGGGGTGATTTCTTGCTTCTATCTGTCCGTCTCGCTCTGTTTCTCCAGTGAGTGCACACGCCCTATAGCAAAAATCTCTAACAAAAAAACAACAGTAGGGAGACTTCTCTCTCTTTCCCCCCTACCTTTCTCTCTCCGCACTTGCACCAAGCTCCCATGAAGCAACTGGAAGGGTGCATAGAAAACCAGTCATAGTGGTTAGAGGGGGGAGAGTTTACAGAGGAGAACCAGGCGGACAGCGGCTGCCAGTGGGAGAGGGCCTTTCTTTTATCTCTTTATTTATTGTTACATTAAAGCATATTTTGAATCCCATGAGTAGATTTGCTACTTAAAAATGTCCGCAGAAACCGAATGTAGTGTTTGACAGCAGGAGCAACATGATCTAGGCATGTACCCTGTCACCCAATCATCTCCTTCCTAGAAATCGGTCCCAAAGCGATACTGTGAAAAGAGCAGGAGGTGTACACAAAGCAATTCACTGCAGAGAGCCTGGGGATAGTGAAAGCCTGGAAATGACCGCAGTGTCATCGCTAGGGAGACTGCTTGATCCAAATGTCAAAAGGGACAAAGCAGGGACCAGCAGTTAGCGTAATGGCTATGTCGCTGGACTCCCACGTAGTCGACTGCGGTTCAAGTCCCGGACCCGGTGGCTTAAACTCACGCCAGGCGCGTGTACGTGCGTGCCCAAGATCCTGAGAGGAGAATGGAGGAGAAGGGATTGTGGTGTGGCCATCCCCCCTGGGGGGTGATTTCTTGCTTTCTGTCTCTCTGTCTCTCTCTGTCTTTCTGGAGAGTGCACCTATAGCAAAAAAACAAAAAAAACAAAAAACCTCTCCAAAAAGAAAAAAAAAAGGGACAAAGTGCAACTTTGCACACTCCTGTGGAGTGAGCACCCTGATATATGGTAAATGAGGATGATAATAAAAACGAGATGGGGACAAGTACAGAGCATAGGGTGTCACTTATCTAAGCAGGACAGGCGACGTGTTTCCATGTGCCTGGACTTGCTTACTAAAGAGAACAGACGAACAACCCAACTAACACAAAGCAATCCAACCTCCTGGGGGGCGGGAGGACCAGGACGGAGGCCGATTTTCTTGGAATTTGCTTTGCGAATTCGGCTTTGGAGTCTTGTAAATATTCTACATAATTATAGAACAAAATTAAATGAAAGAAATCAATCCCTAAAAATCGAAAACAAAATGAAGCAAATGAACCGCATAGACTATTGAGCTGTGGCAACATTACACAGAGAGGAGTTACGTCAGAAGACCGGGGAGCAGAGCAATGTGAAACGCACCCCTAGCGGGATTTACCCTAAGAACAGGAAGACTTGCAAGTCGTCTGAAGCTATTCGCCGTCACCAGGGCTGATACCCCCATTCTGCAACCACTGTGTGTTGGTGGCGTAGGAACTGGATGTTCGGTGTGGAGAGAAGAGATACAGGCAAAAGACTAATGAGATTAATAAAAAAACTGGTAGTTATGACATTGAATGGGAAGGATCAGTACGTATTTGATTAGAAAAGATCCCTAAATGTCTTTTAATAGGACACAGAAACAAGCACCGTTCTTGGGGCACGAACACCTCCAGTGCCCAGACTGTGGTGGCTCACTACCACCTCCTACTGAAAGGGTCAGAGCTCCCTAGAGAGCTGGCCCAGCACGGAGCAGGACACCACACGGCAGTAACGTCCTGTTGTAGCAGCTGGTGGAGAGGCTATCGAAGACGACTGGGCCCGCGTCAGAAGGTCTCAGGAGGTAAGTTTAAGAGGCCAATGGTGGGCCAATTTTATGACTGTTGACTAAAACATTGCTGCTTTTCTTCTAGGCTTTGTTTTCTGATTTTAAGGTTTCTGTCCTATCTTGAGCTGCTGATAGGTTCAAGTATTTACTATTTGAACAGAATCCCAACCTGTTTCCTGGCTTTACGTTTTAAGCAAAGTTCCTTAGCGTTTCTTTGATTAAAGCTAAACCTGCTTTTCTTGAAATTAAAAAATATAGTAAAAAATACGTCATTACTGACTGCAGTAAGCTATACGGCATCAGCTAGGTGCTACCTTATTCATTCCACTCGGAGTTCCACGCCTAAAGTCAGACGTGTACTCACAGATACCTATGTATCAGCTGAACTTGCTATTGGAAGTAGTTAGATTATTTAAGAAATTTTGTGAATCAATAAAAAGTGGGGGAAAAAGGAATAGAAAAGAACTGTGGA
Organism: Tupaia belangeri chinensis; assembly: GCF_000334495.1. Classification (NCBI taxonomy): domain Eukaryota; kingdom Metazoa; phylum Chordata; class Mammalia; order Scandentia; family Tupaiidae; genus Tupaia; species Tupaia belangeri. Next base: position 8,607,002 of record NW_006159630.1, on the reverse strand, counting down.
CACCTGAGATAGTGTGGGAGGAGGGTGGGAAATGGCAGAGGGTGAGAAATAGGGGGAAAATATATTTTCATATATATATATCTTTTCACACACACGCACACACACACACACACACATATATATATATAAAACTAAAAATGGAAAATTATTGACAATAACATGTATGATTAAGCCACTATGCAATGAATTCTGGATGGGAAATCACATTTTGTATGCTGTGACAATGCTCAGGAAATAAATGTAAATTAATTAATTAAAAAATTAAAAAATTGGGATCAGCAGATGGCGTAATGGCTAAGATGCTAGAATCCCAATTCACCCACCGACCGCGGTTCGAGGCCTGGACCCGGTGGCTTAAACTCACGCCGGGCGTGTGTGCGTGCGTGCCCAAGATCCCGAGCGAAGAATGGAGGAGAAGGGGTTGCGGTGTGGCCATCCCCCTCGGGGGGGGCGGTGATTTCTCGCTTCTTGTCCCTCTGTCTCTGTCTTTCTGGCAAGTGCACGTGTCCTATAGCAAAAAACCTCTCCCCCCCCAAAAAATAATAATAACATAAAAAAGAGAAAGAAACCAATGAAATACATATGGGTTGCACGTGCGCGTGCGTATGTGTGTGTGTATATATGTATGTATGTGTGTGTGTGTGTGTGTGTGTGTGTGTATATAGTGCCATAGGATACATGCAATTTCCACAAAGAGACAGAAAGGCGTGCACAGAGACAGAGAAAGCAAGCACCCTCAGCAGGGCACAGTCAACGTCGCGATTCCTTCTCCTCCGTCTCTCCAGCCTGTTGGGATTTCGGGCATGCGTGCACATGTGCCCGGTGTGTACCTCAAGCCACCAAGCTGGGACTCAAACTGTGACGAGCCACTGAGACCCAGCTCCTTAGCTAGGCTACGGGGCCGCCCTAGTTCATAATGCCGAAACACTCGCCCCTTTACTCTCCTTTTCTAATAAACCGAATCTTCGGGTAACCAAAAAATTTGATACGGAGATTCTTTCTTCTTATTTTTTGAAAGCATTTCAGCTACGACGTCAAGAAAAAATGAAGATATTTGTCTATCCCGTTTCTGTGATCCCTAATGAAACAACAGCTCGTAGGAGGACGGCTGAGGGGTGCTTGTATCATAGTTAGAGACAGCAAAGGTTTGTGTCTCCGGGTGGAAACACACACCATCTTGGAAGTAATATTAAAAAAAAATGATCAAACCCCAAATTATCAATCAGATCCGCCTCTAGCTCTAAGTTTCAATTTACTGCGAATATAGTGTTCAGGAGAAAGTTAAATGACCCTACAGGGATGCAATCAGCAAAATGTAGACTGTGGAAAATTCTATAGGACAAATGACTACGTTTCTTCAAATAAATTGCCAAGAAAAAAGAAAGAGAGAGTTCTATAGATCAACAGAGACCTAAAATGACCCCGACAGATTGCAACTGTGTGAACTTCATTTAGATCCTGAAGCCAACAGACCAACTAGGAACAGAAATTATATGGTAATCAAGGAAATTTGAAGGCCGACTGGACAGCTAATGATATTGAAGAGACTGCTGATATTTTTAGGCATGATAATAATAATGTGGTTATTGTGGGGGTTTTTTTGTTCATTTTAGTTATTTATTTATTGAGAGATTTTTGTTATAGGGTGCGTGCACTCACCAGAGAGACAGAAAGTGAGATATATCACCCCTCCGCTGAGATATATCACCCCCCCCCCCCTGGGGGGGGGTGGGGGGGGCCCCACCCCAATCCCTTCCCCCTACATATGGGTTGCACGTGCGCGTGCGTATGTGTGTGTGTATATATGTATGTATGTGTGTGTGTGTGTGTGTGTGTGTGTGTATATAGTGCCATAGGATACATGCAATTTCCACAAAGAGACAGAAAGGCGTGCACAGAGACAGAGAAAGCAAGCACCCTCAGCAGGGCACAGTCAACGTCGCGATTCCTTCTCCTCCGTCTCTCCAGCCTGTTGGGATTTCGGGCATGCGTGCACATGTGCCCGGTGTGTACCTCAAGCCACCAAGCTGGGACTCAAACTGTGACGAGCCACTGAGACCCAGCTCCTTAGCTAGGCTACGGGGCCGCCCTAGTTCATAATGCCGAAACACTCGCCCCTTTACTCTCCTTTTCTAATAAACCGAATCTTCGGGTAACCAAAAAATTTGATACGGAGATTCTTTCTTCTTATTTTTTGAAAGCATTTCAGCTACGACGTCAAGAAAAAATGAAGATATTTGTCTATCCCGTTTCTGTGATCCCTAATGAAACAACAGCTCGTAGGAGGACGGCTGAGGGGTGCTTGTATCATAGTTAGAGACAGCAAAGGTTTGTGTCTCCGGGTGGAAACACACACCATCTTGGAAGTAATATTAAAAAAAAATGATCAAACCCCAAATTATCAATCAGATCCGCCTCTAGCTCTAAGTTTCAATTTACTGCGAATATAGTGTTCAGGAGAAAGTTAAATGACCCTACAGGGATGCAATCAGCAAAATGTAGACTGTGGAAAATTCTATAGGACAAATGACTACGTTTCTTCAAATAAATTGCCAAGAAAAAAGAAAGAGAGAGTTCTATAGATCAACAGAGACCTAAAATGACCCCGACAGATTGCAACTGTGTGAACTTCATTTAGATCCTGAAGCCAACAGACCAACTAGGAACAGAAATTATATGGTAATCAAGGAAATTTGAAGGCCGACTGGACAGCTAATGATATTGAAGAGACTGCTGATATTTTTAGGCATGATAATAATAATGTGGTTATTGTGGGGGTTTTTTTGTTCATTTTAGTTATTTATTTATTGAGAGATTTTTGTTATAGGGTGCGTGCACTCACCAGAGAGACAGAAAGTGAGATATATCACCCCTCCGCTGAGATATATCACCCCCCCCCCACTGGGGGGTGGTGGTGGTGGCCACATCTCAATCCCTTCTCCTCCACTCTCCTCTTGAGTTTTTGGGCATACATGCACATGCACCTGGCATGAGTTTCAAGCCACTGGGTCCAGGACTCAAACCTTGGTTGGCCATGTGGGGGATCCAGCGACGTAAACATTACACTATCTGCTGGTCCCATGGTTTTGTTTTAAATGGAGACCTTGGCTATAACATTTCTCTATAGAAACATTTATGGCTGCAGTGATACAATGTCAGGGATTTGTTTCAAAGTATTCCAGGAGCGAGGCAAAGGGCCTTGGGAGTAGAAGGGACCCAGTAGTACATGCTGGTAGTTATGGAAGCTGGATAGGATGCTCATTACTGTCCTTCTCTACTTTTGTAGATGTTTAAAATTTTTCATAATTAAAAGGGGGAAAGTTGATTGTCATTGGAGTTATACAAGGAATAATCTCTGCCTTCTTTTTTGCTCTCTGTAATATACTGGTTGGGGTTTGGGGCACACATGCACACATGCCCAGTGTGTTCAAGCCACCGGGTCCAGGACTCCAACTGCACAGACAGTTATGTGGGATCCAGCTGCCTTAACCTCCGTGCCGCTGGCTGGCCCAGACATGTCTTCTTTATACGTAAGAAAAAGTTTAGGCTCCGGGTCGAATCTGAGCTTTGCAGTTATTTTACTTTCTCCAGTGCCTCAGTTTCTCTCTCTGTAAAGTGGGGTGATGGTAACAATAGTGGGGACTCTGGAGCTTGCTCAAGCGGGTGTGAGCGAAGCACTGAGCAGGCTGCCCGGCCCCGAGACAGTGCCCCATCAGCAAGAGCGCCCTCGTCTTCCACCAGCTCCTATGCTCAGAGGCTCTGGGCCCTCACTCCCACTGAGCTTTACTGAGCCGCTCCTGGGTGCTGGGCACCAACTGGGCCTCTGTGGCTTCCTCTTGCTCTGGTCACCATGGGCTGTTGTCCTAACTGTCCTGGCCACTGCTGGCCTTCGAGTCCCTCAGGAGCTGTCACCTTAGAAGTTCATAGCTCAACCCTCCCACATGTAGAATGAAACTCGTGCTTAGGGTTGGTGGTGAGAAGCTAATTGTCTCCCGCTCGGCTCCTCTGCTGTTCAGCTCTGCCAGCCTCCCTGCTCCCTCCTCGGCCTTCCCCAGAGCCCCAATTAGGAGAGGTTTCCAGCTGGCTGGTGCTCGAGGGCTCAGCGCCGTCCCCAGCACAGTGCCTCTGCCTTGGGTTTGCCCTCAGCCTTCCTGGGAGTGACAGGGCCGTGGCCAGGCTCGACCCTGCTCAGGAACGTCCCTCTGTGTTCTTGCAACATTGGTGGGACATTTTCCTGTAATTTCATCTCAAAACCTCCCTTTACAGCCTCTCCCAACATGTAGTAAGAACGACTGAGGCTGCTGGTTCTAGAAACGATTGTGGCTGTGGAGCAAGTGTGGACAGGGTGCAGAGGGGGACAGGGACCTTCGGAGTGCATTGCCCCGAGGTCACCAGATCCCAGATTCAAACCCAGGACCTGCGGTATTCGCCCTGTCTCCACTGCGATGGGGAGACTGCATTAGAAATGAAGTACACCCAGACAGGAGTTGCTCAGTACACACTTATGGAAAGACTGGCCCTCAGACACAGCAGGGACTTGTCCAGCAGCTACCAGGACTTTGCCCCAAGTCAGTCTGAGTCCGGGCCCTGTGCCCTTAGCCACACGGTGGGGTTGAGTCCAGCCCAAGGACACGTGGCCCAGTACAGCCACGACCGGTGGGTAAGAGGTAGATGCTTATAACCCAGTCTCACGGGAACGTCCCTGCATAGGCAGTGGGAGGCAGTGTCCACACCCCCATGGCCCACGTGTGGCCTTGGCCTGTCTCACCTGCCCTCCACCTGAGCCAAGGGTTTCAGAAACAAGCGGGTTCCCTCTGCCCCTCCTCCTCCCGCCCCAGCTCCCTCCGGGAACCTCAGGCGCCCGGAGCCGCGAGAGGCCCTCCGTACCTTGTAGCCCTGGTTGATGCCATTGATGAACTGGGGGCTGGGTGCGTTCCAGGTGAAGCGGATGGTCGTGGAATTGGTGGCTTCCGCGTGCACGTTGCCCGGAGGGACCGTGGGAACTAGAGGAAAGCAGGGAGATGGGGCCGGCCCCATCAGCTCAAAGAGAACGCCTCGGGTCTGCGGATTCTGCTCTGTCCACCCCCTGCCCCCCACCCCACAGCTCCTCCCTGCCGTGTAGACTCAAGATGCCCTCGAACTGGGTTTAATGCGACTCGCCTGAGCCGTCTCACTGGACACTGACAAATACATGGTGGACAGGAGCAGGCCGGGGGCGGTTTTCAGGAGCAGTGCTGAATGCCCACTGTTTCCTGGCCCACTGGGTGTGAAACTCCGCAGAGGGTCCCGAATCGCTGAAGCCTCTGCTCCTCGTGTCCACCCCACCTCCTCTTCCCCCAATCCTCCCACCCTGTGGGGTAGTTGGCCAGGGCCCCGATTCGGCCCTAGAGGCCCTCCCGAGGGCTGGCTCACAGGACCTGACAAGTACAGGACTCGCTGCGGACGGGCCTGACAGGCTCAGGGCTGGGAGCGGGGAGCCACGTCCCCACCCACCTCCCTGCAGCGTCCACTCGGTGACTTTGCTGCTGTAGACGCCCAGCCCGGCGCCGTTGTAGGCGGCCACCTCGATCTCGTAGTTGGTCCAGATGATGAGGTCCTCCAGGAGCAGGTTGTTGACGTCCGCGTCTGTGATGTTCTTAAACTGGTACCCGACCGGCAGCCCGGCCAGGCAGTACCTGGGGAGAGACATGCCTGGGTCTGGAGCCAGGGTGCTCCGCTCGGGGCCGGGAGAGCTGTGCGGCCGCGGCGTCCACGGGCACCGTCTGTGTGGCACTCCACGTCTGGGCCATCCCGCGGGGAGCCCGAGCACCTGTGGCTGCTGAGCACCTGGCACGTGCATCCTGTGTCCGAGGAACTGGGTTCGAGGTGGATTTATTTTTCATTCATTTATGTAGCTACAGGTGATGAGCATGCTTGGTTGGACTGCATGGGTCCAGGGGAAGTGTCTAGACCATTAAAAACATTTTTTTAAAATGTTTTTTGCCAGAGGGTGTGTGTGTTCACCAGAGAAAGAGAAAGAGAGAGACAGAGACAGAAAGGAGGGAAGTGAGAAATCACCCCTTCCCCAGGAGGATGGCCATGCCCAATCCCTTCACTCCTTCTCCTCCATGGTCTTCTCAGCATTCTGGGCACACACGCACATGTGCCTGGTGTGATTTTCAAGCCACTGGGTCTGGGACTTGAACTGCCATTGGCCATGTGGGAGTCTGGCCACCTTAACCACCACACCACCTGCTGGTCCTGGACCATTCTGTCTTGATGGGGGAGGAGGACACAGCAGGATGGCTAACAGGGATGCTGGGTTCCCGGAGAATATGCTGCTGGTCACAGCCCGGGTGGGGTCATTGGTAGGAGAGCAGTCCCCAGGGGTTGGGCTCATTTATTTCCTTTTTGTAATTGCTAGAGGGCACATGGCTGGTCAGAGAGAGAGAGGAAGAGATGAGAGAAAGAGAGAGAGAGAGAGAACCCCTTTCCCGATGGGACAGAGTCACGCCACGATCCCTTCTCCTCCACTTCTCTACCCTGATGGAATTTCGAGCACACAAGCACATGTGCCCGGCACACACTGGAGCCACTGGGGCTGGGATTCAAACCATGGTCAGCCATGTGGGATTCGGCTCCCGATGCATGGTGTTTAACTGCTGTGCTTCAGGCCGCCCTGGGCTCGTTTCCCTTCTCCCTCCAGACAGCGGCTCCCCACTCCGACAGCTGCTCACTGAGGGGCAGCGAGGATGCCTGGGCTGCCCGCTCCGGCCACTTCTACCTCCCCCAGGAAGACGAGCCCACGAGACTGAAAACGAGGTCATGCAAGCGCATTTTGGGGGTGTACACGGAGGGCGGATAATTCACGTGAGCTCCCTAGCACATACAAACCTCTGTCTAATTACCGACAGATCAGAGGCCCCAAGATAGTGTGGGGCACTGGGAAACCCTGCGGGGTCCTCCACCCCTGATGGCACAGTCATCTAAAGGACTTTTGGACACAGGGTTGCTGGGCCCTCCCCTGAGGTTCCTTGTCCAGTGTGCCTTCATGAGACGTGGGAATTGCATTTCTGCCTATCACAGGTGAGGCTGAGGCTGGCACAGGGACCACGCGGTGGGAACCCCCATCCTTCGGGATGAACCAAAAACCCACAAGAAAACGGGCAGCTCCTGGAGCAGCCAGGTCAGCAGCCGCACCTTCCCAACGGGGGGACTTGAACACTGCGTGGGCAGTCGCATGTAGGGACGAAGCGCATGCAGCCCGCCAGAACGCGGAACGCCGATGAGCCCTCCCGCCCACCTCCAATGGCTCGCTAATCAGAATTTATGAACACCACGTTTTAGTGCCCGAATGACTCTCTTTAGATTACTAGTGAAGCGTCCTTAGTCAAATGCAAAAATAGAAGCCAACATAACTGGGCCTCCTTTTCCAGCAAGGACCAAAAAAAGGACTTGCACATTTTTTTTTTAGATTTTTGCCATAGGGTGCTTGTGCTCACTGGAGAGAGACAGAGAGGGGGAAAATGCAAAACCACTCCCCAGGGAGGATGATCACGCTGCGATCCTTTCTCTTTCAGTCTCCTCTTCCCTCTTGGGTCTGGGCATGCACGCACACACGGCCAATGTGATTTTCAAGTTGCTGGGTCCGGGACTCAAATTGGGGTCGGCCATTTGAGAATTCAAAACCTTAACCCTGCCACCACCTGCTGGCCCCTGCGCTTTGGGATGAACTGTTGGCCCGTTAGCTTCTCCAGTCACGATCTCTCTGGAGAGGAATCTGGCCTGCAGTGGCATATTCTGGGCTTCCAGGTGGGTGGTCCCTGGGACAGCTGCCTTCCTGTGCAGCCCGGACCTGCAGCAGGCTCGCCCTGGCATGAGCCTTTAGGGAACTACGTCTCTTCTCTCTCAGCCATTTCTGCTGCCGTCCAAGGCTCTGGCTGCTGGAAGTCCTTCCGGATGTCTAACCTGAGTCCTTCCACCACCGTGCAGGCCTTTCTTGTCGCCGGGTCCTTGTGAGATCGGGAGGAGCTGCCCCTGTTCCCTAATCCACTCGCGACCCTCCCCACTCCCCCAAGGGTCTGGGCTGCCTCCGCCCCAGGGGTTGACGCCTACCTGATGATGTAGCCCTTGAGGAGGCCGTTCTGGTGGCTCTCGGGGGGCGGCTGCCACTGGATCATGATGGACTGGTTGGTGCGCCCGCTGGCGATGACATTCTGTGGCGGGGCTGTGGGTGGCTCCTCCGGGAGGGAGACCCTGGGCCGGGAAACACTGAGAATGGGTGGGCTGTCCTGCTCTTAGTCTGGGAGCAAATTCAGGACTTCAGTGGGAAGTGAGGAGGTCGACCCCTGCCCTCTGTCCCCGGATGATTCTGCACAATTGCCGTGTGCTCTGGGGCGAGTCACTTAGCCTCTCTGAGCTTGTGTCCATAAAAGAAGTATCACAGGGCTCCACGCACCTGCCTCACAAGGCAGGCTGAAGCTCGAATGATACATTATATACACGAGCCTTTTAAAGACACCGTAAGACACGTGGGTGTGTGCTGGCCCAGGGAGGGACATGGGCCTCAGTTTCCCACTTGTCAGAGGAGCTGCTGTCGAGGCTGATAGGGTCGTGAGTGGTTAAGTGCCTTAGAAGTAGGAGTGTTAAATATTTACTTTGGGGGACCGGCAGGTGGTGTGGTGGGTAAGGGCGCTGGACTCCCACATGGCCAACTATGGTTCGAGTCCTGGACCTGGTGGCTCACTTTCTCACTTTCCCCCTCTCTCTTTCTCTGTCTCTCTCTGGTCAAACTGGAAAATAATAATAAATAAAGTTAATAGAACAATTCTTTAAAGAAAATTCACTCCCTGTTGCCAGCTGGTGGGCCCTCAGAGTCCTCCTGTACCAACAAGCGGGCCCCTGGCTGGGGCAGGCGAGTGTGGTGTGCGGCTGAGAGTCAAGGGCGCCACCCCGCTTCCCGGAGCCAAGGATGACAACACCGCTTTCCCTGGCATGGCTGGGGAACACGGTGTCCTGCCGAAGTGTATTTTTTTTATAACTGATGTGTATCCATTAAAAACCAAAGTTCATTATTTTTGATGGATGTCTTTCCCTTGCTTTTGTTTATTTTGACGGTTTTGCTTTCTGATGGATGGCCTTCCGAGTACAGCACACCCCGTGTTTTTAGAGGCCGGAGTAGGGGTGAGATCACCTTTTCCTTGGTGACTCGGCTGTCAGTGAGGACCGTCAGCAGGA
>NW_006159630.1:8596386-8597755 GCF_000334495.1 Tupaia belangeri chinensis | reverse complement strand
AGCCTGTGGGCCACAGAAGCCCAGGGGTCACAGAAGCCCGGAGGCAGAAGCTGTGGGAGCAGAAGCCATGGGCTGCTTCCCCACACCTGGAGCCACCCTACTGGTGGGATGTTGTAGCTCCGGAAGGGCTGGGCCGGTGTCCCTCTGCCCCCTGCACCACCTCCAGGGTCCGCACACAGCCTGGCACGTAGCAGGTGCTCTACAAACCGTGAGGACATACATTCTCTGGTATCTGCTCTCAGGCCAGGCCCTGACCTGTCACCATCCCCTCCTGTCAGAGGTCTTGACCCTTTTCACCTGGTGAAACCCCAGAGACCTGGGGTGAGTTCACACAGGGGTCTCTGCACCCCTTTACTTGGTTAAGGACAGTCTCAGGTTGTGACCCTCCTGGCTCGGCCTACCGAGGAGCTGGGACCACAGGGGCGTGCCACCGTGCCCAACTGTTAGGGTGGCCATGAAATGAACAGGGCGCCATGTGGCCTCAGCCTGCTGAGTAGTGGGGTCTGCCTCCCAGCAGGGCAGCTCCTAAAGAGCTGCGTGTGGCAGCCTGACTCGTGTGGCCGGTCACAGCTATTCTAGCCTTCGCACGGAGCCATCTTCCCAGGAGTGCTGCTTGTTCTGCGGGGCCGAGGGGGCTAGGGTCCGCCCTCCACATAGATGGGTGTTACTGTGTGGTGCTTTGATAGCGGTCACTCGCATTCTATTCTTTTTTCCCAAAGAGAAATTTTTGCTAATAGGGTGTGTGTGCTTGCCAAAGAGACAGAGAGAGAGAGAGAGAGTGAGAGTGAGAGCGAGAGCGAGAGCGAGAGCGAGAGCGAGAGAGAGAGAAAGTGAGAAATCACCCCCGGGGGGATGGCCACACTGCAGTCCCTTCTCCTCCATTCTCCTGTAGGGATTTTGGGCATGCATGCACATGCACCTGGCATAAGTTTCAAGCCATCAGGTGTGGGAATCAAACCGTGGTTGACCATGTGGAAGTCCAGTGACATAACCATTAGACCATCTGCTGGTCCCTGCCGCATTCGTATTCAATTTCCATCATTTAAAGGAAGCTCTGCTGGAACCCTAACGGCCAGGCATCACCAAAGCCATGGATGGGGCCGTGCGTGGACGCCTGCCCCCCTCGGGAATGGTAACAGCCCCAGGTGTGGAGGGCAGAAGGAAGGACGCCGCTGAACTGGCACAGCTCACCGCTGTCGGGAGGCCGAGTCGCAGCAGTGCCAGCCCGAGCCGCGCGCGCTGTGCACGGTGTCCCGTTTGCATCACGCGTGGAATCTCCACACTGTCCCTGAGAGGCGGGCGTGGGAACTGCCACCCCCAGTCCACAGAGGCAGAGGCCGCAGCCGAGGGGCAGAGAACGCAGGTGGGG
>NW_006159630.1:8586814-8596308 GCF_000334495.1 Tupaia belangeri chinensis | reverse complement strand
ATGGCCAAAGAGACAGAGAGAGAGAGAGAGAGAGTGAGAGCGAGAGCGAGAGCGAGAGAGAGAGAGAGAGAGAGAGAAAGTGAGAAATCACCCCCGGGGGGATGGCCACACTGCAGTCCCTTCTCCTCCATTCTCCTGTAGGGATTTTGGGCATGCATGCACATGCACCTGGCATAAGTTTCAAGCCATCAGGTGTGGGAATCAAACCGTGGTTGACCATGTGGAAGTCCAGTGACATAACCATTAGACCATCTGCTGGTCCCTGCCGCATTCGTATTCAATTTCCATCATTTAAAGGAAGCTCTGCTGGAACCCTAACGGCCAGGCATCACCAAAGCCATGGATGGGGCCGTGCGTGGACGCCTGCCCCCCTCGGGAATGGTAACAGCCCCAGGTGTGGAGGGCAGAAGGAAGGACGCCGCTGAACTGGCACAGCTCACCGCTGTCGGGAGGCCGAGTCGCAGCAGTGCCAGCCCGAGCCGCGCGCGCTGTGCACGGTGTCCCGTTTGCATCACGCGTGGAATCTCCACACTGTCCCTGAGAGGCGGGCGTGGGAACTGCCACCCCCAGTCCACAGAGGCAGAGGCCGCAGCCGAGGGACAGAGACCGCAGCTGGGCCTTGCCCGGCAGCCTGACCCCCCCTGCCCTGCTGGCCGTTTGAGGCAGCCCCTGAGGCCTGCGGCGCCCGAGCTGGTGTGTCCGTGACGTGCAGGACACACGCCTGCGCCCCCACCTCTCCGTGTCCTTGCTGAACTGGCCCTTCCCCACGTCGTTGACGGCACAGAGACGGAACTGGTAGGAGCGTGCGGGGACCAAGCCCTTGACCATCACCGAGGTAGCTTCAGGGTCCACGCTGGCCAGGAGCACGGTCCAGGGGGCATCTGCAGGGACAGAGGTGGGGCAGTTGTGACGCCTTGCAGCCTCGTCCGGCTGGCAGAAGAGTGAATGCCTGTTTGGCCCCGTAGGGTCCACATGGCACTTTTCTGGGTCCTATTGGCCCAGGACCTCGGGGGCTTGGAGGGAGCTGGGGACCAAGCTCGCCGAGACAGAGCCTTCATCATCTCCCCCCCATATTGATGTGCCCCAGGTAAAACATACTGATAACACCATTTGGATTCCGCCTGTGAAGTCTGCAGTCTGCAGCGTGGGGACTCGGAGAATAAAAATAAAAATAAAAATAAGAGCCGCTTCTGGAACTGCTGCTGCGCCCTGCCCTGAGTTAAGCATCTCTCATGCATTAGCCACCCAGCTGCACATGACCCGATGGCAGAGGCCACTGTCCCTCCTACACGCCAGGAAGAGAGGCTGCCCAAAGACCCAGAAGCAGGACTGAGGAGCCGGGACTCAGCCCAGGCTGCCCCGCGCCGGGCTGTGGTGAGTGCAGGAGGGTGACTGCAGGAACCTTACTGTTCTCTGACATCTCCAGGATGTAGCGGATGAGCGGACTGTTGCCGTCGAAGGGCTTGGCCCACGTCAGGTTGATGGCCCGCCTCTCTGTGGTGCTGAGGGTCGCCACGGGGTGCTCGGGGGCGTGGGGCAGTTGCCTGGAGGAGAGAAAGGTGTGCTGGGCTCTGCACCATCTGCAGCCCAGGGACAGGACTGGGGGATGGGCGTGTGCTTCCACGACACCTGGCTCTCTGACATGAACCTGGCCCTGGGTCCTGCCTGGAGAGTCACCTTGGAATTGGGCCCACCTGCCTCCAGCCATGCTCGGAGCTTCCCTGAACCGGGTGGGAAGCCTAACTGAGCCGAGAGGAAGGCCTAGAGGTGTCCTTTTGCTATTGCACTGTGGCCAGGAAGACCTGGACCAGGTGAGTTAGAAGGAATGAGTGGTGGCAGAAACATGGAGGGCCGCCCTTACCTGACCCGCAGGTGGGCACTGCGGGAGTCATTGCCTCCAGCAGAGAGCACCCGGCAGGTGTACGTGCCGATGTCCCCCGACCACGTCTGTGAGATGTGCAGGGAGCCGTTCTTGTCCAGGCGGATGCGGGGGTTGCTGTCCACGCCCAGGGTGGCCCCGTCCTTCTCCCAGACATACCTAAGCATGAGAAGCACCCTTAAGTAAACAGAGGGGGGAGGTTCCTGGGGGGTGAGCTCAGCCCAAAGGGGAAGCCCCAGAGGTGGGTTTCCCAGGCCAAGTCCAGGCCACCGTGGTCCTCCGGCCTCCTGGCTGGGAAGGGAACGGAACTGGGGAGGAGGACTGAGGAAGGCCAGCGCCTGCCAGGAGTTGGCACACTAAGTCATTATTGGTCATTTACACCTTCAGTTCAGGTTGGGTCAACGCCTGTCGTTACTTCTGGCCAAAAGCCATCGTGAAAGAGCCAGTACCGAAGGCCAGCAAGAGGGAATCCTCTGAGGAGGCGGAAGGACAGAGCTGGAAGAGAAGGCACTTTCGCCCACACCAGCTTGGAATTAATTTCATGGAGGGGAATCATTAGGTCGATGCATCACAAAGACAAATTGGCCTCGGTGTCCAAAAAATCACTTCAGGTGTGGTCAGTGAGTACAAAGAGGGCCTGGAGAAATCACACATGCATCGGAGCCTGACAGTGAGAAGTGTGTTCTCTGGCATTGTGCTTGAGGAAATGTAGCGTCATCACCGTCGGCAACAGCCTCTGAGCGCCAGCGCTGGTGTGCAGGACGTCGTGCCGTCCCCCGGGGAGGCTGCCCTGGATTCTCAGCACAGGGCAAGGAGGTGACCGAGGTACCCTGTGGGTAACTAGTCAACTGGGGACAGGGTGGGAGGCCTGCGTCACAGGGTCCTGGGACTATCTGGGTGTAGAGAATGAAAGATCACCAGGGAGAGCGAGGCAGTAACATTGTTAACTTACATTAAAAACAAAAACAAACACAAACCACCCAGGAAAATAGAAAGTACAGATAAGAAAAAGAAAATGAAAAAGGAGAAGAAATCGCAAAAGCGCTCCAATAAGGAGAATCATGATACACATTCGAGTGTAGTCCTCCGGCCTTGTCTCCCACCGACGGGGAGCATGCCGGGCTACGGCTCTGCAGTCCGACTCGGACTCCAGGCCGGTGCTGCCTCTGCCGCCCACGTGCTTTGAGATCTTGGGTAAGTTCATTGAACCTTGCTGTGCCTCTGTTGCCTCATGAGCACCACGAGGAAATACCTCCACTTCAAGAGGCTGCTGTAAGATCATGCACTCTGGGTTATGGTGCATGTGTACTGGTATTCTCAGGGAGGCCTCTGGACTCGAACCAAGGCTCTTTCCCATGTAGGTCCAGGTGCACTTCTACTGTGCCATTTCCTAGCCCTTAAGTAAAGTTTTATTGGGAGATAGAAATGCCTATTTGTTTACACAGTGTCTATGGCCACTTTGTACTACAAATACGGAGTTGAGTAATGGTGAGGAAGACTGTAGCCTCTCAAAGCCTCAAGTACTTGCTCTCTGGCCCCTTTACAGAAATGGTTTTGTCATCTCTACCTCTTCAGCCTGTTTTTTCCAACAAATCAATTCTGTAAAAAGAACAAAAATGAAAACAAAAGGAAAGACAGAAATCAAAAAGGATAAAAAGTGGTGCTGGGACCACCAAAAAATCAGTCTAGACACAGACTTTATACCCTTCACACAAATTAACTCAAAGTGGACCACAGACCTAAACATAAAATGCTAAATTATTCAATTCCTCAAAGATAATATAGGAGAAAATCTAGAAGACCTAGGATTTGGCGATGACTTTTCAGATACGACACCAAAAGCACATCTGTGAAAGAAAGAATTGATAAGCTGGACTTCATTAAAATTTTAAAAATCTGTTCTTTGACAGAGATTGTCAAGAAAATAAAAAGAGCAGCCACAGACCGGGAGAAGATGATTCCAAAAGATACAACTGACAAAAGATTGTGATCCAAAATATAGTTAGAGAACTCTGGACATTCAATGATAAGAAAGCGAGTAACACAACTGAAAAAATGTGCCAAACTCCTTGACAGAGCCTCACCAAAGAAGATACACAGAAGGCAGATAAGCACATGAACAGATGCTTCACACACCATCTTTCATCTGGGAAAAGCAAATCCAAACAGCGAGATGTCTCTACACGCTTATTACAGCGGCCAAAATCAGGACACTGACAACATCAGATGCTGGTGAGGATGTGGAGCAACGGGAATGCTTACTCACAGCTGGTGGGAATGTAAATGCTATGGCCACTTTGGAAGACAGTTTGGTAGTTTCTTACTAAACTAAATCCAGTCCTCTCTCAGTATCTGTAGGGGACTGGTTTCAGGACCTGCTATCCCTTCCACAGGATACCCAAACCTGTGGATGCTCAAATCCTCACCGTGGGCCTCTTTATTTATATAAATTAGATCCAAGGAAATGAAATCTGAGGTTGGCTACATACCTAGATGTGTAACTTGCAGATATAAAGAATAGACTATATACTTACTATCATTTTCCATAGTAAGACATTAAGAAAAAAAAAGCCAATTTAACTTAGGATAGAAATTTTCCAAATAATCTGCAATTATACAACTGGCTTTCTCTCTCTCTCTCTCTCTATATATATATATATATATAATTTTTTTTTGGAGAGGTTTTTGTTATAGGGTGTGTGCGCTCTCCAGAAAGACAGAGAGACAGAGAGACAGAAAGCGAGAAATCACCTCCCAGGGGGGATGGCTATGCCGCAATCCCATCTCCTCCATTCTCTTCCCGGGATCTTGGGCACGCATGCACATGCACCCAGTGTGAATTTAAGTCATCAGGTCCAGGACTCGAACCATGGTCGACTACATGGGAGTCCAGCCACATAGCCATTATGCTAACTGCTGATTCCACAACTGGCTTTTAAACAATTTTAATAAATGGTTTTCAGGGTTCTCTTAGCTTTTTTTTTTTTTTAAAGAATTATTTATTTAATTTTATTTATTCATTCATTCATTTTAATTTGACTAGAGAGAGACAGAGACAGAGAGGGGGAAAGTGAGGATGCAAGCCACCAGGTCCAGGACTCGAACTGTGGTCAGCCTTACGAGAGTGTCCAGCACCTCAACCACCATGCCATCTGCTGGCCCCAGGGTTCTTTTAGCTTTAAATCATAATACATAGTCCTCAAGAAATCAAAGATGTGCAAAAATATTGATCTCCAAGGACATTCAAAATGGTATTTCTTAATATTAGCAAAAACGTAAAAATAATTCAAATGCCCTCCAGTAGGGAATTGGTAACAGACTTTACACCACATTCGCACACGCACTGCTGAATAATTAAGTACCTGACGCTTCCCCCTTCATTCTCGTTTCAATGTTTTTAGTATTTTAAAACTTAATTAACTAGTTATTTTTAAATTTATAAATATAACTGAGTTTATGGGGGAAAAAAGGATAACATTTATTAGCATGAGAAGAGAGTCAAGAAAAGATTTTTAAGGGAAAAGGCAGATTAAGAAGCAGTGTGTTTCTAATTTTTAAAAATAGCACCCAAATATTATTGCTAAGTCACTAGGGAGAACAGATCATGCTACTTCTCTCCACATTATTATTATTATTATTATTTTATTTTTGTTTATTTCCATTTTCTCAGTTTTACCCCTAAAATAAAATGGATGGTTGTCTACTAAAAAGTAAAAATATTTACTAATATGAATTCTAAAGTGGATTGTTCAGATTGGACTAGATCTGGGCTCAGACACCAGACAGAAGTGTTTTCTTCTAGAATTTTTCTAAAGGGTTCTCCCTAGGCCTTCAGCCCTGGCCCTGGCTTATTCTGAGAATAAGCAACTCAGGAGGGAGTGGTCCCCACTTAAGCTGATTTGGTCGTTCAAATCCTTTTTAGTCGTCTGCTTCAGGGATACTCTTGAGTTTTATGGCTAGAACAGGGTTTTCAATCCTGGCCACATATTAGAATCACCTGGGGAGTTTTTGTTGTTGTTTTTCCCAGAGCGTGCGTGTGCTTGCCAGAGTGAGACAGAGAGACAGAGAGAAGGAGGAGGAGGCAGCCCCCAGTGGGGCATGGCATGCTGCAGTCCTTTCTCCATGTCTTCATCTTGTCTGGATTTTGGCACACGCATGCACACACACACACACACGGTGTTTTTCAAGCCACTGGAACCAGGATTAAAACTACACCGTTGGCCACGTGGGATCTAGTTCCCTTAACCAGCTTGCTCCCTGAGGGGCTCTTGCAAAGTGCTGAGGTCTGGGACCCACCCCGCCCCTGAGATTTACCTAAAGCAGGTGGGAAGCACCCCCCACCCCACAGTCCAAGGAAGATGGGCTGGGGTGGGAGATAGGGCATAGACTTGGGCATAGACTTTGCCTGTCTGAGGGATGAGAGAGCGATTCTGCCCTCCCCTCCTCTAGGAAAGATTGCCCTACACAGTGAGGTTCACTCATAGGCGAGGACCCCCCAGTAACCTGAATCAGGAGTTTCCTGCTGGCATGTTGCTGAGTCGGGGTGGGGGACCCTAGGCAGTGAGTCTGCAGATACATTGCAAGGGATTTCTGACTCTCTTTGTTCATTGAGAATTGTCTGGAGGGACCAGCAGGTGGGGTGGTGGTTAAGGCGCTGGATGCTCACATGGCCAACTGCGGTTCAAGTCCCAAACCTGGCGGCTGGAAAATCGTGCCGCGCACGTATATGAGAGCCCCAAATCCCAGGGGGATAATGGGAGGAGAAGGGATTGCAGCATGGCCACCCCCCTGGGGGGGTGCTTTCTCACTTTTCCTCTCCCTGTCTCTCTATGGCAAGTACATGCTCCCTGTGGGGGGAAGAAAAAACTTAAAAAAAAATTGTCTAGAGAACGAATGAGTATTAAAGGCATATCCAAATATAAGTAGATGACATTTTTACAAAATACCAATTCAAAGCATTCCTGAGTTAATCTAGCTTTTTGTTATTACCGAGTTTTTCAATTAATGGCTGTTAAAGCAGAGCGTGGGCATAACGTCGGGGTCCGAGACTCACAGCGGTATTCCATGCGGGTTCTCGCTGCGGAGCCTTTTACAGCTGGCTTATTAATTTTTCAAAAGAAAAATCTATTAAACCCAGGAATAAACATATTTTGGATTATCTGGAGCCATTATTCTGACTACGTCCATGTGATTCCCAGGCTCATGTCTGCATTTGTGCGGGAGCCTGTGATGACCCTGCAGAGGACCAATGTCTGACAGTTAATGAGGTGTTTCTTAATCCCAGGCGGGCCCTGTATTCTCTGCGTCCTGTCCTCATCTTTAAAGCCCCTCTGCTAACCTTGGCTCCTGGGGGCGGATTTGATGGCAGTGTGGACTGTCATATGCCCAATGGCCACCAGATGGCACCCCAGGACGCAGTCCCTCCTGGAGGGAGGGAGCAGCAGGGAAGCCTGCTTTCTAAGCAGAGCCATTGCCAGCCTCTGCCCTCCCGGAGCCAGTTGCTTGGACAGGAATACCGCTCACGGGATAGTGTAGACGTGGGAATGTGTACTTCTAAGGAAGCAGTCGCATTTCCCTCACCACCTGAAGCTCAAGGAAAGGGAGGATTTCCCTTGGAGAGGGACGGGGCGATTTCCTCCCAGTTTTAGTTCCCAGAAGCCCTCCCTGTGGGGTGGCCCAGGTGTCCTCTTCAAGGCTTGGGAGGGCCTGGCCTTCATGACTTTCCTGGTTCTGGGGCCTGGCTATGTGCCCAGACTCTCCAGAGGCTTCCGGTGAGTTCCCGAGAGGCCCCGTTCCTTGCCCAGGACCAGCTTCCCCATGGTGGGAAGAGGCCCTCCTAGGGGAGTCCTCTGCTGCCCCAGCCCTACCTGGCCCATGGCCCTTACAGACCCTCTGCTGACTGCCGGGTGGCAGAGGGTCTGAGACTCGGGGTGGTGTGGGGACACGCTAGTAGCGTGTCTGGGCCTCAGTGAGCCCCTGCGGGCTTCCACCTCCTCTGACCCAGGTGCCTCGTTCTGTCCCTGTCCCCTCCCCCTCCCCGGTGCCCCTCTCCTCCCCACAGCTGCCTGATCCAATGCAAGACACCTGGTCCCCAAGGGTTTGTTTAGTGTCCTGCATCTCAGGCAGGGCTTGGCCTCCAGGGACACCTACTTCCCTGCTCCTGACACTGGCCCATGACAACCCTCCCCTCTCTGGCCTGGAGCCCGGCCACCGTAGAGGGAGTACCTGACAGTCACGCGGGGGTCGTGGGTCGCTCCGCACACCATGGAGGCCTGGGTGCCCTTGATGACATTCTGGTCCTGGGGGGGCCTGGTGATGCGGGTCCGGGCTGGAAGACACGGTGGAGAGCGTGGTGAGAGGGATGCGGCCCAGAGCCACTGGAGTCAGGTGGGTGAGTGGGAGGGACACACCCTCAGGTGACTCAGCCCGAGGGCTGCCAGGGTGGCAGTCCCAGACCAGTCACCGGAGCCACACTTACACTGTGGACCCAAATATTTTACTCTTACCAATCCGTGTAAGGGGATAGAAACGGAAGTCTGAGGGCAAGAGCACCAGGCCATATTGCCAGCATCTCAGTGGTCCAGCGGGGTGTGAAGGGGGCCCCTGCTCACAGCCCAGTGTTCTGCCCTTCCACCCTGCCCAGGCCCCTTGGCTCAGCCCAGACAGGCCCTGTCTGTGCGTCTTGGGGATGAGGGGTCCCATGTTGGAAGGGGCTCGAGTCCCCGGGGAGCAGGGGCTTAACTGGCCGTGGCCTGTCTGGGCAGATACCACGGGGTCCAGCCACACCACGGGCCGACGTCTCGTCTACGGCTGCGTGTTCAATAGGACGGGAGCTGACGGAGCCGCTGTGCCAGGAACTGTCTGGCCCACGAAGCCTAAAATATCTACTCTCCGGCCCTTGACGGAAACTTGCCAGTTTCCACCCTAAGTCTATGACGACAGCTCTTTGGTCATCTCGATGTTCTCAGCTCCGCCAAGCGTGGTGTGAACATGGGGTCACAGCGCCTTACTGGTAGAACCTCCCCCTTCCTGACCCCTGGCCAGCCTCTGAATTAATCTGTCACTGTCCCTGGGAGAACGTGAGCCTGGACTAAGATAGGTGTCACATGTGGCGATGCCGGCCGTGCGAGCGTGTGCACGAAGACGCTCCATGTCCCCAGCACCCGTGTGCACGCGTGGACAGATGTGCACAGCCCTCGGCTCTGCACACTCACCCCACACGACCAGGTCTGCCGAGGCCTCGTCGACGCCCCTCGAGTTGGTGGCCAGGCAGGTGTAGGTCCCGGCGTCGGAGATGTGCGTGGGGCTGACGAGCAGGCTGCCCGACTCCAGGAGCGTGAAGCGTGGAAGCTGGACAGAGCCGCTGGCCAGGATCCGCTCCCCTGGGGACAGGAGGCAGGCTCAGCCCTCGGCCCGCCTGCCAGGCGACCCCTTCCCTGGCTGCCCCAGGGCAGGCTCCCAGCTCTGGCAGTGCCCTACGGTGACATCTGTCCTTAGGGTGGGGGTTTCTGGCTTGGACATGACACAAGGGCATGGGGTCACCGAGCAGGTATCTGGGCGCCGTCTGCCCTTCTCTGCGGCAGGCCACGCACCGTCTCCTGATGGCGTGAGTGGC
>NW_006159630.1:8579792-8585849 GCF_000334495.1 Tupaia belangeri chinensis | reverse complement strand
ACACGGGGGGGGGGCTCTGACAAGGTGGTGACGAGCATCCTGCTGCAGGGTCACCTTCAAGGGAGCGGAGGGAAGTGACGGGAGAGGAGGCCAGGGGTGGGGGTGGGTGCAGAGGGACAGAGGCTGGGTGGGGAGCAGGCCTGGCAGGACAGACATCCTTCTGCAGTGGGGCCCAGGGGGACTAGGGCCCCACCCAGGGGTGGGGTGTCTGGCTGGCGGGGGAGGGGAGAGCACATGTGCAGGAGGGAGCCCGAGGGGCCAGGTTTTGTATCTTTCTTAAAGAAAAGCCTCCTCTTGGTAAGGGGGGGCTCCACGTGTGTCTGGGAGCGTGCACTTGCACAGGCACATTGGTCGGGAGCGTGTACAGTTCCATGTCTGGGTATGTGCCTGGGTGTGTCTGCACTCCTTCTGCAAGTGTTTACTGAGCACCTACTGGGTGTCAGACTCTGCTCTAGGCCTGGGAGACAGCAGCGGGGAGGCCATCAGTGAAATGAGTAGGTGGAGGGTCTGCTGCACTAGAGGCGCGGTGTGAAGTGGGGAAGGGGAGGGAGGGCAGGGGCCAGGTGGAGAAGGGCCATCTGAGCAGAGGTGTGCAGGTGTGCACATGCAGGTGTGCATGAAGGCGTGTGCACGAGGTGTGTGCACAGGTGTGTACCCACGTGTGTATGTACATGGGAGAGTTCTGAGGGTGAGCGTGGAGGGGACAAGGAAACACATGGGGCAGTGGACTCAGGTCGGACTCAGGCCTGGCTGCCTGGGGAGGGGTCTGCACTGACAACCCCTGTAATAACACTGTCGTCTACACCTGGCACTGGGGGCTTCCCATGCACGATCGTCCTGCCTCTACACGTCCCCGGTGTGTATCCCTGACCAGTTTACGAATGGAGACCTGAGGCAGGAGTGAGTTCGCAGCTCGCCCGAGTCACAGGCAGGATGACTCGGGCTGCGTCTTGGGCTCCGTGGGCGGCACACAGAGGGGACAGTGCACGCTGCGAGGGGACAGCGCCCTCCTGGGCTGTGTGTGCATGACCTTCACACTCGCATGTAGGAACCCGGCCTGACTGGCACCAGAGCTAAGGCCCTCCTGGCCTGTGGCGTGGCCGCACCCCTGGAGAAGGCCCCATCTACCTTTCTGCCAAGTGATGGCCGGCCGGGGCGCCCCCGAGGTCTCGCACACCAGCACCACTGACATGCCGTCGATCACTGTGCTGTCCAGGGGGCCCCTGGTGATGTTGGGGGCGATGCCTACAAACAGAGACAGGGGCCTCTTAGCTATACCCCGGGATGAGCCCAGCCAGAGGACCAGGACCCCCTCTTCCACCTCTGCCATTCCGCCGGGGTGGGTCCCCTGCAGGGAAGGGTGAGGTACCCTGAGGGCTCCCTGGGCTACATGGACTTGGGTGACACCAGTCCCTCCTAGACTCTCAGACCTAGGTCCCCTGCAGGGAAGGGTGAGGTGTCCTGAGGGCTCCCTGGGCTACACAGACTTGAGTGACACCAGTCACTCCTGGACTCTCAGGCCTCTGTGGGGACGGAGGACCCCGAGAGCAGCACATGCCTCCATGACAGGGGAACAGGGCTCTCCTTCCCAAACAGGAGCTTGAGGCTCCGGCTTCTGGAGGGAAGGGCGGCGAAGGCTGACAGGAGGGCTGCCTTGGCCCCCGAGATGCGCTTCCTGGGGGTCAGCGCCCCCTTCTTGCCTGCAGTCCCCTCTGAATCCCACCCTTAGCAGCAGAAGGGCGGGGCTCAGGATGGACCAAGAGTAGACGGATGGAGCTGTGCGGCCCCTGGGGCCACCTTGGGGACAACACCAAAGGTGGCTTCACCGCTGTGCGAGAACCCAGGGACAGTGGACGTGCAGAGTGGAGCCCGGGGTGTCCAACTCCCTTTCTCAAGGGCCAATGAACCCTCCTTGGCTCCAGGACACTGGGAGAACTGCACAGGCCCGAGAGCTCATCTGGAACTCTGGGCTCGGGCTGCAGCAGCAGGGAGCATGACCGGTTCATGCCGCCAGGCTATGGGGCAAGGGACAATGCCCTGGGGCCCTGTCTGCATAATGGAGCCCGCAGTCCCGGAGGGGCGTCGGCTGGGAGGAGGTCTGCATCCTGGGTGGGACTGGGCAGGCCCAACTTACTGGTGACGGCCAGGTAGGTGGAGGTCTGCACCTCGCCGGCCGTGTTGCGGGCGAAGCACTGGAACATGCCGGTGTCGTCGGGTACCAGGCCGCTGATCTGCAGGCCCCCGTCACCACGCTGCCGGAAGCGGGTCAGCTTCTCCACCTCCACCACGGCCGCGTCCTTGTACCATGTGATGGAGGGTGGTGGCACACCTGTGGGTGACATGTGGGTCCAGGTCAGCTCCCCTGCCACTCTGCCTTTTAGGTGTGCTCAGGTAGAGTCCAGGGCTGGGAGTCTGTGCACCTGGGTCTCCAGAAACTTCCAGGAGTCCCTTTTGGTCTGGGGAGAAGGAGAGGGAGTTCTCAGAATGATAGCTCAAAAAATCTTTGGGGGTACAGATTTAAGAAACGAAGTGGGCTGGCCCTGTGGCCTGGTGATTAGGGTAGAAGGATCCCACATGGCTGACCACAGTTTGAATCCCAACCTTGGTACTTTGAAAAACGTGCTCTGGGGACCAGTAGGAGGCACGGTGGTTAAGGCAGCTGGATCCCACAGGGCCAACCTCACAGTTCGAGTCTTGTGCCTAGCAGCTTGTAAAGCACACTGGCTGCGTGTGCGTGTGTGCCCGAAATCTCAGAGTGGAGGGGACTGTGGCACGGCCGTCCTCCCTGGAGATGATCTCTCCCTATGTCCCCACCTGTCTTTGGGGAGTGCATATGCCCTAGAGCATATTAAAAACCAGACAGAAAGCCATGCTGGGTGCGTGCGCTTGTGTGCCCAAACCCCACAGGATAGAGAAACGGAGAGAGGATTGAGACACAACCACACCGCACTTGAGGGTACCTTCCCCCTTCTGTCTGTCTGTCTGTCTGCGTGCCCTCTGGCAAATTAAGATAAATGGATAAATGTAAAGATTCTGGACCAGCTGGGCTCAGAAGGGCCGTTTTGGACAACCCCGTTTTTTTTTCCTTTCTCCTGTGATATTGGGCAGAACCTTCATGTGCTCTGGGAACCTCCAAGTGGGAGATGGTCCCCATCAGAACCCCGGTCGGGGACACACTGGGTTCTTCCTGTCTGTCTGCACTGGACGGGGGGGGGGGGGCCTGGGGCTCCCCGTGGCTGTTGGCCTTGCCTGAGCGTGCTCTTCCCAGGGGTCCCAGCCCTCCCCTCACTCCCTCCATCTCTGCTCCAATGCGACTTCCCCAACCCTCCCCCGGGAATGAATGACACGGCACTTCACCTACTCGTGCACCGTCTCCGAGGCCGGGAGGTGTCTCGCCATCGACAGCACGCCATAATTTAATTGGCAGCTTTTTTTCATTCTTACTGGGACATAAAATAATGGGGCATCTTACAACCCGCGACATCTCGGATGCAATGAAATAAAGTGTCTGTGGTTGTTTATTGGCCAAGTGCCTCCCGGATAGGCACGTAAGTTCTGGTAAGTTCTGCACTGGTGGGGATTTGGGGGTCTGGCGAGCCCTTCACAACCCTTGGGCATGTCGGTGGTCTTTGGCCTCCCCTGTGGAGTCTCAGAGAGGGAGTCATTATTTATCCTTGGTGCCCCTGAGTCAGGAGGGAGGGTGGGAAGGGGAGAGGGAGTAGTCCCCCCAGCCCTGGCAAGGAGGGTTAAGGAGGAAGAGTGGGTGTGGGGCAGACGAGCAGAATGACCCAGAAAACGGGCAGCGCTTACCAGACACGCCGTGCCCAAGGTCTGCTGCTTCTGACATTACGGTAATTTGGCACTGTCTGCAACTCTCAAATTATGGGCAATTTGGGTCTGTCACCTGTCCCGAAATTACGGTAATTTGGGCTCATTTGTAACTTTCAAGTTGTGGGTTGATTTCCAGTCTGAGATTATGGTAATGCGGCCTGTTTGTTTCTGACTCTGCTCAGTAGTATGGCCTTGAGGAGGAGGAGGGATTCAAACACGTCCCTGACAAGGACGGAGAGGCCGAAGGCCTGGGGTCCTGGTCCCCTCTGCCCACACTGCCGTTACCTTTGGCCCGACAGGGGATGTCCACCACTTTCTCCATCTCGGCTGTGATGTGTCGCTCCGGCTCTTTGACAAACTGAGGTGGCTCTGCAGGTGGACGGGGAGGGTCAGTTCCATGCTCCTTTAAAGCTGGCCACTGTGGTCACCCTTAAGGAGGCCCCTCCCCACACGGCCCCTGCTCTCAGTAAGGGGAGCCCCGCTGCCCCGCTCTGCCTCACCCAGCACAGAGAGGTAGGCTCCCCGGACCACGGGGGCCACGCTGCTGCTGCGCAGGACGGCCTCGCACTCGTAGTAGCCGGCGTCGCTGCTCGTGGGGTTGGGAATGGTGAGCCTGCGGTTGAAGTCGCTCATGCCACCTGACACCAGCGCCCCGTCCTTCTTCCAAACAATGTGCAGCTTGATCAGAGGCCTGTGGGGCAAGGACGGCAGATCAGAGGTCACTGCAAGGACTTCAGACACAGAAGGGAGTGGGGATGGGGTGGTAAGAGGAGCAGGTGGCTGGGGCTGGCCCCTGCCTGCCATTTTCAGGATAGAAGCTGGGGAGCAAGTTCTTTCGGTGCTCTGGGCCTTGGTTTCCTCATCTGTAATGGGGAGACAGCTGTGCCTGCTGGGGTGGCTGGGATGGCAGGTACATTAATGTGAGGGGAGCGCTGGGAACCCAGGGTGGAGCACCCTCATTTTACAGGGGAGGAGAGGGGGCCAGAGCATGCAGGGAGGGGAGCGCAGGTCTTGGGCATGGCCAGAGCATCTCCCTCTGCTATTGGCCCGCCGGGTGACGCTGCGCAGGTCGCTGGCCCTCTGGGTCTGGTCATGGGGCACCTACGCCCTGTGCTGGTGGTTGGAAGAGGGGGGTTGCCCAGGAAGGACTCGGTCTGGTGCCCACACAGGGTGGCTGGGAGTTATTCCATTGTCTGCCACGTGAGAGCAGGGAGGCCGGGGAGGGCCATGCTGGCACCTAACCTCGGGCCCACGCTCCTGCACCAGCACACGACTGTCCCCCAAACGGTGTCCTAGCCACGCCACCCTGCATGGCGGTAGGGCTCTGCTTCCAGAGGAGGCCGCCTCCTCCGGGCTGCTCTGGGTGCCAGGCTCACAGCTGGGGTGTGGGCTGGAATCTGCTTCCCCATAACTTCCTCTAGGGGCTTAGTTCTCCCTCCTCCAGCCACAGAGGATGAGCCAGTCCACCTGAGACACAGGGCTGCCTGTTGCCGCCCCCTGCCGGCCAAGCCCTCATGTGTGGGGACTCCCAGATCTTCCTGAACACAGACTGCTCCCCCTGGAGCCCAGACCCAGGAGCAGCAGCTGGAGTTCCAACGACGGGTGGAGGGGAGGTGCTGCCCACCTGGCGTTGGCCACACACTCCATGGTCACCTCGGAGGTCCCGGCCACCACGCTGGTGTTCTTGGGGGGGATGATGATGGTTGGTGCGATGGGGTCTGCAGGGCCCCCTACATCTGGGGAGAGGGCAGATGTCAGCTGGGGGCAAAGGTCAGAAATCCCTTCCCTGCCTGGCCCAGTAGGGGTTGACGCCATGGGAGGGAGCACTTTGTCCTTCGTCCCTGAGGAGTGGCTACCGGAGTATCCAGAGCAGCCCAGGGGCTGCGGCCTCCCTGCATTACCTCCTCTGGTTTTATTACCTCTGAAATCCTTCCCTGGCCTGGATTTCCCCAGGGGCTGACTTCTTCATTGTCTGCTTCCTGCAGCTGCAGAACTCAGACCTCCCACTGAGCCTAGTGTCCCTCCCCCAAACTCAAGCCCACCTGGCAGCTGGGAATGAGCCTCTGTTTGGAAATGGGGCCTTTGTGGTTAGTCCAGGAGAGGCTGCACTGGGCTGGGGGTTCCAAATCCAGTAAGACCGGTGTTCTCAAAAAGGGAGACACACGGGGCTGTGAGATGACCAGCCGGGATCTGCAAGCTGAGGCAGGCCGTGGCTGGGCCGCCCCC
>NW_006159630.1:8571131-8579313 GCF_000334495.1 Tupaia belangeri chinensis | reverse complement strand
GCCCAGCGGGGATCTGCAAGCCGAGGCAGGCCGTGGCTGGCCAGCTACCACCGGAAGTGAGAAGAAGCCAGAGGATTCTCCCCAGAGCCTTCAGAGAGAGCGTGGCCCTGCTGACACCTTGGGTTTCCGGCCTCTAGATTTGAGAAAATACATTCCTGTTGATAGAAGCTGCCCAGTTGAGGGTGACCACAGGGAATGACACACTCCCCGAGGCCAGACCTCATGGGTCTTTGCTGCAGACTGAATTGTGTCCCCTGACAATCTGTATACGGAAACCCTAACCACCAATGTGATAGTGTTTGGAGGAGGGACCTTGGGAGAGAATTAGGTTTAAATGAGGTTGGGGGATGAGGTCCCCTTGATGGGATTAGTGGCCCTATAAGATGAGGAACAGACCAGAACTCCTCCCTCTCCCTCTCTGCCACCTGAGGACATGGCAACAAGGAGACCACCTGCAAGGCAGGAGGAGTGCCCTCGCCAGCACCTGACCACGCTGGCACCCTGGCTTGGACTTCCAGTCTCCAGAGCTGCGAGCAGCAAACACCTGTCGCTCAAGCCCTCCAGGCTGTAGTGCTTGGTGAGGGCAGCTAGGGCTGACTCTCAGACTTGCTGACCACTGCTTCTCTGGCACGAGGCACCACATCTGGCACACAGTAGGTGCACAAGTACATTTTTTTGCTCAGTGAATGAATAAATGAAACTACGGCTATCCTTGTACAACTCCAGGGGCAATGAGTGAAACAAAAGAGAACGCTCCAGGATTGGGATTTAATGACAAAAAAAAAAAAAAAAAGAGAGAGAGAGAGAGAGAAAGAAAAGAAACGAGGCGAACACTCTCACAGAGGTGGCGCCTTTCCTTTTTCATTTTTTGAGGTCTTTAAGGAGTGGCCAGGTTTTTTATCTTGGTGGGTCAGCATCGGCCCAATATTGGCAGAAACTCCAATATTCTCTGCACAGCTGCTCCGCGGCTCCTGAAAATACAACTCCGAGGACTTTTTCTCTCACGACAAATCTATCCAGTTGGCCCTCTTCCAGGAGCCCTGGAGGAGGAAGGCTACCGTGCCGTGTGGGGCCCTGGGGCGGCCATGGTAGGGCATTCTTTATGGGGCCAGGAGGAGGGTGTGCGGCAGTGCCATTGCCACTCTGGGTCACCCTGGTCAGCCCCAGACAGGTTTTCCTACCTCGACTCCAGGCCTTGTTAGAAAAGGCCCAGGAAGAATGGGAATAAAATGTAAAAAATGAAGTAAAGTGAAGGGGGAAAGAAAGGAAGCGTATAAAACAAAATAATTGCAACAATATAAAAAGCGCATGTAGGCACCATAAAGAGCGATCGGATTGAAAGCTGCTGATATAGCTGAATCCATAAAAGTGTGCTCTAAGTTGTTTATTACATGCCGGGGCGCGCAGGTACCGCGGCCCAGATTAATGGAGCACCGGGGGAGACAGACAGTTAGAGCCCAAGCGGGAGCGTGCGCTGGGCAGCCAGGTAGACAGAGGGCCCCAAGGGAGGCGGACTCTGGCAGGGTTTAGAAACGTGGGGGCCGCCCCAGGGCTTCAGGGCTGGGGGGTGAGAGGGGGAAGGTGGGAGGCTGACATCCAGAGAAGGCCCTACAGCATGTGCCCAAGCCAAAGTGAAGGTCTGTGCGGCTCAAGGGGACCCTGGCAGGGCGAAAGAGGGTCTAGGCGTTGGGGAAGCCCAGGTTTGAGCCTCTGTCTGTCCCACGTGTCCTGGGTGGTGATCTTGGTAGGTTGTATCATCCCACTGAGTCTCAAGTTTTTCAGTGGCAAACTAAGGATAAAAATCACCATCTCTGGGCCAGCCAGTGGTTCAAGTCCCGGACCCAGTGGCTTGAAAAACATGCCAGATATGTGTGCATACATGTGCAGAATCCTGAGAGAGGAATGACAGAGAAGGGGTTGGGACACTGTCATCCACTTGGGGGATACTTTCTCACTTTCTCTCTGTCTCTGGTGAGTGCCTGCACCTTGTAGCAAATTAAAAAAATAAAAAAAATATAAAAATCACCACCTCCCTGGGCTGTGTGTGTCCAGGCCCCAGCTGGGTGAGTGCTTGGTACGTGAGTGGTTGGAACCTCTCCGGGTTGTGAACCAGGCTCTGGAGATGCCCCCTGGGTGAGACGGGCAGGGTCCTGTCATCATGGATGACAGGGTCTGAGAGGGCCAGGCTATGGCTGGCAGGCATGACACTGGTGCTGGGGAGGAGGGCACGTGGAGGGCTAAACTGGGCCGGGGCGAGTGCAGAATGTCTGGTGCATAGTAGGAGCCCACGAAATGACAGTCTCCCCTCCTGGGGCGTTGCCTGCCTGTGCTCAGGGGCGCTCTCCCCTTCACCGCTGGAATGACGGATGCAGGGACTTTGGGGTCACACATCTTTGGGGGCTCCTTGACTGGGGAGGGGAGTCCAGGCAGGCTCATCCTCACAACAGACCAGGCAAAGCCTCAAGCACTTCCCGGGCACTGGGCTGGGACCCAGCTTCATGGGAGGTGGGCGAACTTGGGCGGGACTCAGAGAAGCAAGGAGGGGGAAGGACGTTGCGGAAAGGGAGCACCCTGTGAGCGAGAGTGTAGGGGTACTGCGGGCAGCCCCAGAGCACTAGGAGGGGGTGAGGAAACACCATCCGCAGAGCCAAAGTGCTGGTCCTGCTGAGGCTGCCCCCCTCGGCTAGTTGGTCACAGTGCTTCTCCTGACTGAGCCGCAATGTCCTTGGACTCCTTAACACCCTGCAACCAGCAGATCAGAGCTGAAACTCCCTTCCCCTTTCTGCTGGGGGCACGAGAGAGCTGGTTGGACTGGAGAGGCTGGATCAGGGCTGGATGCTGAGGATTTCCAAGTCTGGCTCTGGGTTAGATGGTGGCCTTAGGTGGGTGCAGTGGAAATGGAGGGGGTGATGGGGGCAGGAGGACAAGATTCACAGGGTGTGGTGAGGGTCTGGGTGGAGAAAGACAGGGGGTTGGTGGCGGTTTGAAACCCAGTGCCTAGAGGTGGAGCCTCTCGTAGAGGGAAGGGGGACGTGGTTTCAAAGAAGGGGAGGGGCCTGGACGTTGTCACTCTGAGCTCCAGACAGTGACGGGATGCTCAGATCCCACACTGGAGCCGAGGGTGATGGAGCCCGGCAGCCATTCATGCCTATGTGCCAGGTGAGAGCTGGGGGTTGGTGATCCGGGGAGCCAGTGACATGGGGGGACAGATGCCAGGCTTGCTTGCCTCGGGGAGCAGGAAGAAGTGACAGTGGCAGGGAGAAAGTGGGGGACACAGAGTGTGGGCGACAAGTCCCAGAAGCTCAGGGAAAGGGGGTTGCCAGGGAAGGGCCCACAGAGCTGAATGTTCAGGGGAGAGGGCAGCTAGTGGACACCAGGAACCAGGATGCAAAGAGGGGTGGTGGGGGAAGGAAAGCGAGGAGAGATGGGTGACCTCTGATGAAGAGGGGAGCAGGGCGAGGGGACAGCAGCACGCCTTATAGTAGACAATGCCCCAGGGAGATCCTTCAGTATCAAGCCCTAGGGACATTAGGGCTTGAGTTAACAGCCATGGAGGCTTGAGTTTGGTGACCTCAGCTTTCTATCTGTACACGGGGGTCAATCACCTGCCTCTGAGGACTATGGTAAAGATAAGTTCAGTGAGCTCAGCGGAGTCTGGATAGTGAGGCACACAGAGCCGGAAGTAGGGGCTGCTGGGGTGCAAGGTGAAGGCAGGCGGTGGAAGCAGCAGGGGCCCATGACTGCCCCTGCAGGACACACCTTATGCTCCCTGCTGGTGACGGCTGTGCTAGGGCAGCTCCCTCTTACCAGGCTTCCAAGGGATGGTGAGGGTGAGGGGACAGCCTGATCACGTGTGGGCACCACACATAGGACACGCACCTTGGGAAATCATTCTCTGAGAGAGGCTGAAGCAGAGACATCTCTCGGAGCTGGAGAGGATCTAGACAATGTGAGTCTTCAGCCCAGGGGACCCATCTCAGTATCCCACTTGGGCTGATGGGCCGTCTCCCTGCCAGGAGCTGGTGGCTGAGACCCAGGGTCTGGGAGGAGGTCCCTCGGTTTGAGATGGCTCAGCTGGGATTGTAAAGTCAACGTGGGGTTGTCTGGGTGCAGATGTATGCAAATGTTGCTCCAGCTTGAGGATATTGGAGTGCATGGGACCCCGAAGGCCAAGTCAAGAAAGTCACGGGCAAGTCCAAGCAAAGAGGGGCCATGTCTTCCCGTGAGCCCCTGACATGGATGAGGCCCAGGAGGGGGGAGGCAATGGGGATCCCCTCACAGGGACCAAGCTGACTTCTGTTGCCCAGGACAGCTGTCACACAGTTGCACAAGGGACATCTTCTGTGACTCATGCTCCCTGAGCCATCTCTCTTAATCCCCCCAACTACACTTTGCCACAGGCATCACTTTACAGAGGAAACTGAGACTGGGAGACCACGTGCCCAGCCGGGTCTCAGGTCCCGTGAGTAGACTGGCAAGGGTGTGAGCTGCTTCCCTTCCTGGGCAGGCTTCCTGACACCTGCTCGCCAGCTATCCAGGAGCCCAGGGCCTCCAGGGCTTCTGACAGAGCAGACTAGCTCAGGCCATGCCCCATCCATGCCTACTGCACTCTTGAAAGGCGGCCACTGCCTCTTTGAGTTAATTTGAACTCATTCTCATTTAATTACCAATGGATCCCTGGGGTTCAGTTGTAAGAACTTCAAGTGCATGGAATAACTTGGGCATAAGATGCTACCTTTTCAGCTGTAAGTTTTGTGAAATCTACATACAGATCACATATTTCAGATGGAAACTCAGCACCCAAATCGAAGTGTGCTGTCAGCGTAAAATACGCACAGATTGCAAAGACTTAGAAGGCACAGGAACCAATCAAAATATCCCATTAATACTTTTATATTGATCGTATGTTAAAAGGATAACATTTTGGCTACGATGGTTAAATAAAACATACTAACAAAATTAATGTCATCTATCTCTTTCTACTTTGTAAAAATGGGCCTTCTGGAAGGCCAGCCCTGAAGCCTGGTGGTGAAGGGAGTGAGATACCACATAGTGGACTGTGGTTCGAGTCCTGGTCCTGGAGGCTTGAAAACCACACTGGATGCATGCGTGTGCTTGACGAAGATCCTGATAGGATAGCAAAATGGGGAAGAGGCTATGGCATGATCAACCCCATTGAGGATGCTTTCTCTCCCTCCCTTTTCCTTCCCCTCTCTCTGGCAAGTACATGTGCCCATCAGTAATTCTAAAAAAAAAAAAAAAAAAAGGCTAGGGCCAGCAGGTGGCGTGGAGGTCACGTGGCCGGATCCCACATAGCTGACTTCACAGTTTGAGTTCTGGACTCAGTGGCTTAAAGATCATGCCAAGCAGGTGTGTGTGTGTGCCCAAAATCTCAAGAGGAGAATGGAGGAGAAGGGATTGCATGGCCATTTTCTCTGGGGGGTGCTTTCTTTTTCACCTTCCCTGTGTGGCTCTCATATATATATATTCCATGGGTGAGAGAGACAAAGTGAGAGACAGAGAGACGGCACCCCCAACAGAGTCTTGATACTAGTTCCACGCCCAGTCTCAGTGAGCCCTGACCATAGGCCTGCGTGTGCCTGGTGTACTCAGGAGGTCTTTGGACATGAACCTGGAACCTTCCCATGTGGGCTGGCCTCGCAGAGCATCGCGTCTTACTGCTGCTCTGGTGTCTGTCCCCGCAGTCTGTTTCCATGGGACAGTGATGCTCTAAGGAGGAGCATGGGGTCCCCACA
The DNA here is from genome assembly GCF_000334495.1 of Tupaia belangeri chinensis. Taxonomy (NCBI): domain Eukaryota; kingdom Metazoa; phylum Chordata; class Mammalia; order Scandentia; family Tupaiidae; genus Tupaia; species Tupaia belangeri. Next base: position 8,573,557 of record NW_006159630.1, on the reverse strand, counting down.
GGGTCTGCGGAGAACCTGAACTGCCTCAAGCCATGGAGAGGTGGAGAAGGGATGAGGCGGGGCGAGGCTTGGGTTTGGGGTGGAGGCTTAGGCGAGACAAGTGGGGGAGCTGGAGCTGGCAGTGGGCGAAGTGGCAATTGCTCCTTACAAATTGGCTGGCTGGCTGGCAGGCAGTTAGAGGAACAGGGATTTGAAGTGCAGTCACTCGTGGGAGGAGAAATTAGCTAAAAATCAGCAGGTTCTGCTCTCAATCCAGCACGAATCACCACGTGGGAGCTGGTGGGGAGGGACAGTGGGGGAGGGGCATAACTGGGTGTGGCTGGGCAGGTGGAGGGGTACAGAGGGGCCGGCAAGAGGGCTGGGGGTGGTTTGAGACAGAGTAGAAGATGAAGGACTCCCACAGTCACCCCAGTCAGTAGATGGGTTTGATTCCTGGAAGGAGGCGCACCGAATGGAAGGCTCCCAGACTGCGGGTCTCAGGGTAAACTGAGACACCCTGGACATGCCTGGTTGGACCTAGACCGGGAACCACTTGTCTCATTGACATTGCCTCATCCTGGGTCCCATGAGACCCTGGACACAGGAATCTCATCCTGGAAAATACACGGGAAAGCATCTTCCTTCGACAACCAAATTCCCTTTTCCTCCAATGACAGCAGCCCCAGGTCACAGGCTGGCCCAGTGACAGGTCACACCTGGATCTCTCCCTCATGCACCCAGGTTTCTTTTGGGGCAGTGTGAAACTTGCGATGGAGGAAGGAGATACCCAGGAAGATGTGAGGGGGTCCTGCTAGAACTCAGAAGGTTCTGGAACGGGAATGGCAGGGGCTGGGAGTGTTCTGGGCTCTGGCAGATGGAGGATGGGATCTGAGGACAGACGGAGGAGGTCCCATGTGGGTCTGGACCCCTGTCTTGCTGCTGGTGGGTGTGCACCAGCACGGCCGTGAATGATAAATGACACTTGCTTTGGGAGCTGGCAATCTGCTGATGTGGAGGACAGGAACATCTGGCTCCCAGCTCATGCCTACTCTGGGATGCCACCCACCCTGGCTGCCCTGCCCGCCTTCTCTCTCCTGCAGATGGAGCAGGAGGGGCTGGTCGGCAGGGGAGAATCAGGGATGGAGGACATCCCAGCATCCCCGTCACACGGAGACGCCTGGCTTCTATCTTGGCTGAACCAATCGATGGGACTTCAAAACATTTGTGGAAAATGGAATTCAAGTGTGAACTTATTTTGGTGCAAAATTTTTGGAAATGCATAGTTTTTTTCATAGCATGCATTTTCCACGAACTTATTTTTTTCGATGCCACTTTTGTCAGGATTTGGCATTAGGTCACACTACTCTGCTTTTCAATTGCCAGAAGGTGCTTGCACGCACAGAGAGACAGAGAGACAAAGAAGGAGAAAGCCTCTTCCCTCTGCTCACCCCAATGGGGCGTGTTCACGCCACAATCCTTCTCCATTTCTCCATCCTGTAGGGATTTGGGGCATGCATGCACATATGCTTGGCATATTTTTCAAGCTCCTGAGCTGGGATTCAAACCCATGGCTTGCTATGTGGGATCCCACTCCCTTAACCACTGGATTAAAGTGCTAGCCCTTTACGAATTTTCTGAAGATCCCTTATATTTCCTTCCCAAAGGGCCCAGAAGAAGTCTGCCTTCATGTCCCTGCCCTTGTGTCCTGCCGCTGTGTGGGGAGCTTTCCTGGGGAGACTTTGCCCACCTTCCCAGTGAGCTGGGGGTCTGAGGAAGGGCAGAGGGCATGTCCAGTTCGGAGCCCGGGTGGGGGGCCTCTTTCTCCTCAGTGGGGCCCCCCTGGCTCTGAGCGGAAACGGCACTTTCCACACACCAGCTGAGCAGAGGCAGTTGGAGTATTTCTCTAAAAACAAGCTTCCGATCTCCTGCATGCTTTCCTGGCCAGCACCTGATCGGAGGTGGCTGTCATCCACACATGCCCATACCCCTCCCAAGGCCCTGGTGGCCCTGCTCACAGTCACGCTCAGGGTTCCCTCCATTGCTGGATCTCAGACTCGGCATGGTGCAGGCCCAGAACTCAGCTCCCTCCTGGTCTCTGCCTGGAACTCCAACCCCCGCCACGCCTCCTCCTCCTTAGGAGGGCCCCTCCCTTGAAGTCCCCCAGCCTCCTGCCACCCTCCCACCAACCATTCCATCTTCCTAATGACCCCCTGGAGCACCATTCCCAAGATTTAATAACCCGTTCCGTGATCGGTCCCCGGCCCCGCCGCTTACTTACTCTCCACGGCGAGAGTGATGGGCTGGCTGGTCTTGTTATCGCCGTTCTTGTCATTAACAGCCTGCACGTAGTAGCGGCCTGCGTCGGGAGCCACCGTTGACAGGATGACAAGGGGGTTCTCCAGCGTGATGGCTCTGGGGAGAGGAAAGCATTCCTCTGACAGCAGCCC
>NW_006159630.1:8564011-8570565 GCF_000334495.1 Tupaia belangeri chinensis | reverse complement strand
GGAGTACGGGCCTGCGTCGGGAGCCACCGTTGACAGGATGACAAGGGTGTTCTCCAGCGTGATGGCTCTGGGAAGAGGAAAGCATTCCTCTGACAGCAGCCTGAGGGCCCCTGCGGCTCAGGGAGTGGGAGTGGGGGCTGAGGCAGTGGTGTGGCGGGACCTCCCTGTCCCCAGCTGCCTCCCAGAGCCCCTCCACCCAGCTCTCCAGCCACGGAGCCCTGACCCGGGCCCAGAGCCCAGCCACATTTAGTTTGCAGAGAATCCCAACATCAGGCCCGTCAGACCCAGCACAGCGCCCTCATGGCTAGAAGGTGATCTTGCCCGCTTGAAGCCCCCCCGGCCCCCTGCCAAGCCTGGGCTTGGGCCGTCCTGAGCCTCCTGGAGTCCTGCCCTTTCCCAAGTCACTGCATCCATGGCTGTTGGTACCCCTTCATGGCGAGTGTCTGGACTCTGAAGAAATGCTCATGGAATGAATGAGTGAAGGGCAAATGAATATTGCGTGATAATGAACTTAGAAATGAGCAGGACCAGGACCAGCAGTTAGTGTAATGGCTATGTTGCTAGACACCCATGTAGTCGACTGCGGTTAGAGTCCCAGACCCAGTGGCACGTGTGCGTGCGTGCCCAGGATCCTGAGAGGAGAATGGAGAAGGGACTGCGGTGTGGCCATCCCCCCTGGGTGGGGGGGTGATTTCTTGCTTTCCGTTTCTCTATCTCTCTCTGTCTTCTGGTGAGCACATGCACCCTATAGCAAAAACCTCTCAAAAAAAAAAAAGAAAGAAAAGAAAGAGCAGGACCCTCCCAGAATCGGTGGCTTAACCCTAACTCTAAATTTGTTGAGGGCACAGGTGTCCTGTGACATAGATGTCTCTTCTGGGTGTCAAAGGTCCCTCTCTGGACATTGGTTTCTACCTTTGTGAAGCTTGTCAACAGAGTGGGACCAGCAGGGCTGGTTAGGAGAAGGGGGCAGGCTGTGGTGTGGGGCAGAGGTGGGTGTATGCCCCTCGGCCAGGTCCCTTCACTGGGTTCCTGTCATGCAGCCTCCTGAAGGCCAGGTGTCCAGGCAGGAAGAGGGGCCCACCCAAGCAGGAAGCTGGGTCCCCGTTACGCGCGGGTGGAATGGCACCAGGGCCATCGGCTGCCCTGCCCTGCCAGGCTCTGCCAGCTCCTTTTACCCATTCTCCCGATGACAAACAAAACCATTAGTTTGTCAAGTCTATCTCCGGATTTTAATGTGATGTGCCCGAGACAGCTGTTAAACATCCTTAATGTTAGTTTAACAAGGACAAATCCAGTTGAATTCTTTTCAAATTTTCCCATTAGGTGAATGTTACAGAGTTTTAAACAGGCTCTCAAATAAACATCCCCGCTAATGCTTCTCTGGCCCGGCTCTCCCCAGCTTGGGTGCGCTGGCTCCCCCACCTCTCGCCGGGGTGCTTCACATCTGACACTCACTCCGGAAGGGGCAGGGCGGGCCCAGACCCTCAATTCCCAGGACTCCTAATGATGTCATTTTTTTTTGTTTTTTCCTGGAGAGCTCTTTTAACTTCCAGCTAATGAGGTGGTCACAGGTAGGACCAGGTTCCAGCTAAAGTATGTTAAGAGCGGCAAAATAGCATAGGGGTGGGCATCACCTGCCGTGGGGTGGCTGAGAGCCAGGACAGGGAATGCTGGGCTATGGGTCTCTTCCACACCTGGCTTTGGTGGCGGCAGGGGTGGGTTATGGGATGGCACTCAGGCCTTGGCCTTTACAGAACATGACTTCTCCTTGCTGGGCCTGTTTCCTCCTCCGTGCAAGGGGTGGAGGCAGATGGGCTTTCTCCCAGCTCCGAGGCCGAGGGGTTTGATGTGCTGCTGTTGCATCTGCCCTTTCCCACGTGGTCCGAGGCAGGCTGCAGCCCACTGCCTGTCTCTGTCCTCTCTCTGACAGCCCTCTGTGGGCACAGGGTCCAGCTTCAGGACCCAGAGAGCCCATGAACAGTGGTGCCACTGCCACGCCCAGAGGGGTCAGGTCTCAGGAGCCCTTTAGTCTGCTTGGTCTCCGTTATGACCCACCCTTCTAGGTCAGTGGTTCTCAACCAGGAGTGGCTTCACCCTGCAGAGGACATCGAACTGTGTCTGGACAACTCATGGCTGCCAGAGCTTGGGGTGCTACTGGCAAGTGGTGGTAGAGGCCAGTGATCCTAGAAGCAAGCACCCTGCAAGGCATGGGACAAGCCCCCATGAGGAAGGACCATCAGGCACAAAGGTCCACAGTGTGTGGGGAGGACAGCCTGTCCCAGGGGGCGTGGTGCACAGAGCTGGCAGAGACGGCCACTTGCCTGCATCAGACTCTCCTTCTATGGAGAGCTGCAGTTGCTGGGAAGTTGGGTCGTGCTTCGTGGCTCAGCTTGTGTCCAGGTGGGGCAGGGAGGCTGAGCTACTGGGGAGTGAGAATGGGATGGGCATTACCTCTAGGGTGAGGGCGTGAGAGCGTCCTGCATGGTCCTCTGTCCCGTCCTGCCCCCTCCGCCAGAGCAGAATGACTTGAAGGTGGTGCTGATGGTGCTTTCCTGCCCTCAGGGTCCCTGAATGACTCTGGAGGGGAGCATCCCCCCATCCTTTATCCACTTTGTAACTTCAAATGCATAATATATCAACTTCTCAGGTACGTCCCTGAGATGTGGAGGACCTATTTGTTACTGCAGCTAGCATTGCCTTAACTCCTGCTTGAAGGGCAGCACAGGGTCTGGACTTGCCTCTGACCCCGGCAGGTGGTGAAGGAAGGTCCCTGGGTATACTGCCCTCTGCCTGATAACTATCCCCTGGACAGATGGTCACGGCACGACACCGCACCTCACTCTGAAGGGATGCAGTTGCTCCTGGCTCTCAGGAAGCAGCCATGCTGGAAGAAGCTGGAGGAAGAATTCCTAGGGGCATGGACAGCAGGGCTCAGCTCTCGGCAAAGGCTGGGTTCGGTTTTTCAGCCATTCCACTGGGTTATTTACTAGGCCTTTTCCTTTCCCACTCCTCTGATTGGCTCACCCCACCCCACTCTCCATCCACTACTCCTATCAAGCCAGCCCTGCTTCTCAGTGCCACAGGGCCCCAATTGGTAATTTAATTAAGAATAAAATAAATCACCCAGAACGTGCCTGAAGGCCCCAGCTCACATCTCTGTTAGGAATCTTGTCTCCTTCTCAATGATGAGCACCAGGGCACGGGCGTGCTTCTGCTCCACCCTGGCAGTGAGAGGACCCTCTGCAGAGAGCCATGCCTCCATGCCCCGTGCACCCGCCTGGCTGATAGTGCTCATCAGATATGTACCTCTAACATGCAGACACTAGAGAATTTGCTTCCAGCGACCCTTCCTGCTTGGTTCTGAATATTAATCTGCTGTAGTTGTTGAGATAAAAATTACTACAGGGTCCTAGCATGTGTCTGGTAGGAGCATTGCAAGGGTGGGTAGAAGATGGGGTATGTGTGTAGGTTAGGGTTCTGTTGTGGTACCAGAGGGTGTTGGCAATGAAAAGAGGGCTAGGATGAAGGCCGGAAATGAGAAAAGAAGGCAGAGAGGTGCTGGGAAAGGGATGGTGGGAGGGAGGTTGCAAATGGAGCAGATAAATTCCCACATGCCACCTCTTGCAGCCATGGCAGACATTACTAATGGATCAGGATGCTCTTTCCCCCAAGTCTAGATGAGGTTGCAGAAAGGTTTCATCTACCACAGCAAATGGAGCAGATAAATTCCAACATGCCACCTCTTGCAGCCATGGCAGACATTACTAATGGATCAGGATGCTCTTTCCCCCAAGTCTAGATAGAGTCTCAGAGTCCCTCTTAACACAGTGTTACAAATGGCCACTACCAAAAGATTGGCTTGCATTAGTGCAGGTGAGATAGCCTCAGAGTGGGATTAGGATGGGGCTGGGACTCATCTACCTGTCATAGTGCCTGTGTGGTCGAGTATTCCCCTTTTACAGCGTAGGCTCAATATTCATGTGCTATGGTTTGTATGTCCCCAAGAATTCATGTGTTGAGATTTAGTTGTGATGGAATAAAGAGAATGAAAACTTAGGCCAACTATGGTGTTGAAACATGGGGCCTTTAGGAGATTAGGTAAAGATTATTAGAGTAGGGCCCCCTTCACTGGGTCCTGGTGCTTCTATAAGGAGAGGGAAGGAGACCAGAAAAGAGATTTGTGGGCACAGACACATGAGTTCCTGCACCCCCATTGTGCTGTGAGGTAGCCAGAGATCCTCACCAGATGCAGCCCCTGGACCTTGGGCCTTCAAACCATGCATGAGCTGAGTAAACCACTATTTTAATAAACAACGCAGCCTCAGGTATTTTCTGTTATTAGCAACAGAATGTTACCCATTCTCTGCTGGCTTTATCGAACCTTAGCTGGGCCTAAGGATGCATGCTCTGACTGTATTTCTGAGTTCTGCCATGTCCTTGTTTTGGCAGATGGAATATTAGCAGAGACTTGTCAATTGTGTGCTTCTGTTTCTCTCTTGCTTCTCTTGCAGCTGCCAAGTGAACAGACTAGAGATGACCAGGGGGAGGATGAGATGTGAACAGAGCCTCGTTACTTCAGTCATCTACCATGAGGCCGTTCTAGATCAGCCAGTAACCAACAAGCCCCAGACTGGGGAGAGCACCCAGCTAAGAGTAGAAGAACCACCCTTCCAAGCCCTACCTAAGTCACCAACCTGGAGAAAAAAGAAAATAGACACTTATTATTGGGATATTTTGTTACGCAGCATTTTTGTGGCTGTGGATAACTGATACATGTGGGGGACAGTGGTTCTCAGCCCTGGCTGCACATTAGAATCACCTGGGGAATCTATAAAACATTCTGATACCCAAATTACACCACCTTTCAATTGCATCAGAGTGTCTTAGTATAGAACCCAAGGACCAATACATTTCAAAACTCCCAAAGGATTTCAACAGGTGGCCAGGTTGAGAATCATCGCAGCAAGACTAGTTCTCCATAAATAGAACCGACTCATCATGTCTGTATGCATGTTCCCAGGTATTTTTTATATGAGACAAGAATGCGAGGCCTTGGCACCAGGGTTGGCAGCAGCAGTTGGAGACTTGGCAAAGTAACTAAGCTTTGAGGAGCTTCACTTTATTCTATAGAAGGGGGATACAACAGCCACGGGGTGATGTTGTGAGGGCTACTCATCCAAAGCTATTTCTTTTTTTTTTTGAGGCTTTTGCTATAGGGCCTGTGCGCTTGCCAGAAAGCCAGAGAGAGACAGAGAGACAGAAAGTGAGAAATCTCCCCCCGAGGGGTTGGCCACACCACAATCCCTTCTCCTCCATTCTCCTCTCGGGATCTCGGGCACGCACGCACACGCGCCTGGCGTGAGTTTAAGCCACCGGGTCCAGGACTCAAACCGCGGTCAGCTACATGGGAGTTCAGTGACATAGCCATTATGCTAACTGCTGGTCCCTCAAAGCTACTTTTTAAGCAAGTGCTCTGGTAGGAAAGAGAACAAGATGGAGAGTGTGTCCTTCCTCAGGGAGCACGGTTGCCCAGGAGGAGCGGAGAGGCCTGCCGGGTGCTTAACACAGTTCGGGGACATGGCACCACACCATAGCCGACAGCAGTATTACTACTGTGATGTCATCTGTTTTATTGTCATTGTGTTTCTCTCAGTAGACTTAATGTTCCCTGAAGGCAATAACTGTCCACCTATCCTCCGCCCCTACAGAGCCCAGGACGGGCTCCATCCAGTCCACAGGAACAACTGGATTTCTGGAAGCCCAGGAGAACCGGAGTCTGAGAGGGGAGAGCTCAGGCTGATTCCAGGCTGTGGAGAGGGAGATAGGAGGGCCAGGAGGGCCAGTGCGCCTGGGAGGAAAGGCCCTGCTGTCGCTTCTGTGGAAGGGTGGGGTGCTGGCCCCTTCCCTCCTGCCCACAAGCCAGGCCGACGCCCACTCTCCAGGGCACACAGAAGGATCCTTGTGAACGCTGAAAGGGCTGTGTGTGCCTCTCGCCCCCAGGCCTCCCCCGGCCACACCTCTTCCTCACAGCCAAGACATACACCGCCCTGGCACACCAGGGACAACCAGACACACCCACACAGCGGAAACGCCAGGGGCTGCCCAGCTGCGGGCTGGAGTCCTGGGCTGTCACCATGGTGACGGCACCTTTGTATGGAGCCTGCTGGGTTTTGTAAAGCGGTCTGGGAGACAGACTTATTCCCCTGCTCAGAGTAGGGCAACAGCCTGGGATTCCCCAGCAAGAGGACGGGGCTCTGGTTCCGTGGTCCCAAGCCCTCGCACTCACATGCCAGCTACGCCCCTCATAAAGCAACTTCCCGTCACCATCCCGGGAGGTCCCCTGTCTGGTGGGGTTCAGAGGGCTGAGCGAGGTTTCTGCAGAAGGCCCTCCCCAGCACATCTGGCCCCAGGCCTCTCCCTGGTTCCCCAGAGTGGGTGCTCACATGCGGCTGCTGGGTGGGATCTTGCGGCCTTCCCGGAACCACGTCACCTGCGGGCGGGGGAAGCTGGCGATGCGTGGGGCTCGGATGGCCGCTGCCTCTCCGTGGGGCACG
>NW_006159630.1:8550077-8562704 GCF_000334495.1 Tupaia belangeri chinensis | reverse complement strand
GCCTCGTCCCTGGTTCCCCAGAGTGGGTGCTCACATGCGGCTGCTGGGTGGGATCTTGCGGCCTTCCCGGAACCACGTCACCTGCGGGCGGGGGAAGCTGGCGATGCGTGGGGCTCGGATGACCGCTGCCTCTCCGTGGGACACGCTCTGGTGCTTCTCGCCCTCCTCGAAGCTCCCCATGTCTGCAGGAGGAGAGCACAAGCAACAATCGGGGCCCGAGCTCGGTCTCCAGGGGCAGCAGACCAGTGACCACAGGTAGGGGACACGTGCTAGGACCAGCCCACATCAGCCGCCACCCACGCCCTAGGCCGTCACTGTGATGTGCCCAGGGCTGGGCCATAACATCACGTGGTCACCCGGGAAGCCCCACCGCGACCAGCCCTGCTTCATGGTTTTGGGTTTTATATCCATTTATGCCCACCTATCCTGGAATCGATTTACCCAACAACCATGAAGGGCTAGTCATTGTTTCACATATTTTACAACCAGAAAAAGCTCAAATGGGCTCAGAGAAGTTAATTAGCTTGTCCAAGGTCACAGAGCTGAGGGACAGAGCCAGGGTTTGAACTCGGACCGTGCACTCTGGCCCTGCCTTATGGTGCTGTGACAGGCATGGCAGGCAGGCTGGGGTTGGGGTGTGAGATGCAGGGTGGGTCTTACGGCCAGGCTTCTGTGCTCGCAGCGGGAGGGCAGGTGGGCACGCTGGGGGCTGGGGGCTCCGGAATGCTTACTGACAGGTGTGAAGACGATTCCCCACCCCGGGCCTTGCGTGTGAGGACGCACATATGTGTGAGCATAAACACCATATTGCTCTTTTAAAAACATGCCTCCCCCTTGGCGCGTCGGAGGGGAACATTTATTCTGGCTCGTATTCAGTCAGCCGGAGGGAGGCGGGGAGCAGAGCAGACATGGGCAACTGCTGCCTGTGGCCTGCCTGCCTGCTGGGACGAGGAGTGGCGCCGGGTCCCCGCAGGGACTTGGAGATGAAGTGTGGGAGACTACTGCCACAGCCAGACCAGTTTCAAAGATGGGTTTGGGAAACTACTGCCACAGCCAGACCAGTTTCAAAGATTATTGAGAGAGTGCGAGAGAGTCTCTGGGTTCTCGATCCACTCTCGATGGCAGGTCCTACCGCACACTGGAGATTGAGGACCACTGGCCTGCCTGTGTGCTCGGTTTCAAGAGCCCTGGATTCTCTTTCGGCCATAACATCCCTTGACGACCCCCCTGACCTAGCGGCTGACCACGATCTCACATCTGCTCTGGCTGTTTCCGGAGCTCCAGGACGCAGTTTCAGTCTGCTGGGCATTTCTGCCCGGAGGGCCTTAGTCACCCCCTCACCACGCCTCCTTCCTGCATGGCTGGGTCTCCTACCCTGATCACCTGAGCTCTAGCCCTTGAGCCTGGGGGAGGGGGAGGCTCTCCTTCCTCGGTCCCCAAAGTCCCCAGGCTCTTCCTCAGTAATATCACCCTATTTTACCAAGGTCTCTGTTCCCTCAGGCCCCACCAGCCACCCACCCATCACTGCAGCTACACCGGCTCTGTGTGCTACCTCCATCCACCTTACACACTGTTCCCGATGAATTTTTCTGACTACCTGGCAGACCTGGTGAGAGCCTTGGGTGTCTTCCCATTGCCCCAGGGGAGTCTAAATTCCCTTGTTTGGATTTGAGGTCCCTTCCTACTCTGGCTTTAACCAACCTTTCTTGTCTGGATGCCCACACCCCATCCCGCCATCTTGAATCAAGCACTCCTCGTTTCCCACCTCGTGGCCACTATTTTTGCTGGAATGCCACCAGGACAAGCCATGATTCACCAAAGCACCCTGGCTCTCCAGCACTCTGGAAGGATGTAGTCAGTTAAGTATCTTAGAAAATAAACTCTACCGTTGGCATCCCTGTTCTAAATTTGCATGCAGTGTGCGTAAAGGGAGTGGCTTGGGAGTCTGCGGGACTCCAGTTCAAATCCTAGTTCTGTTACTGATTAGCTACGATGTTGGGTAAAACTTTTGACTTTGTCGAGCTTATATTCCCTCTGTCGTAAAATGGATTTAGGAACAGTGCCTTCTTCACAGGTCGTACCGAGGGTATATGAGCTAACGGGTGTGTGGCAGCTTGTATCCGTGTTCATCTCCCCATCTCACATGCTCTTCTCTTAGTGTGACTGACACTCCTCTCACTGAGACGTAGGGGCTATGTCTCCTCCCCTTGAATCTGGGGAGCTCGTGACCACTCCACAAAGAGGATGAGTTGGATGTGTTGCAATGGGACTTTTGAGGCTAGGCTGTCCAAAAGATACAGCTCCCACCGGGCTCTCACCCCTCCAGATGCTCGCCCTGGGAATCCAGCCACCATGTTGTGAGGAAGCTCAATCTAGTCCAAGCTGACCTGAAAACAGCCCACAGGGAGAGGAACTGAGGCCCCCAGATGACAGCCAGCATCGGTATTAAACACGTGAACGAACGCATGTGCGCTCATATGATTTCAACCCCCAGTCCTTCAGCTCTCAGGTCTTCGGCTGAGAACCCAGTTATCAGAGAGCGTGGAGAAGCTATTCCCCTGGGCCCTATCGCAGAACCTGGGAGCATAATAGATTGCTGCATACCATTGTGTGTGGGGTAATCTGTTACATAGCCATAGAAACTGGAAGAGTATATAAAAGTGCTAAAAAATATACCTAATGTTTGCAGTGTTCAAATATAAGGGGTCCTATGCATTTCTCATAGTTTAGTTTGAACATCAACTAAGATTACCCCAAAACATCCCAACAGAATGATGAGACAAGGACTCGGTGAGCAGTCACCCTCCACCAGCTCCTTTTCCGTGGACACCCTGCATCTCATCTAATTTAATCCGCACAGTTCCATGACAAGCCCAGTTTTAATACATATATTTTTTGTTTATTAATTTCTATTACTTGGCTCTGTCTGTAAAAAAATTGCATCAATAAATCACACTGATTTCAGTTCTTACAATTATTTTATCTATTTAAAAAAACTTTTTTGCCGAACTCAGAAGATATATTTGAACAATTTAAAGCAATTTTATGGTAATAGTGTTTCTCCTCTCTCTAGTTTTATTAGCTCCATTTCATCGGTGAGGAAATTAAGGCTCATGGAGACAGAGTGGCTTATCTGACATTGAGCAGTTAGGGCTGGGCCGGGCCAGCGTTCACTCAGGCCCTTCTTGTGCATTTCCTTCTGCTCTCTTTCATGACTCATATCCTGCATTAAGATTCTCACATTCTTCCTCTCTGTGGATGGTAAGCTGTGAGAGGCTGTTGTATTCATGAGCAAATCCCTACAAACACCTGCCCGATGCCGTGCACACGAGGCTCTCTCCCCACCCAGCCAGTGCTACTCCACAGCTCTTTCAAGAGCCCCTGTTAACGGCCAGGCAGACCCCTGTTCTCATGGGGCTTCTAGCGTGGTCAGGGAGACAGTGTAAGCAAACCACCCACGAACAAATCTTCAGGAACATACTGAGACACCTGCTGGGAAAGAAGCGACGGGGGTCTCTGAGGAGCGGCAGTGGCAGGAGAACCACTTTGGCCTGGGAGGTGGGCTGAGGCTTATTTGGTGCTGAGACACACATAGGTGTGTGTGTGTGTGTGTGTGTGTGTGTGTGTGGGTGGGTGTTACAGTTCAGAGGGAAGAAAGCGTGCGAAGGTCATGGGGGAGGGGAGAAAGGGCAGTCGGGGGAAGTAATTGAAGGCCAGCAGGGGGAGTTCGCTCGGTGGATGGATGGATGTGGGATGGATGGAGGGATGGAAAGGTGATCGGGTGAGTGGATGGATGGTCGCATGGGTGCATGGATGGTGGGATGAGTGGAAGGATGAAGGGGTGGGTGGAGGAAGAGAAGAGATGAACAGTTGTGTTTACTAATGTATATTTGTATTATGGGATGGATGGAGGAAGGGATGGGAGGATGGCTGGTTGGTTATATATACGTATGAGGGGACTTCAAAAGTTCAAGGAAGATGTGTAGTATGAAAAACCTATGCATGGATTTCAAAACTTTTGCATCAAGATAAACACACTTCATTTCTATTCTTCTATGAACTTTGTGAAGTCCCCTCACATGTATGTTTTTATGCTGGGATGGACAAAGAAAGGGATGGAGGGATCGATAGTGGAGTGTGTGTGGTGTTCACGTATGGTGGACTATATGGTGGTATACATGTATGTATGTATGTATGATGGGATGAATGGTGGTATGCATGTATGTATGCACGTATGGTGGAATGGATGGTGGTATACATGTAGGTATGAATGGATGGTGGAATAGATGGCGGTATACATGTATGTATGTATGTATGTATGATGGGATGAATGGTGGTATGCATGTATGTATGCACATATGGTGGAATGGATGGTGGTATACATGTAGGTATATATGGATGGTGGAATAGATGGCAGTATACATGTACGTATGGATGGATGGTGGAATGCATGCATGTATGTATGTATGATGGAATGGATGGTGGTATGCATGTATGCATGCACATATGGTGGGATAAATGGTGGTATAGATGTACGTGTGTATGTATGGATGGTGGTATACATGTATGTATATACGGATGGTAGAATGGATGGTGGTATACATGTATGTATATATGGATGATGGAATAGATGGCAGTATACATGAATGTATGTATGTATGGTGGAATGCATGTATGTATACACATATGGTGGAATAGATGGTGATATATATATATATGGATGGATGGTAGAATGGATGGTGGTATACATGTATGTATGCAGATCTGGTGGAATGGATGGTGGTAAACATGTACATATGGATGGATGGTGGAATGCATGTATGTATGCACGTATGGTGGAATAGATGGTGGTATACCTGTATGTATACATGTATGATGAAATGGAAGGTTGCATGTGTGTATATATAGAATGGGTGGTATGCATGTACGGATGGTAGAATGGACGGTGGTGTGTACATATGTATATATGGAGGAGTACATATATATATGGAGGTCATGTGCGTGTTTGTATATATGGCAGGATGGATGGTGGTATGCATGCGTGTATGTATATCCGGTGGGATAGACGACTGTGTGTGTGTGTGTGTGTGTATGAGATTGGATGGTATTCATGTATGGACAGTGGCATGGATGTGAGCATATATGGTGGAACAGACCGTTGTGTGTGCGTATGGCAGGATGGATGGTGGTATGCATGCGTGTATGTATATCCGGTGGGATAGACGACTGTGTGTGTGTGTGTGTATGGTGGATTGGATGGTATTCATGTATGGATGGTGGCATGGATGTGTGCATATATGGTGGAACAGACCGTTGTGTGTGCGTATGGCAGGATGGATGGTGGTATGCATGCGTGTATGTATATCCGGTGGGATAGACGACTGTGTGTGTGTGTGTGTATGGTGGATTGGATGGTATTCATGTATGGGTGGTGGCATGGATGTGTGCATATGTGGTGGAACAGACCGTTGTGTGTGCGTATGGCAGGATGGATGGTGGTATGTATGCGTGTATGTATATCCGGTGGGATAGATGACTGTGTGTGTGTGTGTATGGTGGATTGGATGGTATTCATGTATGGGTGGTGGCATGGATGTGTGCATATGTGGTGGAACAGACCGTTGTGTGTGCGTATGGCAGGATGGATGGTGGTATGCATGCGTGTCTGTATATCTGGTGGGATAGATGACTGTATGTGTGTGTGTATGGTGGATTGGATGGTATTCATGTATGGACGGTGGCATGGATGTGAGCATATATGGTGGAACAGACCGTTGTGTGTGTGTATGGCAGGATGGATGGGGGGATGCATGCGTGTATGTATATCCGGTGGGATAGATGACTGTATGTGTGTGTGTATGGCAGGATGGATGGGGGGATGCATGCGTGTATGTATATCCGGTGGGATAGATGACTGTATGTGTGTGTGTATGGCAGGATGGATGGGGGGATGCATGCGTGTATGTATATCCGGTGGGATAGATGACTGTATGTGTGTGTGTATGGCAGGATGGATGGGGGGATGCATGCGTGTATGTATATCCGGTGGGATAGATGACTGTATGTGTGTGTGTATGGCAGGATGGATGGTGGTATGCATGCGTGTATGGTGGGGAGGATGGTTGCATGTGCGTGCATACATGACAGAATGGATGGTGTGCATGTTCGGCTGGTGGTATGTGCGCATGTCTGTCTGTATGTAAGTTTGCACAGTGGGGCGAGTAGGTGAAGGGAGGGCTCAGCTTGGCCCACGTCCTGCGGTTGGTAGGACATCTCCATGTCTCCACGGCCTAATCTTCCCACCTCATGCGGCTCTCGGACCTTCAGTGCCCTTCCTCCTGTTCTCTCCATTGTGCTTTGTGAAAGGGCCTCCTGATTGTACTCGAAGAGTTCCTTCCTGACAGGCAAAGTCTGTGTGAGGCTGACATACATACACGCGTGTGCTCCCCTCCATTCGGCCACGCATGCACTGAACGCAGCAGTGAGTGGCTGCCAGGAGGGAGTCCTTGCAGCTGGCTGGTGCAGGACAGCAGCTGGAGAGGAGGCTGCCTGATGATGGAGGTGGGGTCCAGGACCCCCGGGAAACCCACTCGCCCCAGGTAGGAGCAGAGAAGGTGTGGATGCAGTTCCCTTGAGACTCACAGTTGCTAATACTGTGTTGCGCCCTTCAGGGCTGATCCAATTTCCCAACAAATTCCCCCCAGAGCAAAGAAGCATGGGCCCGAGGCACAGCTGGATGTGGCCCAAAATCTATTCTTGATGTCTTTGTTATACCTCAAAAAGGTCTTGGGAAGTCTACCTTTCATTTCAGAATATTCTCATGGCTTTAATTTATTTTAAAAACATTTTAAAATCATGAAATATGTCATGCATACAAAAGAGTGACTATAAAAAAGGTAGAGTGGAAAGAAGAAAACGAACACTCAGACCCCACCACCCAGCCTAAGGCAGGAATACCACCGGCACTTGTGCCAGGCCCCTGGCCTCTCCCTGCCCACCCCCACCACTCTCCACCACCCAGGTCATTTTTCTCCCAAATGCACCTGCAATCCTGCTTTCTTTCAAGCATCACCTCATGGAAATGCATTCTTATGCAATTTATGGTTCATCTACTGTGTTTGCAACTCCTTTGTACCTGGGGTTATTCTGTCTGTAGTTGTCTGTGAATTTTTTTGGGGGGGTGTAGTATTATCTCTGGGAGTCCCACTCAGGTCCCTGCACATAATTAAGTCATGTTCACGGCTGCGTGGAATTCTACGAGGGCAAACGCGCAGGCTGTGTGCGCTTGGCTTGTTTCGGGGCTTGGCTCCCGGCTCCAAACGGGCTCACAGGGACCGGGCGGCACATACAGTGGGAGGCCTCCAGGGTACACGCCTGCCGTGAGCCTGCAAGGTGGTCAGTACGTTCGCAAGAACTTTACCAGTAACGTCCACTGGCTTCCTAATGTGTGCCAGTGTCCAGTTTACGCTGCCACCAGCAGTGACGGAAGCGCCACCAACATCTGGTCTTAGTTTGGGACCATCTGGTGGGCATGGAAGGGCACCTGGCTGTGCTTTTCTGTTTGTCCATCATGAAAACAAAGCTGCCCCCTCCACTCAGATGGCGCCGTGCCTCAACCACCCACAACATCCGTCTCATTCCCAGTTAGAAAGACCACAGCTTAAAGTGGCTCAGACTGCCCAGAGCCCCACCTCCCCAGCCTCATCTCCTTCCACTCTCTGCTCCTCTCACTCCGCCCCAGCCACTCCGGCCACCCCAGGGCCTGTGTGTGCTGTTCCTGAAACGAGCTTCCCTCTCTGTGTGGCTCTCGCTTCCTTTCAGTCTGCGCAACATCACCTCCTCAGAGAGGCCACTTCGACCACGGCATCAGGTTAGACCTCATCCTCATCCTCCATCCCTCTCCTCTGACTTCACTTTTCCTTCTAACACTTACGTGTCTCTATGGGCCTCACGGATTATACAAAGGAGCTTTAAAACATCTGGGGGGGGGGAAATGGAATTAAAGTATAAGTTTATTCTGGCAGGCAAATTTTTGAAACCTACGCATAGGTTTTTCATAATACGCATTTTCCTAAACTTTTTGAAGTTTCTCTCTTTCTTCTTCCATGAGTGAGAGAGAGACAGCACCCCTAACAGGATCTTGACACCTCCATCACCCCCGGCCTTGGTCAGCCCGGATTATGGGCATGCGTGGGAACACCGTACTCAGGGAGGTCTCCAGACGCAAACCTGGAACTCCCGTGTGGCTCAGCCTCGTGGAACACTGCCTTTTACTGCTGCCCACCGCTGGCTGGCTGTGAACGCCTGCCACCCCCGCCCCCCGTGTTTTATGCCACGTGTTCCCCGTAGCCTTTGCCTCCCCCATGACTTTCCCGGAGGGCAGAGACGAGTATCTGGACTCTGTCCTTGACCGTGCCCCTGCTGCCTCGCTCGGCGCTGGGTATGCTGTGGGTGCGCCGTGACACGAGTGGTTCCAGGAATGACAACCGTGCAGGTGAGATGGGTGCTCCAGAGAGACACGCGGGCCCACGCTGCACTGTCGCGTGGCCTCTACGTATTCTGCATTTGACACTCCCGCCTCGGACTGAGACTAAGAACGACAGGCTAGTGGGGGCCTTCCAGGACCGTCCCCAGCCCCCACCCGCTGTGCAGGTGGCTGCGGAACCACCAGAGAGAAAGGAAAGCAGGAGGCCTCAGGAAGGCGTGGGCCCTTTGTCCCTGCTGTCTGGGCCGAGCAGGTGAGGGCTGCGGTCGGGGTGGGGGCCTCGCCCAGGGAGAACACGGTGCCACAGACCTGGATGTGTGGAAGGCTGGCTTGGGGCGGGGAGGTCCATGGTCCTGGAAGACTCTCCTGACCCTCTGGGCCTTTCGCCCACTTGCCAAATGCCGGAAATTTATGGAGACTTTAAAAATACAAAGAGACTCGGGTGGGGACAGGCAGGGGCTGGGGAGGGAGAGATGTTTTATTGACTTCCCCTTAATTGCTGTAATTAAAAACATGTAAAGAATCTTTTTTTAACGACTTTGCCATTATCATTAGTTGTTAGCACAGCTGCCTTATTAATTTCCCATTAGAGCCGATTCATGGCCTCTCTTTGGGGAGGGGGTGGGAGCCCGGGGCAGAGCCTGCCTGGCTCCATGATCCCTAGAAGGACTCTCAAAGGGCAGAGGCCACCCAGCAGCTGCTTGGAGCCCCAGGAAAGACCTTCCTGCCCTGGGAATGGCTGAGGCCAGAGGGGGCCTCACCTACCCTCAGAACGACTGCATCTCTGGTGTCGGGGGACGGTGGACAGACAGACAGACAGATGCAATGAAGAGCCCCAGGACCGAGGTCAGGGAGGACTCAAGGACGTGCCTGCTCTCAGGGGTGTACGAGTGCAAGGGGTGGGCCGAGCAGGGGTGCCTCTTCAGTTGTGCACGCTGGGTGTCTGCCTTTCCTCACTCTAGTCCCAGCCCTGAAGAGCACGGGGCGGGGTGGGGCAGGGATGTCCCCACTTACGGAGACAGAATGAGAAAGGCTGCAAATGGTTATTCACCTCTCAGAGAGAAGCGTGATCAGGGCTGGGCCTATTTGTAAAGGCTTATGTGCATGGATTCGGTGACTCTGCGGCAGCCTGGTCACCTCAGTACTAAAAGGAGCATTCCTCTTTGCACACGCAGAAATGAATGCACAGAGAAGTTATGTAACTCGCCCAGGGTCGCACAACTTGTGAGAGCTGAGCTGGGATTTGAATCTGGGGCTCACAGCTGGGCGCATCCTACCAGCAGATTAAAAGGTAAAAATACCGGCTGAGACCTGGGGCTGTCTGGTTTCTCTGAGCCTCGGTTTCTCCATTTTTAACATGCCGCTCACAAGATCTGCCTTCCAACATCTCAGACCTGTCTTGGTCACGCATCGAGGAAAGACATGATTACCCAAGGACAGATTATTCTGGAAGCTCCTTTGCACTCCTTTAGAGACATGGGCATTTGGCTTGAACCTGTCTCTGACTGCTCTGAACTGTCCCCTCTCAGGGAGACAGAGGCTGTGTTCCCTCCTCTCTGCCCGTTCCTGTTCCCAGTGTCCAGCAGGGGGCTCTGCCTCAGGGCCAGGGGTGGCTCTGGGAGTCTTTGGGGTGGTTCTCTCCTGCAGGCTGGCCCCACGGGCTGTGATCTTGACAACCGTGTTAGCGCTGGCCACATCAGAGCTGAAATGGATCCCAGTACAGATGAGGAAACAGGCCCGCAGAGGCGAGTGGAGGTGCCCAGAGCCCTAAGCTAGTCTAGGCCAGGCTAGAACTCATGCTTCCTGACCCCACCACCACCACCCCGGTTTGGGGTGTGCTGTGTGTGCACTAGCTAGGTGCTTTGGCACACAGGGGCCCAAGGAATCCTCCTGACGAACTGAGGAGGTGGCCATCATTAAGTGCATTTCCTGAGCTGGGCAAAGCTCAGAGAGGTCCAGTCTCTTTCCTGGGGCCATAGAGCAATCAAGGGCAGAGCCAGGAGTCAAACTGGATCTGC
This sequence comes from Tupaia belangeri chinensis, assembly GCF_000334495.1. Classification (NCBI taxonomy): domain Eukaryota; kingdom Metazoa; phylum Chordata; class Mammalia; order Scandentia; family Tupaiidae; genus Tupaia; species Tupaia belangeri. The sequence goes on along the minus strand of NW_006159630.1, from coordinate 8,552,201 downwards.
CTGACTCCAAAGCCCACCCTCTGCATGAAGCCACGCCACCTCCATGGTGAGGGCCCCACAATCTGACAACATTGTAAGGGCCCCCTAAGCCCTTTCACAAACACCCTCAACCCATATAGCCTTGAAGCTCCCATGGGAGTTTGGGCCAGGCCCCCATATGTCACTGCCACCTAGGGTCATGCCTCCCAGCTTCACGGGAGTGTCCAGGGCCCTCTGAACCCACAGTGTGTGTGTGTGTGGGGGGGAGAGCTCAGGGTAGCCACACTTGGGGGCTTGTGCCTGGGCAGACGGTGGAGTGTCAGGCACCATCAGCCCCATCCCTCTGCTTCTTAGGCTGCTCCCAGGGTGGGGTCTCTGGGAGGCAGGCCCAGGTGGGTGGAGCCCGTATCTGCAGCATTCAGGAACTGCAGGTGCACCTGGGTCCTTACTGAAGCCTCTGTCACCACTAGTGCACCTGGCGGGCTGGCCCTGTGCAGGCTGGTCACCGCCTGCCCCTTGGGGCAGGGACATTGTGTATGGGGACTTGCATGTCTGGGCTGGCTCCGAGGGAGTGCCCCCGCTGCATCTGCATGTACGTGGAGAGGGGTGTGGATATGATGGGGCCAGGGGCCCGGTCTCGGGCTCATAGGTCCCTGTCACAGCCCAGGAACGAGGCATTTCAGCAGAGGGGTGCCGATCTCCCTCACCGGGGAGACTGAGTCATCTCATCTCAGTGGCTCTTGGCTCCAGAAAGTTCCTATTGTCTCCTAAGAGCCAGGAGCTTGGAACAGACTCCTGCCTCCCACCCCCACACCCTGCACCGAACAGTATCCTGGATGGAGTCTCCAATTAGCACGTGTATGCACACATGCGCATGACTCACACGCACAGCTGAGCAAGAAGGCAGACCACCTAGGCATGCACACCCTCGCATGCACATAACGGGCACACTTGCACACAGTTGCATGCACACACAGACACGTGCATTGCATGGAAACACACTTGGACACGTGGTACTTGTCAGCTGTGTGATCCTTTCAGGGCTTACTCATGACTCCCACTCACACACATGCTTGTCACAACATGTATGTTCGCTCAAACACACAGGAGACAGACCCAGACACACATACACAATCCATGTGCACACACTTGCATGCACACACACATTCTCTCCCAGACATCCATGAACAAAGAAGCAGGCTGATCTGGACACACATGTTCACACACATCCCGGCACTCCCACACGCACATACCTGGGTGCAGGCATGTGCATGCATAGTCTCTCTGGAGGCCCAGCCTCAGCTCCCTGGCCCCCTGGCCCCTCAGTACTGGCTAAATGGCGCTCCGAGGGAGTCCTCTGACGGCTGACAGCTGCCCGAAATCCATCACTTTAATTCAGGGCTTTTCTGCTCCTTGGAGCAAGCTGAGACGCCGTTAGTGCTGATTTATGGGGACAATCCGTCCTCCACTTTTGATTACGGTTGTTTTCCATAATTATTATAAACACTCTCTGCCTCACTTGAGATTTTCCTCCAGATTTCTCTCTCACTTCTCTCTGCTCTGTGCTAACTCAGAGTGGGCCCTGTGGGCTCCGGAAGAGAGGATGCCCTTTCAGGGAGCATCGGGGCTCCCCTCCCACACCCTGCAGCGTGGCTCGGTCCTCTGCCCTGAGGAAGCCCCGAATGCAACAGCCCCACTGAGCCTGTCTCCAGTGGACAGCAGATACTTTAGGAGGGGGAGGGCTGGTCTGGGAAAGGGTGCTGAGTCACTGGGGGAGGGTGTTGGCTGGTGCCCTGGGGTCCTGGTCCCCCTGATGCCTTTGGGGTCTTCTGGAGCTCCTCTCCTTGCCTAGTGAGGAAGACCTGAGGCCTGGCAGCACTGGGGAGATGGCCGTTACCCTAGACCCTCAGTGAGGGCCGACCCCTACTCTCTGCCCATCCAGCCCTCCCGGGAACCTGGTTCATCATAGTCCCCCTTTCTCAGAGTTCCTCACTGAGTCTTCTCCCAGAGCCCCTGAAGGCACAGGGCCCATCCTGCGGTTATTGCGCCAGGCTGCGTGAGCACAGGGGCGGGGAGGGCGGAGAGCAGGGGTGGGGGGTGGAGAGCAGGGGTGGGGGAGGACAGAGAGCAGGAGTGGGGGAGGAC
>NW_006159630.1:8532408-8548767 GCF_000334495.1 Tupaia belangeri chinensis | reverse complement strand
AAGGGGAGGACGGAGAGCAGGGGTGGTGGTGGGGGGAAGCACAGGTCCCAGAGCCCCTGGAAGCCTGACAAGGAGAGCACTGCCACTGCAGAGGCCCCAGCTGGCCGTCACTGCCCCCGGGTATGAGGTGGGCCCCAGAAGAGGCCCTCAAAGCCGGTGGCAAGGCCCCCTCCTAAAACGCAAGTCGGCTGGCCCCACTTGCAGAGCACAGACGCTCAACCTCTTCTGGAAGGAAAAGCTCTTGGTGCTCTGGCCCTGTCACGGGGACACAGAGCCAGCAGATGGGCCTGGAACCTACTGCTGTGTGACCCTGGACAGCTCTCACCATGTCTCTGGGCCTGGTCCTACCACCTGTGAAATGAGGGCACTGGCGTGGACAACCGGAAGGGCCACTGTGGGCACTGACTGGGTGTGGAAGGCCACGCTGGATTTGGCTCTAGACACCATGTGGCTGGGGCTGCAGGCCCTGTGACCCCCTCCCACTTCATGGCCCCACCCGAGGCCCGCATAGTACTCACAGGCCACCTGGACCTCGGTTTGCCGCTGCAGCAGGGCGCCCATCCGGTTACGCACGATGCAGCGGTAGAAGCCGGCATGGGTGCGATCCAGGCTGGTGATCATGTACCTGGGGACAGAGGAGACAGCCATGAGCAGCTCAGGCAGCTGCGGAATGCAGGGGTCAGGCTGGGCTCAGGGGTCAGAGGTCGCTGGGTCACCCTCTTCCAATATAAAGAGCACCAGGAGGCTCGAGGCTCTCCGGCCATGCCACAGGATCATGGGAGGGTATATATCAAAGGGAAGGCCCTCCCAAGAGTGCTGTGGCCTCTGCTCGGCACCGGGAAGTAGCCTGCCCTTCCCCGAGGACAGAGGTGTAGGGCCTGGGTTGTTGGCCCTGCTGTGACCAGGCCTCCAAGGGCTGGGTCAGCTCTGCTGGAGGCTGCTGCCCTCCCAGCCTGGACTCTCATGGCAGCGAGGTGGGGACATTTTGGGGGCCAGGCACAGGACAGTGCTGTACCTACTATAATAAGTGATAGGCGTGGAGTGACAGAGGCAGGGAAATTTGCATGTTTCCCCAGTGCTCAGCATCGTTCCCTCCTTAACATTGCAGACAGCTCCACGGCGGCTGGGCAGGGAACGCCGAGCCCTCGGAGTGAGACAGGATGACCTTCTGCGGGTACGGGCTCTTCGGTGGGAGCCAGCCCCTCGGGAATCCAAAGAGCAGCAGAGGCCGGTGCTGGGGCGGGCAGCCAGAGAGTGGTGAAGGTGCTCTCACCTGGGCAGAGCAGGGGTGCAGGAGCCTCTGGCTGAGGTGTGGATGGTGGTGCTCTCTGGTAGGGAGAGCAGAAGGGGAGGCCAGGACCTAAGTCCCCGATTTCCCCTCGGTAATCACCTCTCCCACCCCTGGCAAAGGATGCTCCAGCAGGGTTCTCAGAGAACAAGAGGTCTGGGCTCGGGATCTCTCTCCCCACACCTGGGGTGTCCTAGACTTGGCCTGGCTGACTTGGCGGACAAGCTCACTGTCGCCTGCCCTACGATATGCCAACCTGGGGTGGGGCAGCCTTACTCCCAGGAGTTGCCTGGGGCTTTTTACAAAAGCCCTGACCAGTGCCTGTCATCATGTCATTGTCATCACTATTGTTATGGTCATCATCATCCTTCTCATCATCACTGTCCTCATCGCCACCATCATTGTCATCATTGTCACCGTTATCATTGCCATGGTCATCTTCATCGTCATAATTGTCTTCATTGTCATCATCATCCTTGTCATCGCTGTCACCATCCAGCATCATCGTTGTCATTGCTGTCCTCATTGTCCCCTTCCGAGGATGAACTCCTCCCCTCCCGGAGCCCAGCTCTGCCCCACGCCGCGTTACGTGTTTCCGTACTTGATTTCCCACGGCAGTTCCCGACTACTGGAGACCGTGGATCGGGAACATTAAAAAAAAAAAGGAATTGATGGAAGACTGTCAACGTTCTACTTTGCCAAGATCATTAAAACCAACCAACCAAAAAGCAAACAGACCAACGATCAAGCAACAAGAACAACAGCGACCACAACAAAAAAATAAAAAAGGGACAATATTAAAAAGTGCCAGGGAGAGAAAAATAAATAGAAGTAGTCAGCATTTTCTTTTAAAAGGACATTTCTAAGAAGACAAAAAAGTAACCTAATCTCAGCATAAAGACAATTTAACAAAGTTTTACCCTTTTATGCCCAGTCCACTACTCTCGCCTGACTTTTTTGTCCTTTTATGTAAATGGTTGTAAACCATCCCTGATGGGCATTGGAGAGCTTTGGACTGAAGATCCACACCAGCTCTACAGAGGAGGGACTTTTACTAGCGCCCCATTTTAGGAATGGGGAAATTGAGGCTCAGAAATATCTTGGCCTTCACCTACAGTTTCATACATAGCAAGAGACCAGGCCACGGTCCCACAGGGCCTTTCTGACCCACGTCTGGCTGCGAACCAGAGACCACATCCCCAAGGGCCTCCTCCTCCGTCCAGGGACTGCGCACGCCTGACTCACAGCTGGGCTCGCAGTCAGAGAGCTCTGGCTCTGCAGGACGACCCAGAACCTTTTGGCAACCTGGGCCCCTTATCGTGGCCACTTGCTTCAGTTCTTATCTGTTCCTGGTTACTGCACAGCATGACAATGTGGAGACAGCGGTGCCCGGGCTCTGGCAAATTGCTCTTTCCGTCCTCAACCTTTACCCCAGGGGCTCCCTCCTGCCTGTACCCCACCTCTGCAGAAGTGAAAGGAAGCAGCTTTGGGGGAACCATTTCTGTCCCTAAGAGACACCTGGGAGGTGAGGTGGAAGGAGAGATGGGCTGGCCGAACTGAACTCTCTACCTTTGGAAATGGAAGTGGACATTGTTAAAAAAAATACCAGGGAGAAGAAAACAAATAGAAATGTCCAATAAACTCATAAAAAGGTGCTCAACCTCCATCATAATGAAAGGAATTAAAGTCAAAACACAACCATGGCCACGTATCAGACCCTCAAAGAGCGGTAGGTATGGCCGAATGCAGTGTCGGCCAGAGTGGGGGAAAGGGAAGCCGTACCCTCCGCTCCATTGGTAGAATTGGAAATTGGGGCAAAATCTATCAAAATGAGACTAGGCAAGCCCTTTGATCCAGAGGCTGCCCTGGGGGAGCTGGTCTGTTAGGTACACAGTACACGCAACAACACACAGCAACATGGCAAGAATACATACAAGGATGACCACAGTGGCAGTGCTTGCAATGGCAGAGATGAACAAAAATGGGAAGCAATTTAAATGTCCATCTAAATGGAACCGAATCAGTAAAACGATGCTGTAGCTGCAGAATGAACGAAGAGCACCCGCAAAGGATGAAACAGAAAGGTTTCCAAGACACACGCGGCGTGGAAAGGAAGCCCAAGCTGGAGTTGAGGAGGGTTAGGTGGATAAAACACAGACACAAAGGCTGAACGGTATGGCTTTGCTGTTGGGGCCAAGAATGAGAACAGATTCTTTTCAGTTGCTGTTTATGGCTACCACGCCCTTGGTTTAAGGTTTAGAATCGTGCCAACTGGTGCAATAAAAACAACTTAGTTGGGACCACCAGGTGGCGTGGTGGTCAAGGCACTGAATTCCCAGATGGCTGACCACGGTTCAAGTCCTAGACCTGGTGGCTTGCTCTCTCACTCCCTCCCCCTCCCCCCCCGTGTCTCTCTCTGGTGAGTGCACATGCCCTATGGCAAATAAAATAATAATGATAATACATAACATTAAATAAGCAATTCTTTAAAAAAGAGTAGAGTTTGTTGCCCAAACAAAACCAACCAAACCCCAAAAAACAGCAATAAAGTCAAAGACCAGTGTGGGTTATGCTACTTTGCGTGGTGCCATTTGGGTAAACTGAAACAGTGTGTGTAAACGTGTGTGGGGACTTGAAAGAGCTTGTGGAGAAATGGAATTAAAGTACGAGTTCATTTTGGTTAAAAGAATGTTGACATCTATGCATAGTTCTTTTTTTTTTTTTTTGGAGTGCAAATTATTTTATTTTGATGAATAAAAGCTGTAGTTACAACTAAAAGCTATTTCCTCAATAAAATACTATAAGAATAACAGGTATTTTCCTACACATGGAGTAAGTCTTAGAAAGACCACACATTATTCTTTTCATAATATGCATGCACCAGGATAAACTGGTACTTTCATTCCATCTTTTACCAACTTTTTGAAGTCCGTATGTGTGTGTGTGTGTGTGTGTGTCACACAAACCCAGTGGCACGAGCATAAACATTTTTGGAGACGGATGCCCCAGAATGCATTATCTCCCTTCTGGGAGAGGTATCCAGGATAAGAAAGGGAAACTTTTACTTCTCGATTTTATGTCTTTTTACACCATCAGAATTTCCTTTATCGTATGCATATATTGCTTTTATTTTAAAAATAAAATGAAAAAGTGCACTTTGTGCATATAATTTAAGTACACATTATAAACAAGGCACCAGGGACTCACTGGATCTGGATTTGTTTGCTGATGCCAGTGATGTGTGGAGGAATTTAAACTTTAATAAAAGACATTAATTTCTGCAGCTGACTATGTCCTCTGGCTTCGGCCAGGAACGCCCAGGTCCCACCTAGGGCAGCGAGGAAGGATAGGGGCTGCTGGCCCGCCTTCCCCAGACCTCCCTCCCTCTCCTGCAGGTGAGGGTAGTGCTCCTTGGCCCAGCAGTGCGGGTGGAGGAGCCTCTCTGGTCCTCCCTCTCCCTGGGCTGCCTCTCTGTGCTCCCTGCCTGGGAGACCTATTTCTGGCTTGTAGGCAACATTATTTAAAGTAACAGTTCCGCCCACTGCCTTTCCTACCAGGGAAACCCGCTTCACTCCACCCAAATTGCAGTTCTTGTCTTCCCGCCTCCCAGGCGGGTGGGAGAGGCAGTCGGCCAGCATCTCATTTTGCAAATCCAGCACAGTAAGGTCCCCAGGAATGACAGCGATGACACCACCATCTCCATCATCTCCCTCCTGGGCCGCCAAGACACTCAGCCTTCAACTCTGCCCCACCCTTCAACCCAGCCCCACCCAGGTCTCCATCGGGGCAGGGAGATGGGTAAAATGGCTTCGGGAGGAAGCTGTGTGCTGGGGACCCGCACCTGGTTCACCCAAGAGGAAGCATCGTGTTGGAGACATTCTGAGTAAGGGGGATTTGGGTTGGATTTTCTGGAGTGTGGCCTGGGCAAGTTAAAGAACCATGAGAGCCCGTTTCCCCATCTGTAAAATGTTGATACTGATGGCCATTTCTTTTTTCTTTTCCAAGACCAGGTCTCACTATGTTACCCAGGCCAGGCTCGAACTCACAATCCTCCTACCTCAGCTTCCTACATTGCTGGGACTCATGGGCACATTATCATGCCCAGACTTAAGGTTAGACCAGGAATTGAACCCAGGCTTCCCATGTGGTCCTAGGCAGGAGCACAGTGTCTCAGCAGCGCCCCCTGTGGCTGGGCCCCTGTGATGACCATCGTAAGAGGCCCTGGACAGAAATGGCCGCCTGTGGGGGGTCCTGCACAAACTCTTGTCAGATGAGGGGAAACCGAAGAGCCACTGGCAGGGAGTTATTGGAGGGTGGGAGGCTCAGAGTGGAGGACAGAGGGGGCAGGACAGGTGCCCTCTCTGTAGAGTGGGGCTCCATTAAGGGCACACACTGAGCACCAGGGGGTGCAATTCCCTTGCCTGGAGCATTCCTCAGCTTCTGAACTCCCAACCTCCTGGTCACCTCCACTCACATCCTCAAACTGGGGGCCCGAGCCTGGCTCTTGCAGGGACGAAATTGAGGAATCGTGATGGTGGTTAAGCCTCTTTCTGGTGGACCTGTGGCCTCCTTCTCATGTAGTGGGGGTGGGCAGCGGGGCGGGCTTCCAGGAGTGGGCGCACACTTGCATTCATCCACCCCTAGGGCTCCCCAGAGGACTGCCTGCTTAGTTAATAATTAACTCATTATTATGGCAAGTGCGTTAACACGATTCACAGTTCAAAGAATGGGCCCAGCCTACTGGCACAGTCCATAGTGTACTGGATGGCAGGGCTGGAGGCCACATAGCAAACTGAGGGTTCCAATCCCCGGGTCAGCCTGAAAACATACTGGGCAGAAGGCAGGTGCCCCCAGCCCTAAGGAGGAGGAGGGCTGGGAGGGGATTGCAGCAAGACAAGCCCTGTCGAGGGTGTTTTGCTGATTCTCTCATGCGCACGTGTGCATGCACACGCTCACTGTCATAAAAAAATCAGAGAATAAAAGAAAAAGTTCGCAGCAAAAAGTCTGCCCTCGTTCCCTGCTGCTCCATCATCCACGACCCCGACACACATGGAGGAAACCACTGTTGCTGGTTTCTCGAGGCTCTTTTCAGAATTGCTCCACGTGAGTTCAAGCGCATACAACGCACAGCCCTTCCCTTTGCCAACAGGAGACGTGGCCTCCTCTACGCGTTGTTTTGTCCCTGGCTTGTGCGGGTGACAATATACCCTGGCATCTTTCCGTAGCTGTACCCAGAGCTTCTTTGGGCTTTTTGACAGCTGCAGAGTGTCAAGGAACCTTCTGGAAGCAAGGAGCTCTGTTTTCTCCCATTGAGATGGTCAAACAGAATAGGTAACACCGATAGGCTCAAGGCCGGGTTTGGGGCTGGGTGGGGAGACGATAGCAACGGAACACACACCAAACAGCCCTGCCATTCTGCTCGCCCCCATCAGAGCGTCCTGACTTTAATCCGGCGGGACCTGAGCTGAAGGGATGGTCTGGGGGTGGCAGACAAGAGCCAGGACAGGTAATTGAGTTTTTAGAGACAGGAGAAGAGCGGGGGAGAAAAGAGCTTCCTAACAAATGTGGCATCCTCCCCGGCACACGGGGAAACACACAATGCCCTTTTTGGTTCGAGTCCTTGAGTGTCACAGTTGATATTTAAAATGATTCTTACTCGCATTAAATAAGATATTTCAATTCCATGGAGCTGTCAGGAGCTGATGCGGACAGCAGAAATAATAGGCGCGTTCTCCTTGTTTTGTCCTCGTTAATAAATCAGATGCCTAGAGAGGCGCACGGGATGCTCACGCGGAGGAAAGGCGTGTGTCCGTGTGAATGTGTGCTCACACGGAGCACACGCATGGAGCTCACTCACATGCACACAGACACACTCCTGCATACACTGTGTGGACACACCCACATGAATGCACACGTGTGCACACATGGCTCCCACTAGCCTTCCTCTCCTCACGTGAACTGCGCTCAGGGAGAGAAGGCAGCGGAGTCGCCACGTCCACTGCGGGGGCAGCAGGAAAGCCCTGGATTCACCACAGACAGCGGAGGCCAGTCTGGATTCCAGGGACAACGGCGGGTGCCTGAGCTCAGGGACCGTGGCTTCCTCCCTCTTCCCACAAGCTCTTAGACAACAGGCAGGAGAGGCAGTAAGTGCCAGGCATGAAGGGAGACTCATGAGGTGCCCGAAGAACTGGCTGCTGGGTGGTGGCCCACTAGAAACGGACGGACTCTGTCCTGTAAGTTTGCTTTCTCAATGATCCTTCAGGAAAGAAGGCAAAATCCCATCCGAGGTGATTTAAAGGAAATAGACACACACCAGGTAAAACATAATAATAATAATATGCTATTATGCAATCACTATAATAATAATAATCGTTATAACAAATACCACCCTTCTAAGGGCTCTAACATATATCGGCTCATTTCATCTTCCTGGTGTTGCAGGACGCAGATCACAGGTGAGAAAACTGGGGCCCAGAGTAGTGAGGAACTTGCCCTAGGCCACAGCAGCTAGTCCCTAGTATGCCCACACATACCCTGTGTCACACAGAGAACATGAACCTCAACTGGATACGTACCCGGGAGCTTGGGGCCGCTCAGTCCTGCGGCTTGCTTACCCTGTTACCCTCCCCAGTACACAGACAGATTGTGGACGATGGAGGAAAATGGGGATACCTGCGCCAGGCCTAAGAATCTGATCTGGCACACGTTAATGAAAAGCTGTGCTAAATATTGGCCAGTCTCGCGACACTGGAGACCCGGGAGGACGGAGCGCAGTGGCTTAGGGCAGCTGGTCAGCAGGGCCTTGGGTTATGGGAGGGGAGGCTCGGGATGGGAGGGGTTGAGACAAGCAGAGCTCACCTTTTCGGGTGACAAGGCCAGGGGAATGTTGGATTTCCCCTCTGGCAGCAGCCCTGAGGATCCGGAACTCATGGGGGTAAGAAGGAGAGATCGGCGATAGCTCTTTCTCCCTCAGGAAGTACCAGGAGCCCGAGGACTGGCAGAGGCTGCCCTGGGAGGGTGATGTCAGGAAGCGCCCCGTGGTGAGGACTGGCAGCGTAATTCAGGAACAGTGATTTCTGTTCTTCTATTTTAAGATTTCCGTCCCGCGCTGTAATTCCCCTCCTACATCTTTGGAAAGTGGCTGTGACATGCACAACTGGCTGTTGCTAATTCCATGTCAGGGAAGACAATGTGTTCCTGGCCAGGGAGTCGGGGTGGGACACCGAAGGGGAGGCACCACCCTCAGGAAGACGGACTGAGAGGAGATTGAGAATTGATTCTGCAGCAGGAGGCTGGAGTGGTGGCAGGTGAGCCCCAGGTGACGTAGACATGGCTCTTCCAGAATCTTCTGCCAGCTGGAGAGGACCCTGGACTTGGCTCTCCAGAGGATGGACATGGAGGCTTTCCCAGGTAGAAGATTAGGCACACTGAGCTCTCTACCACCCAGAGGACTGCGGGGTGCAGGTGGTATCCACAGTGGACAGAGGAGCACATGGTTTTAATTGATGGCTAGCCTTAAGCACCAACTTGACTGAGCTAAGGGTTGCCCAGATAGTTAGAAAAACACTATTTCTCACCATGTTAGTGAGAGTGCTTCTGGGAGAGATTAGCATTTCGAAGGGTGGACTGAGTAAAAAAGACCACCCTCACCTTTTGGGGGAGGGGGCATCATCCAATCTGATGAGAGCTGGAAGAGAACAGAAAGTGGGAGGAGGAGAAGCTCCCTGTCTGGAGATAGGACATCCATTTTTTCCTGCCCTACGGCATTAGAATTCTGGGTCTTGGGACTTTGGACTCTGGGACTTAAGCAATGGCCTCCTCTGGTCCTCAGGCCTTGGGGCATGGACTCAATTATACCACTGGCTTCCCCGGGTCCCCACACTGTAGGTGGCAGGTCATGAGACTTCTTGACCTCTATAATCTCATGGGCCAATTCCCATAATAAATCAAATACCTACCTATCTGTATCTATATCTATATCATCTATATATACCTATCATCTTTATCTATCTATATCTATCATCTATCTATCTCTATCTATCTGTATCTATCTATCATCTCTATCTATTCTCTATCTCTATCAATCTGTATCTATCATCTATCTATATCTATCATCTATCAATCATCTATCTATAATCTATCATCTATTATGTCTCTATCTATCATCTATCTATCTATATCTATCTATTATCTATCTCTATCTATATCTATCTATTATCAATATATTACCTATCATCTATCTATTCTCTCTATCATCCATCTACCTCTATCTATCTGTATCTATCTATATTATCTATCTTTATATCTATCTACTATCTCTCTCTCTCTATCTCTATCTCTATCTATCTATATTATCTATCTCTATCTCTATTATCTATCTATCTATCTATCTACCTCTATATCTATCTATCATCTATCTATCTACCTCTATATCTATCTATTATCTATCTACCTCTATATCTATCTATCTACCTCTATATCTATCTATTATCTATCTATCTACCTCTATATCTATCTATTATCTATCTATCTACCTCTATATCTATCTATCATCTATCTATCTACCTCTATATCTATCTATTATCTATCACCTACCTGGCCATCTGTTTATCCTGTTGGTTCTCTTTCTTTGAAGAACCCTAACAAATGTGGGGAATAAACAATGCTGTCACTCGTCAGGGTCTGTCCATTCATCTGTTCATGCCTCAGCTCACCTACTCACAGGCTCATGGGATGGTGGGGGCTTCAAGAGTGTTGGGTCCATCCTACTTTGGTGCAGAGGAGGAAGGGGGCCGAGAGCAGCCAGGACTCGCTCAGGCCAGCAGGTGACTGGAACACCTGCAGCAGGCAGGGCCTGGGCTGGGAGTGGAGGGGCTCATGAGAGCCCACCTCCGGGAAGTGCAAACACCCAGTCGGCCTGTCTTTCCAGCTCTCCCAAACTCGTGGCAGGTTTTGATGGAAACAAGTTGCCCACTGAGCCCGCAGGGTCCCTCTCTGCTTCCTCCTCTGGGAAACTCATGAACCTTCCTGGGGATCCTCAGGGTTCTCTCCTGTCAGACCTGGTGCATTTATCACGATTTAATTTAATGTCCTATTAACTTGCACGGATCTTCCCGAGGCCATGTCTGTACGCCACTCCCCCGCTGCACCCCCAGACTGAGGCTCAAGGAACACTTTCCAGATAAGTGGCTGAAATGGCGGTGTGGAAAGCCAGATGGTGCCCCCAAAGATGCCCATGCCCTCGCCCAAAGCCTGTGGATATGCTACCTCACATGGTGCTATGGGTTGACCTGTGTCCCTCAGAAAGATGTGCTCAAGTCCGAACTCCCAGGGCTGGCGAGTGAGCCCTTACTTGGAAATAGCACCTTCAGAGATGTAGTCAGGTTACAGGGAGGCCTGGGTGGGGCCTTGGGCCAACGTGACTGGTGGCCTTGTCAAAAGAGGCGAGACGGAGACCCAAGGAGAAGGTATGGATGACAGAGGTGGAGATGAGCAGAGTGTCCACCGGCCTGGGAGAGCCAGGATTGCCAGGCACAGAGCTGGGAGGAAGGCCTGCGACAGTGTCCCCTAGAGTATTCCGAGAGAGTACAGCCCTGTCGGCCTGGCTGACTTCTTGCTTTTGAACTTCTGGCCTCCCGGATCATGCGAGAATGCATTTCTGCTGCCTGAAACTACCCCTTTCATGGGTCTGTCATGGCAACAGGGAGTGGACATGGCTGTGGTTAAGTTAGAGATCTTGTGACGAGGAGATGATACTGGCTTAGCCAGGTGGGCTCACCATAATCCCAAGGGGCCACTTAAGAGGGAGGCAGCAGACTTGAGCGTGAGGAGGATGTGAGGATGGAAGCAGAGGCTGGAGGGATGAGGAACCACAGCCAAGGTACACAGGCACCCTCCAGAAGGTGGAAAGAACAAGGACACGGCTGTCCTTTAGGGCTTCCAGCAGGAACCCAGCCCTGCCGACACCTCCACTTTAGACCTTCGACTTCCAGAAGCTTGGAGGGTACAGGTTCACTGCTTTAAGTCACTAAGTCTGGGACATTTGTTACAGCAGCCACAGGATGCTCATACGGCCTGATCGCCTACACCCTAGGCCTGGAGCCAGGCCAGGAGGTCTCTGTCAATGTGGATGGAGTGGTGGAGTGGGATGAGGATGAAGCCCTCTATTCTCTGTGGACCCTTAAGTAGCAGGCAGCTGTGAGGTGAGCCTGGGTGGATGCAGACATGCCTGAAGGCACTACTCAGAGGAGACATGGCTTCCTTCAGAGGTGGAGTAGGTGCCTCAGGGCCTCCCTGTCCTGAGTGACCTCCCTGCCACCCCTGCACCTGGTGGGTGACCCTGAGGCTCCCTGCTTTTCAGAGAGAGCCCAGAAAACTCCGATTGATCCAGGCCCGGTGGTCAATGGAAGGAACGGCTGACACTGACGGGCTTGGGAGGGTGTGTGTGGGCCCTGTGACCTTCTGGGCCAATTATCTGCTCTGGATGAATAAAGACAAGGACTTCATTAAATTGCTATCCGTCAGCCAGGGCTCTCCACAGAGGCCCAGCTGGATGAGACAGCAGGTAAGGAGGAAGCTGAGAGGGCAGGTCTATCACACCACTCAGCCGGGGAGGATGGGAAAACGAGCAGGGACGGTCTTCCTGATAACTACAGGATCAGCCTCGGGTCTGGAGTCAACACTCGACATATGACACCCATTATCTGGTCCACTCCTGTTAACAGGGGCAGGGACTCCTCTCTCATTTCAGGAGGGACCTGGGCTCAGACAGGCTGAGCCTGTGGCCGAAGTCACCCAGCTAGAAGGCAGGAAAGTGAGATTTGATTTCAGGCCATCTGACCCCTAGACCTGCCCCCTGGCCTGGCCTGGAGCCCTCAGCACAGCTCTGGGGCTGGGGGAGGTCTTCTCTTCTGGGCTCATTCTGGCCTCCCACTCCAGAGAGAACTTCCTCCAGGGAGCTGCCCAGATCTCGCCTTGACTGGGTGCTGTGTCTGAGCTCCCCTTCCAAGGGAACTGCTGTGTTGAAGGGACAGGAATAAGGAGGCGAAAGTGTTCCAGAAAAGAGCATTTACTGCCAGGAGCAGAAATGCATGGAGAGGAGAGATGCTCAGCCCCATGCAGGACGAAGGAGTTACTCAGGTCTCAGAAGAAGTGACCGGGGAAGAAGTCGCTAGGTCTGGGGTTGGGGACAGTGTGGCTGTTACTTTAAACAAGGACAACAGGAAGACAGGCAAGCTGGGAGGCGCAGCTCCTGCTCAATACTGTCATGCTTGGGAGTTTTTCCACTGCTGCCTGGTTCTTCTGCTCCTGGAGGAAGGCCTTTCCATCCGGGTCTCAACTCCAGGGGTAAGGAGGCCTCCTTTGTCCTGACACCAGGCTGAAATTTGTCCTGATCCAATTTTTCTTCTTTCCTTCTCTTTCTTTCTTTCTTTCTTTCTTTCTTTCTTTCTTTCTCTCTCTTCCCCCCCCTTTCTTCCTTTTTGGTAATTTGCCAACAAGTGTGTGTACTTGCCCTGGGGGAATGGCCACACCACAGTCTCTCTCCCCCACTCTCCTGTCAGGGTTTTCAGCATGGATGCACACATGCCCAGAGTGTTTCTCAAGCTGCTGGGTCCGGGACTCGAACTGCACAGGCCGTGTAGGATCCTGCCACTTTAACCACCACATCACTGGCTGGCCTATAGTCTCTCTCTTTCTTTCGTCTATCTTTTTCTTTCTCTCTCTTCCTTCCTTCCTTTCTTTTTTCTTTTTTTATTTTTCTTCCTCTTTCTTCTCTCTCTTTCCTTTCTTTTCCTCTCTCTCTTTCTTTTTCAGAAACATTTTTGCTACAGGGCATATATGTGCACTGGAGAGACAGAGAAAGAGACAGGAAGTGAGCCATCACCCCCCAGGGGGGATGGCCACACTGTAATCCCTCCTGCAGTGTCCTCTCAGGATTTTGGGCGTGTGCTGGAGTAAGTTTTAAGCCATCCGATCTGGGACTTGAACTGCGGTCCAGTGACATAACCATTATGCCATCTGCTGCTCCCGTTTGTTTATTTCTTGAGAGAGAAATGGAGAGAGGCAGCCCCAATGGGGTCACACACCATGACCTCCTACCCCCGCCCTCTAGCTAGCTGGGACCACATGTGTGAACATGTGTTCCTGGTGTGTACAAGTCAACCCTGGGCTTCCTTACGGCTCCAACACTACAGGCCCACTGCTCACGGAGGCCACGTCTCTACCCTTCCTATGCCAGATGGTTCAGAAAGAACCCCAATCAGAAGAGCCATTAGAGATCGTATGTGGGACTCAGGCTGGGAGGAGCCTAGGGGCTCGTGCTCAGTGGCCCGGTTGCAGTGGGTGGGTGGAGCACCTGCGTGCATTTGCTGTCTCTAGGCTCCCAGTCTCCACGTGCACAGGAGGCTGCCTCAGTGTCTCTCAGTCCCAGAGACCTGCTGGGAGAAACTGCCTCCTAATTCATCCTGCTCGAGTGCAGGGGCACCAGGCCAAGGGCCCGTTGCCTTCCCACTCCCCAGCCAGTCGGTTCTCTGATGTGAGAAGCCCAATTGGTTTGGGGAGGGAGGTACTGGAGTATCTGGTGTGTATTATTTTCCTGGGGCTTCTGGAACAAAGGGGTACAAACTTAATGGCTGAAACCACAGCAGTTTCTTCTGCATGACCCTGAAGGCCAGCAGCGTGAAGCCAGGCTGTGGGCAGGGCTCTCTCTCTCCGGGGCTCAGGGGGCATGTCTCTCTGCACCAGCCTCAGGCACTCCCTGGCTTGTGGCTACATCCCCATCTCTGCCTCAGTCTTCACTTCGCGTTCTCTTCTTTGCATCTCTCCTCTTCTTATAAAGACATTGCCAGGGCTGGCAGGTGGCGTGGTGGTTAGGGGTGCTGGAGACCCACGTGGCCGACCGCCGTTTGAGCTCCAGATCTGGTGGCTTGCTTTCTCACTTTCCCTTCCTCTCTCTGTCTCTCTCTGGTTGAATTAAAAAATAATAATAGCAAATGGAGTTAAATGAATAAATAATTCTTTAAAAAACAATAGACATTGTCATACTGGACTTAGGACCCATCCTTCTCTGTACGGCCTCCTTTTAAACTAATTGTGTTCTCAACAACCTTATTTTCAACTGAGCTCATGTTCTAAAGGGTTAGGGTTCTAACATATTTTAGGGGGAACATAATTCATAACAGGGATCTTCAAGGACACTCTGAGAGGTGCAAGCCTCAGGGCGACGGAGAGAACAGGGGTGGATGGGACTCAGGAAGGGCATGCACGTGAGGAGGGTGGGAGCTGGCCCTGGGGTAGGGCGAGAGGGCTGAGGTCAGTGACAGTGTGGATGGAGGCTGGAGGAGATGAGGGCAGGAAAGGCTTTGGGAGGACAAGCTGCTCAGGTAAGTCATGAGGGAAGGTGAGGGTGGTGAAGGTGCCAGGCCTGATGAGTGGCTATCAGAGGGAGAGATTCCTGAGACAGCAAGTCACCGAGTGTGGCTTTGGCCAGAGCAGGAGCATGGACAGGGAGAGCCTGGACCCATGGCTGGCCAGTCCCCACAGGGCCTTGTGGGGCCAGCTAAGGTGTTTGAGCGTCTTCCTATGGATGACAGGAATGTGTTGAGGGTATTAAGCAGGGGTGTGAAACAGGGGTTGGCAAACCACAGCCCATGGGCCAAGTCTAGGGCCCACAGCTTCTTAGGCGGTCGCTATGCTTAGAATAGGTTTCACATTTTTAAGTTGTAGAGCAAAATCAAAAGGAGAGTAACGTTTCATGGCAGGTGAAAGTTCTGTGAAATTCCAATTTCAGCACTCATAGTACAGTCTTGATGGGACATGGCCACGCCTGTGCATTTGCTGCAGCGGCGGAGTTGAATAGTTGCAGTAGGATGGCTGCAAAGCCTGGACGGGAGACGCCTGCCAACCCCTGGTGTAAGCAGTCGGATCTTCACTTGTACGAAGGTCACTCTGGCTGCAGAGCGGAGGCTGAATTGGAGTCAGGGAAGGCCAGGGGGTTAGAGGCCAATTGGTCTCTGCCACAGATCCAAGGAGAGACCACGGGGCTCACCAGGCCAATGGTGCCAACGGGCAGGGGATGGTGGGGAGCTGTTTGCTGATGTTGGCACAAGGAGGTACCTAGTGGCCTGGATGGATGGCAGTTTGGATGGACATAGCTGTCTGAGGACAGAAGGAGGTGGGCACGTGGAGAATGCGAGGTCTTGGGCTAGAGGGTGAGAAGAATGGGAATGTGGGCGGGGACTTGGTGGGTGAGGCTTTGAGCATGATAGACACTGGTGGAGGGGTGTGGCTAGAGGTAGGGAGAGGAGGCCATGACGGAGCCAGTTCCTGGGGGAAGGGTGGGAGTCTGAGGCCTTGGGTCCAGGTGGAGAGACCATCCCAGCAAGAGGAGCCTGGAGGGGAGGTTAAATGAGGAGAAGGGAACAGGGAGGGGAGGAAGTCCTTACAATGGAAGAGGCAGCCAGGGCAGAGGTGGGGACTGGAGTTTTAGAAGAGCAACCGTGGAGAGGCAGTCAGCACCACGCGAAGGCCAGGTGAGGTCGGTACCTGACTGCAGGTGCTGTCTACACAGTGGCTAGCTTCCTTCAGCAGGGCTCAGATTGAGAGTGGGCTGGTCCAGTGTGGGGGCCTTCCAAGAAGCAGTGACAGATGGACCAGGACCAAGGGAGCTGCAGGCCGTGGCAAGGTCAAAGCTAAGTTGAGAAGACCAGGTCTGCTGGTGAGGGGAGGAGCTGACGGAGGCCGAGAGAGACAGGTCAAGAGGCGGGAGGCTTTCCACAGCCAGCCTGGTGACTCAGAGTTTGGTGTATGGATCAGCCGTGTGGCATGGAGGTTAAGGTGCTGGATCCCACATGGCTCACCGTGCAGTTTGAGTCCTGAGCCTGGCAGCTTGAAAAACACACCAGGTGCACATGCATGCATGCCCCCAAATCCTGAGAGGCGAATGGAGGAGAAGGGATTGTGGCATGGTCATCCTCCTGGGGGGTGATTTCTAATTTTCTCTCTCTCTTTTTCCTCTCTGTCTCTGGTGAGTGTACGTACCCTATAGCAAAACTAAAAAAAAAAAAAAAAAA
>NW_006159630.1:8526436-8526778 GCF_000334495.1 Tupaia belangeri chinensis | reverse complement strand
GCCGGAGGCGGAGAGAGACAGGTCAAGAGGCGGGAGGCTTTCCACAGCCAGCCTGGTGACTCAGAGTTTGGTGTATGGATCAGCCGTGTGGCATGGAGGTTAAGGTGCTGGATCCCACATGGCTCACCGTGCAGTTTGAGTCCTGAGCCTGGCAGCTTGAAAAACACACCAGGTGCACATGCATGCATGCCGCCAAATCCTGAGAGGCGAATGGAGGAGAAGGGATTGTGGCATGGTCATCCTCCTGGGGGGTGATTTCTAATTTTCTCTCTCTCTTTTTCCTCTCTGTCTCTGGTGAGTGTACGTACCCTATAGCAAAACTAAAAAAAAAAAAAAAAAAAA
>NW_006159630.1:8517546-8526334 GCF_000334495.1 Tupaia belangeri chinensis | reverse complement strand
GGAAAAACAAAAAAAAAAAAAAAAAGAAAGGCAGAGTCGGGGGTTCCACCCAGGCCAGCTGAGTCAGAATCTATCAATACACTGAAGACATTCCCAGGGTGACTCACACACACACACACACACACACACACACACACACACACACACACACGACAAAGTTAGAGACCCACTCGGGTCTGTGCTGAGGAGGAGTGAAGGCTGAGTGGGAGTCATGGGCGGGGAGCTGGAGGTGTGGTCAGTGGGGTGCTGGAACTAAGGCTGCAAACATGGAACAGTCCTGGCTGATGGGAGGAGCAGGGCAGGACTGCAACTGTGCTCCGTTTCCCACCCGTGAGATGGCTCTGAGTGTGGTCTGGTGAAGAGTCTGGCCATCGACCCAAACAATCGCTGTCTTTAAGAACCCCAGCACATGATCTCAGACCAGGCGCTAGACCTCGTTAAGCCTGGGGCACCCCACCTGTGCCACGGGTAGGGGGAGGAAGGCTGCCTCACAGAACGTTCGAGTGCCGGCAGTTCTGACTCAGACATTTGTTTGAAAACCTGCATTTGTTGCAGGGCTGATGACAGATCGGGGTGACAATACGGCTGCACGTGGACGTCGCGGTGGCACACACTACTGCTGCCTGCGGGGAACATTAGGCAAAGCAGAAAGCTGCAGCCAGCCGAGCGGAGCCACAGTTACCCAGAGAACGCACACGCCACCAGGTCCGCGGTTCACGGCAGGGGGCCCCCCCCCCCGCCTGCTCTTACAACTTCCCTCTTGCTCAGACAACCTTCTTTTTACCACTTAACAATAACTCACAAACTACAGTCCTCCCGAGCCCACTTCTGCCTGCAGACGTCGGGCCTTCCCACGACGAAGCGCCATATGCATTGTAGTATTTATGCATCTCTTAACCATTTAACATGTGTAAGGGTGCGCAATCGTCTTTATTAGGTTCTTCCCTTTTTATGTGCCGCTAATGAAGTTTCTGAGTGCCGTTCCCTTCACCCCACCAGCCCTGTGCTTTTTTATCGCGTGCTTTTGCATACTGCGTGTATTCGTCTTAGCGGAGTTGCCGGCGAAGTGCTTGCTGGGTGCCCGCATTCAGTAAGCAGGCGGAGTGCGTTCTAACGCAGTTTACTGCGACTCTCCATCATCCAGCCCACGTTGGGTGCCTACAGGGTCAGCTCGGAGCGGGCCTGTTACAACTCACGTCGGGTGCATACAGGCACCGTGTCAGGCTCTCGGTGTCAAGAGCAATAATGGCAACAACAGAGATGACAGCAATGTCATCCTCTCTGTGTCTCCTTAGGTTTACATGCAATTGTCCCTGCTGCTTCCACACTCTGCTCTGTGTGGCTCTGTGTGGCTCTGTCCTCAGCTACACTTCTAGCCCACGTCTTCCCAGTGCTGCCCACCAGGACAACAGCGGTCAATTCCTCAGAGGCAGGAGGGAAGGAGTTAAACATCCCCAAATCCCAAGGAACGTTAGAGAACAGGGACTGGGCCCTCTTTGGGCAGGAGTGACTTTGTTGTGGTTCCTTTTATCCCCACAGGCATAATGGCTATTAACATAAAGGTTAGGGGAACGTGCTTCACCTCGGAGGGGGGCACCAGGTGGGCACCTGAGAACCCTGCCGATTCTGGCCTGCTGCCTTGAGCTTCCTGCTTACTGAGTCCTGCTCTCTGTGCTTCCCGGGCCAGATGTTTGTGGGATTAATGAATGTTGACAAAGCTGGAGGGTGAGCCATAGTCTCCTCCCTGCCACCTGCCTGGGGTGGGGCCTTCCTGGCCAGCCTCCAGTGTCTGCTATTGACAGGGCTGGTGGAGTGAGGGCACGTGACCTGCCTCAGGTCAGCCTTGACCCTCTCTACCTGCTGCAAGGCTTAAGACGTGGCTGTTTCTCTCTCTGGGATCTGCAGCTGTGTGGATATTAGACCTACACCAACTATTTGTCTGCCAATGTGGGTAGGTGGCTACATGGTCTGAATGTGTCCCCTAAAGATCGCATGTCAGAAACTTAATCCCCAATGCAATGGAGCTGGGAGGTGGGGCTGATGGGAGGTGTTTAATGGGAGGGCTTGGTCTTCACGAGTGGGTTACTGTCATTACTGAGGAAGTGGGTTGGTTATAGAAGCGAGCAGTGCCACTCTGGCCCTCGCTGGCTCACTCTGTCACCATGTGGTGCTTTGTGTGCTTTGTGAGAAAGAAGGCTCTTGCCGTGCTGTCCCTCCATCTTGGACTTCCCAGCCTCCAGAACCTGAGCCAGATGAACATCCGTGGTCTGCGAACCGCCCAGGCTGTGGTATTGGGTTATGGTAGCCCAAACTGGGTGAAGACAGTGGCTGCCTTTCATCTGGCCAACAGAGATGTCCAACAACAGCGATGGAACATGTCATTCTGACTTCATTTTATTTTTTAAAAAGGATATTTTGAATACCAAAAGAATCCCAGGATGGAGAATGTTACAGACTGAATGAATCTGGCCACATGAGGACCTGCTCTGTGGCCTCGGTTTTGACCAGCTCACAGCAGGCCTGTTACACCTCTTCCCGGCCTTCCTCCACACAGAACAGAGATGGAGGCCCCGCACACTTCCTCGGGCCTTCCCACTCTCTTGGGTAGAATCTGGACTCTGTCAGAGGCCTGTCTCATCCTTTGTAGTGAGGCTGCGAGCCCCGCATCCCCAGAGCACCCTCAGCACCTGACACTTTGCCCAGCACACAGTGGGTGTTCAAGCCCAGGCAGGCGGACCACTTGCACAGCTCGAAAGCACAGCACAAAGGGGTCCCAAGTCAGATTGCCCAGCCTGCCAGCCCGGCTCTAAGGTCGGTGGGCACGGGTGGAGAAGGAAGATTTTTGATCGTGTACTTGCTGTGCGACTCTGGGAGGGTTGCCTAGTCTCTGTGCCCCATCCCCTCATCTATAAAACAGAGTTAATAACGACAGACACTCATGGGCCAGACATTGTTCCAAGCGCTTTACCTCTGCTAACACATTTACTTCCTATTGGTCACCCTATGAAGTCATAATAAATTATACGCAGATTGGAGAGGTGAAAAAGAAAAGGAAACCAAGGCACAGAGATGTTAAGTACCTTGTCCAAGGTCACAGAGGCCCAGTAGGCTGTCTGTAGATTTTGTATTCTTCTCCCCCCTCCCCCCCAAGACTGCAGTCCCCATCTGAAGGTACAGGGCCTGGCATAAGGCACGTACGAGCACTCTCTGGGTTAGCTGCCCCTGTTATTGTTAATGTGGTTGTTCCACATCTGTGCTGGGAGAAGGCCGCACGGCCCTAAGCCCCCCTTGCTGCCCTGACACCGGGCCAAGGCCCATACATCTAGAACAGCAAGCCAGTGTGAGGGCAGAGCCTGAGCCGGGGCGGCCACCAGAACAGTGTCAGGAGATCCTTGGCTGCCGTGAGCCCCGGACCTCAGAATAGACGTGGTTCTCTGTCCCGCACCTTGGCGGCTGGCCCCAGGACCCATCCCATTGGCGTTGACCTTTCTCATCTCCGTCTAGCACAACTCACCTCCGGCCCCTGCCTGTTCTCTTTGGGTTTTCCAAAGTCACCCTTGCAGGTGACTTCAGAGACACTTCGTGGGAGAATTAGACCAGAACCGTATTAATGAGGCCCTGGAGAGCCGTCTGCAAGCCGCCATCTGGAAAAGGTGATCAGTGCACGCTGCCGGCTGCCGGCCAGATCCGAGCGGAGGCCAGGAGGTGGAACGCGTGGCCCGAATACTCCGCAGCCGCTCCAGTAGGCACGCGGTTTGCTTCCCCACTCCCTTGGGCTGGGCTGGCTTCCGGACTTGCTCTCACCAACAGAATGTGGTGGCCTCTCCAAAGTCCAGGCCTCAAGAGCCTTGCAACTTCTGAGTCTGCCCTCTCAGATCACGGCCCTGAGGCCACCCTGCCACAGAGGATGATAAACTACAGCGCTCCAACGCCCCACCTCAGCTGTCCTCACCGAGCACGCCCAAGCGACTGGAGTAGAATGCAACTTCACAAGAGCCCAGGAGAGACGCAGAAACAACACAGCAAGCAGTTTAAGTCACCGAGTGTGGAGGTTTCCATGCAGAAGTAGGAAACGGACCGGAGGCTGTGGCCTGGGCCGGCTAGCATGGCACGTGTCTGAGGGCTGAGCCCCCACTCTGTCATTCCCCAGGGGTGCCTGCGGGCTGAGCCCCTACTCTGTTGTTCCTCAGGGATGCCTGCAGGCTGAGCTCCCCCCTCTGTTGAGCTGCCCACTCTGCTGAGCTCCCCACTCTGTTGTTCCCCAGGGGTCAGGGTGGAGGAGCAGCCGCAGTGCATGTGCTGCAGTGGGCCTCCAGGGATGGTCCAATATCCTTGGGGAAAACTCTCTTTCTTGGTGACTATTCCCTGTTCTGCAGGAAGAACGACCTCTTCCTTCCCCAGCTCTCTGCGAGGCCACCAGGGCCCAGAGCCCTGACCTGCAGGAGGCCCCAGGCTGCTCAGTCCCCAGGGGCTCCGGTTGGAGCTGAATCTCCTGCTTCTAATACCCCCTCCCTCATGCCCACTCCCAGGAGCATCTGCTGCCCCAGGGGACTTGGACAACCCCTGGGAAGAGACAGGTGGCAAGGTCAGAGTCACAGAGAAGTGGGCCATGGCAGACTCCTCCATGGGGGACAGGCACAGGGAAGGGCCACCTGAGCCCTCCCACATTGAGAAATCCCGTGGACTGGCCCGAGAGAGGGCTTTAAGGTGTCCTCGGGGTGAAGGAATCAGGCTCAGAGGCAGCCCCAGGAAGCCGGGTCATTACCCACTCCCCTGGCATCTGCCTGAGCATCTGATTGAGTCAGGATCTAATTAGTTTCTGTGTCCTGGCTGAGAGCCAGGGGAGGCAGGAAGACCTGGGAGTGGGTGGAGGGAGGGGAGTCTCAGGACCAGCTGGGGTCTCCAGCCCAGCTGGGTGGGGACAAGGAATGACTATCTCATATCCAGACACTGAACTCTCCCAGAGAAAAACCATATGTGCCCCGGACGGAGACCACCTCTCCCCGCCTCCCGGGGGCCTCGCACGCCCTGCACCGACTATGTGCGTTGGTTACCAGGGAGTCAGGCCAAATTCAAATATGCCAATTTCAGGTGATGAATGATCAGACTCTTCCTCATTTGCATGTTAAATTTCCTTGTGGTGGAAATAAATAGCCTCGGTTCATCAGAGAAGAACTCTCCTCGGAGCGTTCATTAGAGCCGGCGGGAGTGCTTCATCTGCACAGCCTGCCCCGCACCGCGCACCCGGGGAGTCTGGGTGGATGCGGCTGCCTGGCCCCTGGGGCTGCTGGGATTGGCCATGGAAAAGCCTCAGTTGGCTGTGAGGGGGAGGGGATGAGGGGAACAGAGAGGGTGTGGCTGGGTGCACACCCGTGCATTCCAGGCAGGTCCAGGTCCCTAATTTGCAGCGTGACCCTGGGCCTCTGTTCCTGTGTCTGTAAATTGGGGGGCCCAATCGCTGCTCTGGAGACCTCCCCGGATGCTCTTCCTTCAAAGCACAGACACTAAATGCATGGACGTTGGGCATGGCTGTGCAGGACTGGGGTTGTGCTGGGAGCCCCCGGAGACTGTGGATGGAGGTGCAGGGCTGTGCAGGGCATGGCCGTGCAGGACTGGGGTTGTGCTGGGAGCCCCCGGAGACTGTGGATGGAGGTGCAGGGCTGTGCAGGGCATGGCCGTGCAGGACTGGGGTTGTGCTGGGAGCCCCCGGAGACTGTGGATGGAGGTGCAGGGCTGTGCAGGGCATGGCCGTGCAGGACTGGGGTTGTGCTGGGAGCCCCCAGGGACTGCAAAGGGAGATACAAGGCTATGCAGGGACCCTTGGGTGTCTTGCTGAGAGTAGCACCTCATCGTCCACCCCAGCTTCAGAGCCAACCTACCCACAGTGCTCAAGGCTGTAATACCCCAGAGTGAGCCTGTGAACACACAGCAGACGCTGGTGGCAGAGACAAGGGCACACCTGCAGTCCTGGGTTCCAGGCCTGGCTGTGCCCCCAACAAGTCCCCCTCATGGCCCCACGTGCCCAGCCTGGATGGGGAGGCACCAGGACCTTGGTGTCTTTGTATCTACCAGCGGGGTCCAGGCAATGCTGGGTGGAGACTCAGGGTTTGGACTTGAATTCGGACTATTTAAAAAAAAAATTGCCAGAAGATGCGTGCACTTGCCAGAGAGAGACAGAGATCGAGAGAGAGACAGAGAGAAGGAGAGGAGGAAGTAGGCCCCATGGTTAAACAGTTAGACTGCAGCCCCATCTCCATTTCTCTGTCCTGTCAGGATGCCGGGCATGCGTGCACATGCACACGCACCCGGCGTGTTTCTCAGGTGGCGGGATCCAGACTCAAACTGCAAGGCGGCCACGAAGATCCTCCTGCCTTAACCACCAGGCCACAGAGCCGGCCCTTTCCATTCCAGTTCGAACATTAACGCACACCCTGTCCCTGCGAAGTCACTGTGACTCGGGGCCACGTGTCTCAGCTGAAGTCAGGCCAGGCCCAGGTGCCAGCTGGCCCTCGGTGCCCACCCTCGGCCTTCCCCAGCCCCCTGCTGCCCTCTGCTGTGTTCCAGGGAGGCGAGGGCTGCCGTCTACCTCCGCTTGCTCTGGAGTAGGGGGCCACGTCCTTCCCAAGCCAAGACCTATTAAGGAGAGCAGGAGGAAACAGGTTGCTATGGAAACTGAGCCAGCCAGGATTTCAGAGACTTTAGCTTCTTTTTTCGCTTTTCCCCTACACCTTGAACTTATTAGTCTTAATTGACATAATTATTGCCACGTTGACCTGAGGCACGCAGAACCAGCTGCGCCTCTTGCCGCCTGCCGCAGGCCCTGACCCTGGGGGCTGTCCCTGCCACCTCTCCCTGGCCGTTCCTGGCTCCTGAGTGAAGCCTGCAGGCCTGCCCGGGCCCCTGACAGCCGGGAAGAGCCCGTCCTACAGGAGGGGGCCTCTGCCCAAGTGGATGGGGCCAGCCGGAGCTGCAGGTGTCAGAGCCGTGCATCTGTGCGGATGGGGCGGGGGTGTCACAGTGACTAACCAAGAGCTGTGACCATGGCCCTGTGTCCTCTTCCACCATGGCCTCAGTCTCCCGACCAGTGTCTTTAGCAGGACTGCGCCGAGGAGGTCAGAGCAGACTTGCTGGCATTTCTGGAAGCTGGGGCTGGCATCTTCTGCTCTCAAACGAGCTGGGCCAGTCTCTCGGAGACCCTGCCTTTCTGTCCGTGTGAGCTGGGCCAGGCTCTCAGAGCGCGTCTTTCTGTCTGTGCGATGGAGGTGTTACACACTTGCCCTGCTCACCCCTGAGGCCACGCTGTGCGGCAGGAAACACTCCTGCTTGGAAGGTTATGGGAGGAGGAGGGGCTAGAGAGCGCCACGGGGGATGGAGAGTGGCCAGCGGCTCTGTCCTTCCTTCCTCCTGTTCCAGACTGGTTATGCCCTGGTCCCTGACCCCTGCGTGAGAGGGCACCTACGCATGGGAGGGCAGCTCTGGCTCCAACTGAGGGAGTCTTGGGGACCCCAGCACCTGGCCATGGGACAGTGGTTCTCCAAGGGGGTGATGTCCCCTCGAGGCATGCTGGAGACTCTTCGGCTGTCATATCTGGAAAGGGCAGGGTCTTGCTTGGCACCATCCAACGCACAGGATAGCCATAGTCCCCAAGCAGGCTTTCCCATGCTGGTGGCACCGAAGTGGAGGAACCTGGGTCTAGGCGCTGCCTTCTTCACATGACTGCGGTTTGAGGGTCCTCAACACCGCTCCTACCCCACCACCGGGGTCCGCATGTGTGTGATGGGGCTCCCTCCAGCCCTCCCACCCTTCCAGATCCTCAGGACTGGGAGGAGCTGGCCTCTGGGTCAGGAGAAGGACAGCAGGCCTGGCTGGGGGCCTCCTCCTCCTTCCCGCCCCCCTCCCTAGCCCTCCCTGAGGATTACGACATTTCTAAACTCGTTAACTTTTAATTACTACCTTCCCTCTGCCTGAGTACACTGGCTCCGTGCCACGTACATCTCTATTAAAATTCAATTTATGCCTATCATAAGTAATTCCTGCACTCCAGTTTTCTCACCACCAGCCTTCAATTTCCAGACAAGATGTCCAAACTCAAAGCCAAATTGAAGAAAATTTCCAAAGAGACTTGTACCAGGCGGAGGGGAGCTGGCTTCATCAAGGAAGAGGATGCCGACGTCCCGGGAGGGTAGGAGAGACCGTGGCAGGGAGGAGGCAGTGAGAGGAGCCTGCCCTGTTGGGAGAAGGTGGGCGGAGCCAGCACTGCTTCCTGGCTGGTGCTCAGGCCACCCTCTCCGTTCTCAGAGCCACTGATGTCCAGACACGCGTCTGCGTGCTCGGTCTTGGAAGCACACGGGAGGCAGTGCCTGGTCTTATACCCAGTTCACAGATGAGGCAACCGAGGCAGGGATGAAGTAAGTTGCTCAGCCACACACTGACATCTGGGCAGATGCTAGTGCTACGCTGGGAAGATCAGCCAGGCCTGCCACGGAGTAGCACAGGAGCAGGGAAGAGGCGAGAAGGCACCGGGTATTAAACAGCAGAGAGCCTCGGTGCGCTACTCACTCAGCCCATTAGTGAGAGGGAGTCGGTGAGAGAGGAGGCTGCAGAGAGGGGAAGGACCCGGTGACACATGGTCTGTGCTCCCAACCTAAGTTCTCTAAAGCCTGCCCTCTGCAAGACACGGCCCAGAATGTCCTCTCTCCACCCAGTGGCAGCTGTGTCCCTGACTCCTGGGACCAGAGCCTACTCCTCCCTATCTCAAATTCTTCACTCCCATCTCCTGTGCGGTTCA
>NW_006159630.1:8500505-8517292 GCF_000334495.1 Tupaia belangeri chinensis | reverse complement strand
TTCAGCACACTCGCTGCCTGCACCGGCCTATCCCTCACTCGCTCCCGCCCGGCCCCATCCTCTTTTCCCAAAGGTCACCAGACTCCCACGTCATAGATCTAGGGACAGTTTCGGGACCCCACAGCAGCGGGCAGATTCGACCCCTTGGTCCTCCTTCCCTTCCGTGACACATTACTCTCTGCGTTCCCTCCTCCCTCTCGGCTCTTAGCTTAGTTCTGCTGGGCTGGTTTTCTGCTGAGCTGCTTTTCACCTTCTTCATCTGTTATCTGCTGGAGCTGATGCTGGGTCCCCTCCCTCACCCTGCCTGTTCCCTGTGAGTCTACTGCCACACTGACATTGGTGGCTCCCAGGGTAGTATCTTTAGACTTTGCTTCCACTGCCTGTTGGACCCTCTCCCTGGATGTCTCTCCGATAGCCAAATAACTGAGTAGGCACCTCCCCACAGAGCTTCACTTCCACAGCTTCCTTTATCGACTGCCTCAACACCCACCTGCCTCCCCGCCATGGCCAACTAGCCTCACGTCTTGACACCTGCACCATCCAAGGCAGACGGCTGAGGCCATCTTGGGGAGAGTTGCGATAAGAAGAATGGATGAGTCAGATGGCCTGGCCACTGTCCCTCTCATCGCGACTGATCAGCCCAGCTCTTTTTTTTTTCTTTTAAAGATTTATTTTATTTAATTTTATTTATTCATTCATTTATTTTAATTTGACCAGAGAGAGAGAGACAAAGAGAGAGAAAGAGAGAGAAAGTGAGAAAGCAAGCTACCAGGTCCAGGACTTGAACCATGGTCAGCCATGTGGGAGTGTCCAGCACCTTAACCACCATGCCACCTACTGGTCCCCAGCCCAGCTCTTAACTGCTCTCCCTCCTCCAGGTCACTTCCTACCCAGCCACCTGGCAAAATAGGCTAAACACATGCATCTGGTCATGTCCTTCAAGGGGTCGTGCAGAGCTTTGGCAGAAAATTCAAGTTTCCTGAGATGCCTATGAGCCCCCGTCCATTGTCCAGCATCCTACTGTCCCGACCTCCCTGGCCACGTTGGGCCCTCAGCTCCTCCGGCCTCATTGTCTGTACATGCTGCTCCCTCTGCACCCTCCTCCTGCCACCTCCCGCCCTGGCTAACTCTACCCGGCCCTAGTGCACAGGGCCCCCGGCGGAATCTTTCTGACCAGTTAGTTCCCTTGAAAGCACTTATCAAAACTGGAACCCATCGATACTCGCATCATCATGAGTTGGCAGCACCAGTGCCCTGCACTAGGGCACACGTCACTCTTCGGGGGAGACTCAGTGATGGCAGCGCCTCCTGCTGCTGTAACTGCTGACCACACCCACAGCCCAGCCCTACCCAGCTCGAGCTGTGCCTCTCCCGTGGGCTGCCCCGACGCCTCAGCTCCTGCTCACCTCTTCCTCCCCTCCCCAAAACTTCTTTTCTTTCTTTTTCTTTTTTTCTTTCTCTCTTTATTTTTCTTTCTTTTTAATGCTTTTGCCATAGGGCGTGTATGCTTGCCAGAAAGAGAGAGACAGAGAGAGACAGAGAGAAGAAAAGTAAGAAATTACCCCCCAAGGGTTATGACCACACTGCAATTTCTCTCCATTCTTCTCTCAGGATTTTGGGCACACACGGGCACATGCCCAACATGAGTTTCAAGCCACTGGATCCGGGACTTAAACCATGGTCACCCATGTGGGAGTCCAGCAACTTAGCCACTACGCCACCTGCTGGGCCCTCTTTTATTTATCTCTACTATGAGCTAGCGTGACAGAGACAGACAGAGAGACCAAGGGACAGTAGAATCTTGATGCCCCGTTCCACCCCCAGCCTCAGCTGCTCCGGATCTTGGGCACGTGCGTGCCTGGCGTACTCAGGGAGGGCTTTAGACATGAGTCCTCCCACACGCGCCTGCCTCAGAGCGACGCGTTTCATGGCCGTACTGCCACCTCCCCTGTCCTGACCCTGCTCTAGCAGCTGTTCCAGGGGCCCTCCTTGGCCTCGCCGGCTCTCAGCTCAGGTGCTTCGTGCAGCCCCATGCACGCGGCCAGCTCCTCGGCGGTGAGGACAGACATGCCCAGGGTGCAGGGGGTGCAGGGCTCGCGTGGCCTCCGTATTGACCTCCAGGGGCAGGCAGAGGCCCTCCGTCATCGCTTGGCAGAAGAGCAAACAATGGCATCTCCTGACATTCCTTTATCACGCTCGAGAGCAGAAGGCCTTGCCTCTGTCCTCAGTCTGTGACGTGGGACTGTGGGCCACAGACAGGACCTGGGCTTCCCCTTCTCCGAGTATTACAAGGCCAGCTCCCACCCCTCTTCCCCCAGACCAGGCTGGTTGTGCCCTGACCTCAGCATGGCAGGACCCCTGTCCTGGACGAGTAGCCCCGACACCACCTGGGAGTCCTGGGGACACCAGCCCTGGCTACAGGACACCGGCGTTGGGGGGAGAGGCTGATGTTAAGGGATAGAGGGAGGAACTAACTGGAAATAGCCAGCATGGGTCTGGTCAGAGGTGGGCAAGCCAGGGTTCAGAGTCTTCGGTGAGGAGCGAGTGTCCCTGACGCACCCACAGCCTGCTCAGCCTGGGGCCGTCTCTGTGGAAGTGTTAGTGGCAAAGACTCATGCTCCCCTCTGAGACAGCGCGGGAAGCTGGCTGGGGCCATCCCTTGCAAGTGCCACTGCTGTGGGAAAGGACAAGCACTGAAAAGCACCCCAGGGTCGTGGAAAAACCCGGGGGGCAGAGGGAGCCTGGGAGAGACCCGATTCTCCAAGGCTGGCTGGGTGACCCCGGGGAAGGCGCCTAACCTCTCTGAGCTGTGATTCCCGGTTCTGAAGCAGAGACAGTAACTGCACCAGTTTCTCAGGACGGAGGCCAGTGAGAGAGCCGGTTCGGCTCCTGGCCCCACCCTGGCATGTGCCCCGGCGTCTCCCCCACTTCTGCTCCTCCTCACACTTGTTTTCTTTTTAGTTTGAAACCAGTCTTTAATTTTCAGCAGTGTAAGGAGGCACAGAGATACACACAAACATATTAATTCAAGGAATCGGGAATGTAGAATACAAACACGTTCTGCAGACGCTACTTCGCGTGTTTTAAAAAGAAATTACTTTAAAAGAACTTCATTGTTTATACGTAAAAGGAAAAAAATAATGTTACTTATCCTCCCACTTCCTTTTGAAGTATTTTCAACCAATTATACTTCCTTGAACTCCGATAGAAAGGGTTCTCTTTTCATTATGACAAAGCTGGGGGTCCTCATTGATGACCCAAGCCTGGTGATGCCAGTTTTTGAAATCTCTGTCATCCTCTTAAATGCTGGCAAACAGAATATTTATCAGAAGAACACTACATTTTCAAATAGACTGTAGAGAGATTCTGTAGCCAAGTTCGAGAAGCACAGCATCGTTCCCAAGTGCTCTGGAAGGGGACGTGTGTGTCCCCGCCCGCGCTTGTAAGGGGAGGCTGGAGGGGAGAGACAGACAAAGCAGCTGGCCTGGGGCTGTCCCTTCATCCTCAGCTCCGAGGAGTTTCAAAGGCTGCCAGCGGCTCGGCAGGCCTCCCTGCTCTGTGCCCCTCGCCAAGGCTGCCGCATGCGTGGGGCTCTCTGCCTCTGACAGCCTTCCTTTTCTCCACACCACAGCCCTGCTCCAAGGGACGCCAGCTGGCCGTGGGGTGGCGGACCTAGGGGGCAGCCAGATGCCCACCAGCTCTGGTGGCTCTGTCCACACACAGGCCCTCTTCACCCAGACCTGGGGCAGGAGGCTGCCGCTGGCCTCAACCCTCATGCTGCCTGGCTTCCTGCTCCGTGGGGTGCAGTGACACAGGGATGGGAGGGGGACAGTCAGACCTGTGCCTGTAACACGCTCCAGGTGACAGGCCTCCTGATGGCTCTCTGCCTGAGCCCAGGCAGGTCAGGAACTTCTCTGAATGTGAGGTTCCCGGTTTGCAGCACAGGCGTGGCAACACCTGCGTGGCGCACGCGGGAGACAGTGGCCGTGAAGCACCTGCCCCACCCATGCCTCCTTCTACATTTGCACTCGTCTGGGTGTGTGCAAGTCTGATGGCCGCGGGAATCCGAGTGTGTGCCCGTGTGTGCGGCACCCGCTTAGCTGAGATCTGTTTTCCCTATTTGGGTTTGAGTGTGAGAATAATCACAGGAGGGGCTCCCAAGGCAGGATCTCAGGGCACGGCTACAGGACGGGTGAGCAATGGACCCTGAGTCCATCCTCCTCCCTCTCCGCCCCTCACCATGCCTGGCCTGTCATTTCTGCAGCTAGCAGGGCTGTCCTACGCCATGGAGAGCCTTGCTGGGGATGGACGTAAACCGAGGCTAACCTGGTTCAACCTGGGAAGATGGCTCTTGGAGGAGAGGGGAGCATGGGCAGAAGGAAGAGGCCACAGTGGCCTGACCCTGGTGACTGTTGGGTGGGCTGCCATCCCTCATGGTCAGAAAGTTACACAAACACACCGAAGGCTGCACACGGACAGACTCACATGCACGGATGTGTACACAGTTGTCCTTCGGTACCCACGGGGATCGGTTTCAGATCCCCCTGGATAGCAAAGTCTGTGGATGCCCGTCTCTTCCACGAAATGGCCTGTTACTTGCATAGACCTTTCCACACATCCTCCTGTATCCTGTAAGTCATTTCTAAATGACTTATGATGGCTAATGCAATGTAAGTGTTACGGAGATAGTTGTTGCACTGTATTGTTTAGAGTGTAATGACAAGGAAGAAGTCTATGTGTGCAGCAGAGACAGCCAATTTTTTTCCCCAATATTTTTATCGGTAGTTGGTTGAATCTGGGGGTGTGGAAGCCACAGCTGTCTGTACAGTGAGGGAATCACACACACACACACACACACACGCGCGCGCGCACACAATTAGATCTCACACATCCAAATGAGTATTCTCTGAAGCAGGTGGGTGGGTTTGCAAGGGTATAATGCAACACAGGCTGACCCACACGGAAGGGTTCCAGGTTCACATACTAAGACCTCCCTGAGGGCACTGGGTGTGTGCATGCCCATGATCTGGGGCTGGCTGAGGCTGGGGGTGGGTCATAGCATCAAGACCCTGTTAGGGTACTGTCTATCTCTCCTTCTCTCTCTATTGCTTGGGAAGAGATAAATAAACTTAAAACAAACTCCTCCCCAAACCACAAATGGGTACTGCATCCAGCCTCCTCGCCCTACCCCTAGCACACGGGGTAGTCGCTTTGAGAGGCTTTGCAGTATTCCCGGGTAGGGGGTGGGCAGTGGGTCAATGCCCAGATCACTGAGAGGGTCTCCCTGCCAGTGTCCCACTCACACGAGGAAGGCAGCCACAGTTCTTCAGAGTGGGATTTTGCTTTGTACCCAAGGGGTACCCTGCCAATTGCTGTGGCTGCTTCATTTCTCAAAGTGGGAATTCAAGGCTGGTTTTTGGAATGGATGAAAATTTGTTGCCCGCAGGTGTTATCATAGCACCCGCCAAAGAGAACATCTTTTTTTTTTTTTTAAAAAAAGATGATTAACATTTAATTTATTATTATTACTTTCTAATTTGCTACAGGACATGTGCACTCTCCAGAGAGAAACAGAGAGAGAGAAGGAGGGGGGAATGAGAAAGCAAGTCACCAGGTCCAGGACTTGAACCACAACTGGCCGTGTGGGAATCCAGCACCTTAACCACCATGCCACCTGCTGGCCCCACCAAAGAGAAGTTCTAAAAAGGGTCCTGGGCCATAGCAGTGAGGTTGGAGCAGGTGGGAGAGCCCTGGTGACCACCAGAGGAGTAGGCTCATCTTCTCACGTGACTTCTGGTGGGTTTGCTATCAGCTCTGCCCCACCATATAGCACTGGGACTGACACCTTGAACGATCCTAACGGGTGCCATTTATTCCATGGCTATCACACCAGGGATGAAGCTTGTCCCGCAGAGTCATGCAACCCTTCAACTCCCTCAGGCAGAAGTCACCAGACCCGATTCCAAGAGGAGAAAACACACCTCGGGCAGCTCACTAGTCCTGCCCAAAGCCACAGAGCTGGTAAGTGCAGGGGTGTGGCTGTGCGTGGGTGGGCCCACCGCCTAAGTCTATGCCCTCCTCACTCTGGCCTCTGTCCCACATGGACGTGGACCCCACACATCATCATACACACTCCGAAGGAGGCAGAGGCTCCTTTGTGTAGATGTCTCTCTCTCTCTCACACACACACACCAGACCCCACTGAGAAAAAAGACTCAGAGCTCAGAGATTAGATGTGAATGTAAACTTCTTCTGTAGGAGACAGAGTGGGAAACTTAGTTAAATTTATGGCAGCACTTCTAATCTTATTTTCTCTCATCTTGCTGAGTAAATTTAGCCACTTTTCTGCCTGGAAATTGGATATTATCACCCTACTCAAAGCCTGGGGTTTGTAAAAGACTCGGGACCATCACACCCAGCAGTGGCCGGTGACTCACGAGGTGGGAAGCGGGCCAGCCTTCTGCACAGGTGATTTGCAGCATGCATTTATTTAAAAGGCTAACCTGGAACATTTCAGTGAGCCAGAAAGAAGGAGGCACTCAACATCTACTGGGGACGTGTCCAAAGGACCCACGATCCAGCTTGAAGGAGCCCCGGTGGCCAGATGTAAGTTAATATAAGCATTGAAATGAACAGTGACATAGATGGATTATAACACAATGAATAAAAAAAATATAACTCATGAGTTCAAACTGGTGCTAAATTATTTTAAAGGAGGCGATAAGGGAAAGCTCTTTCTAAGAGAATGCCGACTAGGGAAGTAAAAGCAGTGGTAGAAAGTCTCCTTAACACAGCCGCTATGGTGACAAGTAAGATGCTCCAATGGGTACCAAACCAAAGGGTGGGATTCACAGTCCCAAGTGGCCACTCATCAGGTCGTAAAAGCCACATACCACGATACCCTGACCAGGGAGAAATCTGACGGACAGTACCTTACAAGCTGATCAAACCTAACATCACCAATCATCCTGCCAACCAAGGTCAGGTGCCTTCTCTTATGGAGCACCAGGAAAGGCACACACGTCTGTAAAGTTGTTGCTAACGGACTTAACATGAGTCTATCATGCGGGCGTCCCTGGAAAAATCCACACTAGGCAAATCCTGCAAAACTAGCTGGACTCACAATAATATTAGTGCTGTAAGAGGCAGGACAAAAAACCAGAGGAATCCTTGTGCCTTTAAGGAGTCTAGACGAATACAATGCATGGCCCTCGATTAGATCCCGTATCAAACAACAGAATGGAAAACGGCCATACAGGATGCTGGGACACACGGAGGAATCTGAATATGGACTGTGGATGAGAAAGCGCTGTTGCATCGCTGGTCAATTTCCTGAGCGTGCACACCGTGTTGTGGTTCTGTAGGTGAATTCCTTGTTCGTAGGAAACAAAGTAGGAGTGAGGTGACATGATGTGTACAAGGAATTCTTAAATAGTTCAGCAAAACAGTGCTCGCGCTGATGTGCATGAAGGTGAGAGCACACACGAGCAAACATTTCCCAAACAGGGATGAGAAAGCACCTGTAGGTGTACCCCGTACCGGCTGGGCATTCCTAATCTCAACATTCAAAATCCAAAGTGCTTCAAAATTGGAAACTTTTCGAGCACCAACCTGATGCCACAAGTGGAAAATTCAACACCGACCTCATGTGGTGGGCGGCAGTGGAAATGCTGCAATTCAAAAATGTTGCATGAAATTATCTTCTAAGATTTGAAAATGTCAATGTAAAAGTAGAAAAGAGCACCTGCTTGAAGATAGGGGTGGAGGGGCAGGTCTCACTGAGGACACGAGTGCTTCTCTCTGCCCACCACCCTTTCCCCCTTCTTCCGCTAACACCTTTCGCCCTCCTTCCCTATCAGTGGCTGTAGTGTGGAGGCTGCCAGACCCAGTGTCCGGCGACCTGGAGTTGATACATGATGCAGGCCTGGCCAATCATGGCACTCCATGCTACTGTCCACTGTGATTGGTCAGGGATGAGTTGAGCTGGGCCAGTCAGAATCCTTCCCTGGGATTTTCGAAGTAAAACTTCTAGGGAAGTTCCTTCTGCTCTGAAATCAGGCAGCTATAGCCTGCGATCCACGAACTTCTCAGTGTCACTCACCAGGTGAGAATGAAGTCTGAACCCAGAGGTGGGCACAGCTGAAGAGGGCCTGGCAGTATCAAGTGAGTGGTTGTAAGTCCTGAGGTCCCTGAGACTGCCACGTTTCTGGAAGGCAGACCTCAATTCTGTGATGTACTCGTAGTGTCCTATGCAAATGATAGGAGACAAGGTATAATGGGACGTGCTATGGACAGTCCCAAAGGATAGAGGATAGGGAGAAATGTGCGTACGTACATGTGTATGAGAGAGAGAGAGAGAGGGAGAGAGAATACACACGTGTACTAGCAGGGCGCGCTTTCTGAGCTGGGCCCTGCAGGAGAGAAAAGGTTCTGAAAGGGACAATGGTCTAAGAGGAGGGGATGGGACAGTTTGGACAAAGGTACAGAAGGAGAGGATGTGCAGGGGGCTGTCCTGAGTCCCATGAGGTCTGGTTTGGCTTGGGGTGTTACCCAGGTGGGAGCAGCAGGAGGACTTACATCATGAAGAGGTCAAAGGTCACACAAACAAATGCAGGCCTCACCTTTGGGCACAGCAAGGCTTTATTTTTCTTTAATTGCCAGAGGGCACATGCGCTTGCCATAGAGAGACAGAGAAAGAGAGAGAGAGACAGAATGAGAAAGCCCTCAATGGAGTGTGGACATGGTGCAATTCCTTCTCCTTCATTTTTCCATCTTGTTGGGATTTGGGGCTCCCCTATACGCATGTGCCTTGTGTTTTTAAAGAGCCGGGGGTGGAATTCAAACTGTAGTTGACCATGTGGGATCTGGCTCCCTCAATGACCAGGCTACAGGGAGACCCCACAGCAAGGTTTTGCTGAGAGGAAAATCCTGGTCAGGCTCGCATCCAGGCATATCGCTGTCACTATCCTGTACTAGCCGGCAATTGTGGGGCGAGGAGGCAAAGGGGTGGGTTTCCCAAATGGAAGCGAGTTTACTTTCCCTGAATAATTTCCACCCAACACGGCTATAAAATGGCATATTTGCATTCTCTCCACTGCTTTGTTTTCTAGAATTTGCAGAGCACGGTTAGCAGAAAGATTGCTTAGGATACACATTAAGGCAGCGACTGCAGCAATCCGTCCTCAGTGAGCGGCAGCGCGGCGGGCGACAGCGGATTCCAGCTCTGGAGTCACAGCTTAGACTTGCCACCGGCTCAACGGCCTGACCTTGGGCAAATTCTTTACCTTCTCTAAGCCTCAGTCTGCTCATCTGTGAGATGGGGCAGATAACTACACCTACTTCAGGGTTGCTGGCGGAATAAATGACACCATCGCAGAGCACACGCCCTAGCTTCTACCATACCGTACTTTGCTTTTCATTGTCAGTGACTGTTACTTATTTTTCTTTCTTTCTTTTTTAAGAGAGGTTTTTGCTACAGGGCTCATGTGCTTGCCAGAGAGACAGAAAGCGAGAAGTCACCCCCCTGAAGGGTAGGGCCATGCCGCTATCCCTTCTTCTTTGTTCTCCTCTCAGGATTTTAGGCACACACCTGTGTGCCCGGTATGAGTTTAAAGCTGCTGGGTCCGGGACTCAAACCATAGTCGACTATACGGGAGTCCAGAGACATAAGCATTATACCATCTGCTGGTCCTGCTAGTGACTATTATTATTATTGCCATTACCAACAGGTGGATCCTGACTGCTGCCCAGGTGCCGGCAGGAATAAGAGCTGACTGTGTGCAGAGGCAGGGATAAGCGTTGTGTGCAGACACCAGTTCCACTGTTGGCCGTGTCTGGCCCTTTAGCTGAGCTGGAATCTGCTCTGTGTAACGCCTCCTCTTGTGTCCTAGAGGGCACCAAAGAGCGGCTCTGATCAGATGAAGACTCCTCCTGGGTCCTGCCTCCAGCTCCCTGCCAGAAGTCAAGGCAGGCTGGGAGGTGGCACCACTTATACTTGTCATATGCTATCACCCGTCCGCCACCCAGGAGGATGCAGGCCCTTTACAGAAACTGTCTAGACTGCTCCAGGGTGCCAGCAGACAGGAGCAACTCCGGACCCAGCTAAAAACCACCGTAAGGGCTCCTCACGGGCTGCCTAGGAAATCCAAGGCCTGGCCTGGCCAGCCCTGGAGGGCCTCCTGCTTCCCCCTTGGCCACACTACACCAGGTCAGTGCAGGAGGGACCTGGGGCGGGGTCAGCCCCTGCCCCATTTCTTGAAGAAAAGGATGGTTCTCTCAAAGGACAGATCCTCAAGCAATTACCCCCTCCTCTCATTGGCATTCCCTCCCTGGCAGCAGATTTGTATCAACATCCCCAGGGCAAGACAATCTTGTTTCCCCAACAAAACCGATTATGTACATCAGGCCTGGGGATTAATCACCAGCCTCAGAGTGGAGCCAATACAAAGGGAGAGATAGGAATGGGAGGAGGGAGGCCAGGCCCTGGTCTGCAGGGTTGGGAGTGTTGGAGGGCAGGTGGGCTGCAGAGTAGCTGCTTCCTGACACATTGCTGGCTGGCTGACCCTGCCCTGCTCGCTCTTCCTTCCCCCCATGGCAGCGTTCTGGAGAGGGAAGGCCAGCCAGCCCCCTGCTCCATGCATGGGCACCAGCAAGGAGCAAAATTAAGCCCAAAGGCCCTGGGCAGGTAATAGATGTCCCCTCCCATTTTGGTTCCTGGTCTCCTGTCCCACACCTTCATTGCACCTAACCACTATCACCCTCCTTCCCTACCATGCGGCTGTAGTGTGGGGCTGGAATAGATACTGAGCCGGCCTGGATGGCTGAGCCCCGAGACGGCGGGGTTCCTCAAAGGGAGTAACTGTGAGCACAGCCACGGCTGCTGGTGGTGAGACCAGCAGTCCCGGTCATTGCCTCTGTCCCATTGCACTGTGGGCAGGGTAGGGCAGGGCAGGCCAGGGCCCTGGTGGCAGGGGAAGGGGCGAGCGTGCTTGCCTGTACTCCAGGGAGAACCTGGTCAGCTCCCTGTTGTTGTGGAGCCACTTGAACTCCAGCGGCCAACTGCCCTCGGCCATGCACGTGAGCACCAGGCGGTTCCCCTCCAGGTGCACCTGCGTCCGCAC
Organism: Tupaia belangeri chinensis; assembly: GCF_000334495.1. Classification (NCBI taxonomy): domain Eukaryota; kingdom Metazoa; phylum Chordata; class Mammalia; order Scandentia; family Tupaiidae; genus Tupaia; species Tupaia belangeri. The sequence continues at coordinate 8,506,172 of NW_006159630.1, read as the reverse complement.
GGGCTCCGTCTTGAAGTACGGGGACACGTCATCTGTGGGAAACAGGGAAAGGAAGCCCCAGGTTAGCACTCGCTCACCCATGTGCATGTCGCTTCGTCTGGTACCCGAGGCGGAGGGAGCAGGGGCGGCCAGGTGACTTGTCCAAAGCCATGTGACCGGACCAGTCGACCCCACAACTCACTCCGTGAAGCTGGAGCAGGGATGGGCAGAAGGGATGGACACAGGTAAGAACCCTTAGACTCTGATTGTGCCAACAAGCCTGGCATTCGCCAGATGGAAGAAGCCAGTTCCAAGCCCCATCACCAGCTCACCCAGTGAGAGACCACTGAAGATGGTGGCCAGGGCCAGGGTCAGGCTGGCTAGGCCACGTCCATGCGCCTTCACCAGTCATGGTGTGCCCAGGCACACAGGAAGCTGCTGGCAGGACAGGCTTGGGCATCTCGCCCTCTAGGCCAACAGTGGGGTCCTGGCATCCTTACCTGTCCCATGTGTGTAGGATGGACACATAGTCACCTTTCTGCCCCGGAATTCTCCATCAGTGAACCGGGAAGGGAAATAGCTAACTGGATGTTGTTGGATCGGATGAGTTATGAAAACGTTGGCATTTGCTAGACGGAAGTGAGTTCTTGCCTGAACACTGAAGGTGAGTGTCCCTGCCAAGGAGGGGTCCATTACGCATGGCCCCAGCTGGGGGTGCTCCAGGCACACCTTGGTCAGAGAGGTAACTTTCCCCTCTGAGCCCAGAGGGTGGAGAAGAAATCAAAGGAAAGGGGACAGCCACAGAAAGCCGAGGAGGGAGAGGCACAGGTGCTGGGGGCCTGCGGAAGAGGCGGCTTAAGGTGGAAGAGAGTGGATACAGAGGCAGTGGTCAGCCACCTAGGAGCGATGCAGTGGGGACCTTCCTGCACCCTAAGCTGACCCATGGGAGCACCAGAGCAGCCTAGAGCCCTGGCCCCCCGACCATCTTCTCACTCTCACATTTAACCAGTGCTGGGCATCTGTGGTCTTTAGATAGGCTCTCTCTGGGCTCTGGCACCAATCTGCCACTCAATAGAAACTCTACTTTAGGGCTCTGCTGCACAGCACCCCAAACCTGGCACGCCACCCCTATGCATGCCCAAGGACTCACACTTACTAGTGTATAACGCGAGACAGGGTGGTGTAGTCTTTCTGGAACTCCCACCCTGCTCCCCACCCTCACTGGGTGCAGGCCAGGGCAGGCTAAGGGGGCTCAGAGAGGAGTGCAGGCAAAGGCCCCCTTCCCCAGGGCCCTCCCTAAGCCTCAGCTGATGTTTCAGGTGCGCATTTCTCATGGCTCCCTAGCCCACTTCTTCCTGCTCTTAATACCTGTCACGTGAACGTCTGCCTTAAAAACAGGTGAAAAGGCGACTCCTTTAAGAGCATGGACATGTTGAGGACTGACCCTCATCCTCTGTCCCTGCCAGGGGCGCTTGCATCTCTGGGGACTGGCCCACCTCAGCAGGGGTGGGGGTGAGGAGGGGACCTGCCTGGAGCACCCATTTGCCAAGGAAAACAACTGGCTGCCACTGCCAGGCGGGCGCTGCTCTCAGCTTAACAAATGGGCGCATTCGCACTTCAAAGGCGCATTCATATTCCCCAGCAGCTTTCAAGAGCCCTTTGAATCGCGTTTTTAAAAACCCTCTGTTCGTGGCTGTCATCACTGGTTTGTTTTAAAACAATAACATTCCCAGCCCCGAGTGATTAAATCCATTCGATGTGGGGCTGACTCAGAGCCAGAACAGTCAGAGGGGCGGGCGGGGGTGTGTTTGCATGCACACATGTGCACACGCGCGTGCACACACGTGCTCTGCACCCAGACTCCCTCGCCTCCGTCAAGCTGCTCACTGGGCAATTTGCTCCCAGGTCTGCGTTTGCCAGTTCATTCCTCAGGCCCCCAGAGGCCGGCCTGGAGCCCAAAGGCTCTTGCTTGGATGGGCTGACTCCAGTGGCTATGGAGATAATGCCTCTGGGAGGAGAGGGGAAGGGAGACCCTTCTCTGAGGACCTGGGCCTTGAGCAGCAGCAGGGTGCCCTGCATCCCTCATCTTGTGCCATTCTCATCTGGTGGCATGGGGAGGCTACAGTCCTCTCCCCAAGCCCTTGTGGTGAGGGCAACTCTCTCCCCAAATGCACCCCTCTCCACCCCCACCCTCTGCAGACAGGGATTCTGGGAGGAGACCTTGCCAAGACTCAGAGCAGTGGCAGGGAGTCCAACCAGCCATCTCCTAGGGACAAGCACTATCTTCCCTGGCTGAGAGCAGAAGACAGGGAAGAGGGCTTGGGAGCTGCTGTGGGAGACACACACTGAGGGGCCGGGATGCTGGTGGGGTGACAGTGTGTGTGTGTGCATGTGCACATCATCTGTGAGTCCACGTGTATATCTGTGAATGTCATGCGTGCATCTGTACACAACTGCATACAAGTGTCTGTGTGTTCATGAATGTGTGTCTGTGGCTCTGTCTCTGGGTGTGCGTGTGTCTGTCTCTGTGTGCACACGTGTGTGTGTTTATGTACGGGAATGGATTTCTCTGCTGTAAAGGCACAGGACAGTAACATGAATCTCCAACCTCGGGCAAGTTATTTAACATCTTTGCATTTGTTGCCATAGCTGTGAGTTGGGGACCCGTTTGTTGTGACGATTAAATAAACTTGTGAAATATATAGTGCTTAGACCGGTGATGCTGGGGGGGCTGGCAATTACTGCTGTTGATCACAGGAGCTGACTCCAGAGAGCAGGGCTCGGGCACTGCAGTCAGGGTAGTAGCTGCCCCCAGCCTCAGTCCTGGTATGTGCAGTCTACAACTCGAGCAACTGTCCACGCAGCTCTGTAAGCTTAGCAGAGCACATCTCAGTGAGACAAACAGACCAGAGGACAACTGTGGCCGGAAAAAGCCCAACATTGTAAAGATGTCGTTCTCTTAAACTTATTCTCACTCTGAACACACGTACACACACACAGAGGGTTTTCTTCTAAAGCAGACAAAGCAATTCTAAAGTTCACAGAAAAACAACCCCCACCAAAAAGGCAGATTAAAAAAATTCTGAAAAAGAATGGCAAACAGGGGAGACTAGTACAGATAGGGGACTATATTACGAAGTTGCGGTAATTAAAACTGTGTGTTCTTACACAAGGAGACTGATAAATGAATAGCCTAGGAATATAAAAATACACTCAAATACATATGGACGTATTTCGTAAATGATAAACGGCAAATTTCAAATCAGTGGGGAAAAGATCAATTATCCAACAAATGTTTTTGGAACAGCTAGGGAGCCATTTGGGGATAAAAAATAAAGTTGAATCTTTTCTTCATACATTACTTCAAATAAATGTTAAATGGATCAGTGTTCTAAACATAAAAAATGGAAGTCTAAAAGAAGTAGGGGGAAAAAAATCACAGAGGTTTAAAAATGTACACTCTTGGTCAAGCGCTCAAGGGCTCCCTAAGTATGAGACTCCAGAAGGTCAGAAGACCGACCGATACCTTCAACTATGTAAAAATTCTGCCCTGAAAAAACCCTCCACAGACAAAAAGAAACAACAAATGACAAACTAGGGGAAGATATTTGCAACCTTTATCACAGGCAAAGACCTAATTTTCCTGATATAAAAAATGTTCCCACAAATCAATAAGAAAAAGATTAACCAACCACTAGAAAAATGGGCAAAGCATAGGAACGGTTCACAGAAAAAAAATTACAAATGACTCTGGAACAGATGCAGAGATGTTCAGCCTCCCGATAAGAGAAAGGCAAACGGAAACGCAATGAAATACCATTTTTTCCCCCTAGCACATCGGCCCCGATGGAACGGAGTGATACCCTCCACCGGCCGACTCGCAGAGAGCGGGCGGGCTCTGTCTCCGGATGCCATGCCGTTTACTGAGAGCGATGGCAATCCCGCCAGTGCTCCAAGCGCCCACAGCCTCCCAGCCACCTGCGCTCTAAGAAACGTCCCCTCCACAGATGCACGTGTGCGTGTAGTGAATGATAGCATTTCAGAGCCGTGTGGCTTGAAACAGCAAAAGCGTGGCGATGACCTGAACGTCTGTCCATTTGTCTGTCGGGAGAGAGAGCGCGGGTTAAAGAAACGACGCCGGCACGCTGGCGGTACACGACAGAAGCCTCCGCAGCAGCAGAAAGCTCCAGAAGGAGCTTCGAGAACTACTGTTCGGTGACAAAAGCCAAGTGCAAAATGGCACGTGGGATCGGCTACTCTTGGTGTAGAAGTTTCTTTCTCTTCAGGTATAATGTAATATTTGCTTGGATAGGCAGGGGTTTCTTCTAGGGGCCTGGGTAGGGACCTGGTTGTCGTGATGGTGGCCCTGGGCTCAGGTGGGAGGGGACAACCTTCTCTCTACTCGGCATGCCTTTTAGGTGGCGTGCCCAGATATACGTGCACACGTGTATGCACCTTTGTGAGCATGCAGGGGTGCAGTCACGGGGTAGCCCTGCCGGGCACGGAGGTGGGGGGAAGAGACGGGCCTCTGTGTGTGGTTCAGGAGGGTCACATGGTTGGGGAGTCCCTAACCACCAGAGCCTGAGCCTTGGGAATAAGGGACTGCCTTCACAGGCGGGAAAGAGGCCTCTGCTCAGGGCCTCCTTCTAATTTCCCATAACAGGTCGGGGGCCCTGATTGCCCTGTTCTCTTGATAGTCCACTAAATACCCTCATTGTTACTCTCAGACTCCGGGCTCCAGGCTAAATGGCCCCATAGAGAAGGTAATCTCAACCAAGACTTTGCCCCTGCTTTGGCCCCCTGCAAGATAATGTCATCTTTCTCTAGGGCGGTTGGCTCCCCATCTCAGGGCTCCAGGGGATCCGCCCGCCCAGCCAACCCAGCCCTGGGAACCACTGCTATGGAGCCATTTCTGCCGGGAATGCCCGCCAGGCCAGAGGGTGGAGGAGGCTGGGGTGAAGGCCTCTGTCCGCCCCCTAATTGGGCAAAAGATGGCCATCTGCCCTTTATAACAAGCTTGCGGGGTACAGAGCCAGGTCACATTCCATTCTCAGCTTGGGCACATCCCAGACCCCTCATTTTTAGTGACTCCCTCCAGTCCTCCTGGCTTCCCTGAATGTTGGGGAAGTGGTGGAAGCCAGGGTTCACAGGCTTGCGGGCCTCTCTGCCCACCACTTCCTGCCTCAGTGCCATCGCCTGTGGCCTGGATGGCCTCCATGAGCTCCTAGTGGGTGCCTGACTGGAAGCCTGAGCTCCCTGGACCCCGCTGGCCATAGGACTGAGTAGGCCTGGCTCTGGGTCGCGGGCGGGGAGGGCTCAGGACACCGCTCTCACCAAACCTCACCTCTCCCCAAACTGCCGCCGCCGCCTGTATTCCACGCTGACCATGGGACGTCCTACCCGTGAAGCACCTCTGTGAACATCAGCTTAGTCAGGGGGCATGAGAACATCTGAAGGAACATCTCTCACTGTCCCCTTATCACGCACTGGGGGGTGGACACGCCACATGGACCCCGGTAGTTCCCAGAGCACCTGGTCTTTCTGAGGTTGACAGGGCCTCCCTACGCTGTCCCACTCTGCTTACCCTGGGGCCTCCTGGGTGGTACCTGAGGGATGGGGTCCCTTCAAGGTGGTTGGTGGCTCTGCTCAGGGTGCCGGTTTTGAAGTCACAAGCAGTCATGTGGCATT
>NW_006159630.1:8496363-8500474 GCF_000334495.1 Tupaia belangeri chinensis | reverse complement strand
ATCCAGGGGTGAGGGTGAAACAGGTAATGGGGCTGGGAACGAGTCCTGGGAATCTGCTGGAAGGACGTGGGTAGAACATCCCAGGAGAGACTGTCCCACGGGCAGTGACAGTTTCAGGGTTCAGAAGGATGGGCCAATGAGGTGTAGGGAGTACAGCCTGGAAGTGGGGGGCCAGTGAGTACGGAAGGAGAGCAGGTGCCGGTGTTGGCGATGGTGGTGGGAGGGGGTCAAGAGGCAGAGGGCAGAGTTGCAGGGGCTTTTGGGGAAGAAGAGGCTGAGCTGGGAACCCCACCCCACACATCTGTTTGACATGGCAGCCCCTGGGTGCACCTTCTTCCAAGGCTCTGGCAAGGAGGTCCAGTGGGTTTACTCCCATTTCTACACTAACTGAAGTTTGACCTCGAGCAAATTCGCCTTGGAGCTTTACCTGTCCCTACAGTAAAATGGGTGGAAACTCCTGCCCCAGAAGCTGGGAGAGTGGCTGAGTGCACATGTGTGAAGCTGGGACCACGTGCTAGGTGCCTCCCCTTCCACCACATGAACCTGTGGGGTGATCGATGGGAGGGAGGGAGGACAGGGATCGTGCCGATCACTCTACCCATCTCCTGCTTCTGGAAACCATCCTCTAAAGGAGCACAGGCTCCTGAATGTCCCACACCTGAGCCTTCCAAATCCAGCTCCCTCGAGGCCCCTCCGAGCTGGCTCAGGAACCGGGTCTTGCCCGGGACGGCTTATAAGTTCTAGAGCAAAAGTTCAGGACTGCGGTAGAGCGACCTCGAGCCTCAGGAGGTTTTGCAAATGTCCACAGGGGCGTGTCCCATGACATTAGAGATTCCTATAGGGTCCTCTGACACCAAGCTTTGGAGTTGTCTGGGCAGGGGCCCTGGAGGCCCCGCCAGGGCCCCAGTCAGAGCCCACCTCCGGAAGAAATGCTCAGGGAACACTCACCGTTGCAGGCCAAGCAGGCACCCTGGAGCTGCCTGAGGGGGACCACAGGGCCCAGGCTCCTCACTGGCTCCCCTCTCCCTGCTCCCAGTCAGGGGCTCGAAGCACCCTAGCCCCCTCTCTGGCCTCCCCTCCCCTCACCACTGCTCCCATCAATGAGATGCTAATTTATGCCCTTCCCCTGCCTCCCTTGTCTCCTGGCAGATGCCTGGCCCAGCTCGGCCCTGGTGCCGCCTGCATGCCAAGTGCTTCATTAGCCAGGAAAGAAGGCTCTCGGCTTCCTTAATCCAATCCTCGCCAGTGACCTTCAGGAGCTAGGCACCTCCTGACGTCGGGGGGCCTGAGACAGTGCAGCAATCAATTATGCCTGGCCTCTGCAGCTGCTGCCGAATGGATTTCTCGCTCAGAAAAGCGTGTTCAAAAAGCATCTAATGGAACGGATCATCAATTTGTTTGAATACACATCTAATCTGATTAGGGGGGCCAGGCCACCAGGGCAGCCAGCACAACTGAGCCTCCACATGGCCCTGGGGATCCAAGGCCCGCCTGGGAGGAGGGGTGCGTGCCCTAAGCCCACCGGCCAGCCTTCCTCAGACTCAAGAGCCACGGCCAACAGGCGCAGAGAGGAGTGAATAACAGGGTGCCCGGGGGCGTGACCGTGCCTCCACAGTCCATCCTGGGCACAATCTGGCACAGGGAGAGGCTTAGAAACCCATGGGGACTGACTGACAGGAAGGCCCACCAAGGAAGACAAGGGGCAGTGATGAAGCCATCTCTGCACAGGACTAGCTGGTGTCTGTGCAGGGTGAACGAGTGTCCCCTCCCTCCGAATGTGACCTTTTCTGGAAGTGGAGTCTCTGTGATCTGCTCAGTTAAGATGAGGTCAGACTGGAGCAGGGCGGGCCTTACATGACTGGTGTCTTCAAACACAGGAAGCAACACAGAGGTGACAGACCAGGAGGGGACGGCCAAGTGAAGACAAGCAGGGATTGGAAGACGTGTCTATAAGCCAAGGATGGCAGGGAGCCCAGAGGGACTTGGAGGAGGTGAGGAGAAACCCTCCCTGGAGCCTTCAAAGGCAACATGGCCTTCTCACGCCTGTGCTCAGGCTCGGGGACTCCGGGACTGAGAGGACACGCTGGTTGTCGTAAGCTGCCCAGTTTGTGGGACTCTGTCCCGGCAGACTTGATGGAGACGTCTAGCCATCGTCCTGTGAAAGGCAACATGGTGGCGAACCAGAGCACTGGGACGTGAGTGGAGCCCGAGTTCTGTCCCCTGGACCAAGCTGGTCCTTCCCGGACACACCATGCTGCCACGCCCCGGGGCCTCTGCTCGGACTGTTCTCCCGAAGAGCCCTTTCTTCCCTTCTTTCCTGGGAAACACAGGTGTCTGACCCACGTTAGTTCCCGTCTAAGCTCAACTGTCAAGGCCCCGATGTCCGCTCCCACGTCCTTTCTGAAGTCACCCCTTACAGCACACAGGGCGTGCATCACAGCATGTACATAGTGCCGTCACGTGAGGGTGCCAGTGCTGTTAGGTGAACGGACTCCCTCACCCCCGCAGTCTCAGAGCCTACACCAGCCTGGCACACAGGCGCCCAGATGCGCAAACGGAAAAGTGGAACTCGGCCCGGCCCCTTCCCTCTTGGGGCTGACGTGCTGGGGGTCGCTCTGTGCCCTTCTGGCTCTGACTTTGCAAAACCTGAGGAGCTGTGTGGGTGGTGGGCCTAGAATGGACCATCTGGGTTCCGATCTAGAAAACTGCCACCCAGCAGCCATGGGCATCTTTCAGCTGCACCTCAGTCTCCTTTACCGAAAACTGGGGTGACAGCAGCAGCTGTGTCACAGGCTGACTAAGAGGAGTGAGCGTTAGGGCTGGCCCTGGGCACAGAGGAAGAACCCAGGGAAAGGAGGCTTTTATTATTTTTGAATTTTTTTTTAGAGAGAGATTTTTGTCTCATCAGAGAGACAGAGTGAGATAGAAAGCAAGAAATTGCCCCCCCCCCCCAGGGGAGCGGGCCATGCCACAATCTTCTCCTCCATTCTTGGGATTTGGGGCACACCTGTACCTGTACCCAACGTGAGTTTTAAGCCACCGGGTTGGGGATTCGAACTGCAGTTAGCTATGTGGGAGTCCAGCAGTGTAGCCATTACATCATCTGTTGGCCCCAAGGAGGCTGTTATTATTCCTCGACTTTGCTCGGTGTAGCCTCCTCAAACTACCACACAGCCAGGGCCCAAACCGCACACATAAATAATGCCCAAGCAGCCCCAGCCTGGCGAGGAACAAAGATGGTTCTCATTTCCGGTGGGTTTATTTTGCAATTAACAGAGAGGAAGGGAGTCCTTCCTTACATTTTGGTTGGAGGGTTCAGAGATTAAACTTATACCATTGATTTGAATGTTTTTGTCTAACAGAGCCATTACCGTTTCGGTGTATCCGGATTCATTTGGGGAGTCTCTGTGATCTGCTCAGTTAAGATGAGGTCAGACTGGAGCAGGGCGGGCCTTACATGACTGGTGTCTTCAAACACAGGAAGCAACACAGAGGTGACAGACCAGGAGGGGACGGCCAAGTGAAGACAAGCAGGGATTGGAAGACGTGTCTATAAGCCAAGGATGGCAGGGAGCCCAGAGGGACTTGGAGGAGGTGAGGAGAAACCCTCCCTGGAGCCTTCAAAGGCAACATGGCCTTCTCACACCTGTGCTCAGGCTCGGGGACTCCGGGACTGAGAGGACACGCTGGTTGTCGTAAGCTGCCCAGTTTGTGGGACTCTGTCCCGGCAGACTTGATGGAGACGTCTAGCCATCGTCCTGTGAAAGGCAACATGGTGGCGAACCAGAGCACTGGGACGTGAGTGGAGCCCGAGTTCTGTCCCCTGGACCAAGCTGGTCCTTCCCGGACACACCATGCTGCCACGCCCCGGGGCCTCTGCTCGGACTGTTCTCCCGAAGAGCCCTTTCTTCCCTTCTTTCCTGGGAAACACAGGTGTCTGACCCACGTTAGTTCCCGTCTAAGCTCAACTGTCAAGGCCCCGATGTCCGCTCCCACGTCCTTTCTGAAGTCACCCCTTACAGCACACAGGGCGTGCATCACAGCATGTACATAGTGCCGTCACGTGAGGGTGCCAGTGCTGTTAGGTGAACGGAGTCCCTCACCCCCACAG
>NW_006159630.1:8492108-8495936 GCF_000334495.1 Tupaia belangeri chinensis | reverse complement strand
GTGCGCCCCCCCCCCAGGGGAGCTGGCCATGCCACAATCTTCTCCTCCATTCTTGGGATTTGGGGCACACCTGTACCTGTACCCAACGTGAGTTTTAAGCCACCGGGTTGGGGATTCGAACTGCAGTTAGCTATGTGGGAGTCCAGCAGTGTAGCCATTACATCATCTGTTGGCCCCAAGGAGGCTGTTATTATTCCTCGACTTTGCTCGGTGTAGCCTCCTCAAACTACCACACAGCCAGGGCCCAAACCGCACACATAAATAATGCCCAAGCAGCCCCAGCCTGGCGAGGAACAAAGATGGTTCTCATTTCCGGTGGGTTTATTTTGCAATTAACAGAGAGGAAGGGAGTCCTTCCTTACATTTTGGTTGGAGGGTTCAGAGATTAAACTTATACCATTGATTTGAATGTTTTTGTCTAACAGAGCCATTACCGTTTCGGTGTATCCGGATTCATTTGGGCTATAAACGGGGCAATAATCACATTTTCACTAACTCCTCAATTTTTCCCAAGAAACTCTGAGACCAGAGCTTTCCAGCATGGCCCCCTGGTTCCTCCTGACCACCTAGGAGAGAGGTTTCACCCAAAGGGAGATGCCATTAGGTGTGAGGAGGGAGAGGAGAATATGAGGAGACTAAGGGTCCAGGAGGTGGCTCTGACACGGCACCAGCTCTGAGACTGAACCAAGGTGTAGAGGGGCCTGGCCTCTCCACCCGGATGGGGCTCCACTGGCCTTCAGAGGCTTCTCCCTCCCTCCCTTCTGTGTCTTATTCCTCTCGTCTGAAGCTCAGAGGACAGAGGGGCCAGGTTGCACACAAGCCGGTGGCCGGCCAGGTTTTGAACTCACAGTCCCTTGCTGCCACGGTGCCAGGCCGCTCATCTCCTCTCAGGCTGGGGCTGTGTTTAGATCCCAGGAAGGAGTCCAGGGCTGGGCCTGGGGGGAGGGAAAACAGCGCCAGCCGCTCTCCACGCCCAGGCTGGGCAGTGGAGCCTGCGCCGAAGAACACACATTCATCAGGCTGGTGACCCCGGTGTACCGGCGCTTTGTGGCGTGTAGCAAAGACTGTGGAGCAGAAAATTGGAGTTCAATTTGCCGTCCATCCCGCGCGCAGCGCTCAGCCCATTCCCGTCCCTGGCAGGCACCTCTGCGCTTTATCATAAATAATAACACCACGCGGCTCTATGGCCCTCTCCGCAGTTACAGTCCCCGAGCAATTTACAAGCTGGATTATACACAGAGGCTTGCACACGCCTGCTTGTGGGCACGCGCCGCGCCACTCACAGCCCACTCCCTGGTCACTCTCAGGGGCTACGTGTCATCCTCGCATCCTGGGGTCACCCGCCAGGGGCTGTGCCTAATCTGGGGAGGAGGCTCACATCCCCCCACCCCAGGACACGCCCCCTGGCCCTCGCTGGCTGAGCTCAGGGCCACAACCTGTTCCAGACCCGCTCCCCTCTCGTCAGCAGTGTCCCTGTGTCTCCAGGTGAAACCCCATTTCTCTCCTCCAAACTTCATGGGGGGATTTAGGTTGGGGAGACCCACTAGCTCAACCTTTTCATGTAACTGTTGAAACCTTGGGGCCCGAGAGGTACAGCCCCTAGGCTCCGCTAAGTGACCCTGCTGAGACTGAAGCCCAAGGGCACTGCGTCCAGTCTACCACAGGCACACGCAGAGGGCAGCCTCCAAGGCCAGTAAGTGATTGCTCCAGGCCTGGGAGCCTTCCTCTTGCAGGGTCTTTGGGCAGAGCAGGGGGCGGGGTCTAGGGGCGGGGTCTCAGGGGGAGGGCCGCAGCCAGAGCTTCTTCCCCACCTTTACCACCAAAGGAAGACAGGCCACGGGGTGTGTGCTGCCACCTACGTGAAATAGCCACAACAGGCAGACCCGCAGAGATCACGCTCAGAACGCCGGTACCGGGTGCTGGGGAGAGGCGGAGCAGGAGTGACTGTGTCCTGGGCCCAGGAAGACCTCCGGGCGATGAAGCGTTGGGAATTGAGGAGAAGTGGTGCTTGCACTTCGCGGCATGTTAATTTTGCGTTATGTGCAGCTTACCTCAAACAAAGAGTAAAATGGGTACAAGGTTTGGTTTGGGCCCTCCCAACGCCCCAAACAGGCCTTAGGAAGAAGACCTGGAAGAGGTTCTAGGTGCTTCCTTGTGTCCCAAGAAGTCACTGCCTCCCCGTTGCCCTACCATGACATGCCGGAGCACCCCACCACCGCCGCCGCCGCCACCTTGTAGGCTCAGGGTCTTCTTTTTGGGCTCTGGAGGTTTCCAGTCAGTCTTGTGGGGAGACTGTACTACATGCTTATACTGTTCAAGTGAGCCCCCCTCCGGCCACCGCTCAAGGTTATGGACCATTTGGAACAAGGACTGTTGAGCCCCAGGTTCTGGACACTGGGTCAGCACCTGGTTTGCCACAAGGGCCCTGCAGCACCTCCCTTGCAGTTAGGATTCAACACCGCCACTGCACGGAAGCCCAGGGGCACTGTGCCTGCCCAAGGCAGGGCACCTGGGAGCGTACGGAGCCCAGCTCTGCACAGGCCTCGTGCTGTGCTAAGTAAGCATAGATTGTTCTTTTATTCACAACACACAGCAGTGCCTGAGTTGGGGCTGGTAAGGGGGGACTGAGGCTTGCGGAGCCAAGTGACTCCCAAGGTCACATCACAGGACGTGGCCTGGGCAGAGAGGTCTGTACACACCAAGAGTTTTCTTGTTGCTTTTACAAACCCTGGGTCTTCAAAGGCCAACCCAGAACACCAACTCCAGATTGAGGACCTGCAAAGAGAGAGGGCAAGGCTTTGCCTCGGTCGAGCTCAAGGGGCAAGCTGACGGGGCCCCAAATGAGGGTGAGCCATGGGCTGTCCTGACCCCCACTGGGTGTGGCTGCCCCTGCCATGTGCCCTGGTGGTGGCTGGCTTTCCTAGGTAGCAGCTGGCCTGCCTGGTGGGGAGGCAGAGGGAGTGAAGGGGTGTCGGTGGTAGGGAGGGACGGGGTACAGGCGCAGCCACCCACCGCTCCTCGATCCAGACAGCTTCATTCATTATCCCTGCCCGGGAGCCAGCGGGGCTCCTGCCTGCCTCTGCTCTGTCACTTTGAAAACCCAGAGCCCATCTGGTGTGCATTCAAGGTGGCCCAATGAAAGTCGTCAGGCGACAGTGATGTTCTCTGGACTCGGCCATTGACGCTGATGGGCACCTGCCAGGGAGGGCCGCGGGCCTCCTCCCAATCACTAGCTTCCCTGCATCCCTCACTTGACACCATGTCCTCAGATCCAACCACGCCCCCAGAGAGACACCAGCCAAGAGCAGCTGATACCAAGCATGTGAGAGTCAGGGATGCAGCGAAGTCGCATCGAGGAGGCCAGGTTAACCGAGAGCCTCTCCACGGTGCTCTGTCCGCATTGAAATGGGGTTTATTTCTCCCACTGGGCCCAGCCCCTCCTGCAGGTAGAGTGAGGGAGGGAACAGTGGTCTCAGCTGGACGTCAGAGAGAGCCCTGGGCTGGAGGCCAGACCCCCGCCCCGCTCTGCCCTGATGGTGGGAGTGCCCCGGCCTCCAGGGTCTCTGAGCTTCTCTCGTGGGAAGTTCATCTGGCCCACCTGCCTTGTTGGTAAATGGAGGAATTGAGGCAGAGGAGGCTGAAGGAGGATGGAGCCCAGATTTTCTGATACCAGAATACCCTGCCTCATCTCATTCCTCCTCTAGACTGTAACAGATACGCACCATCCTCTTCCGAGGGGGTCTTTCCGAGGATGTTGGTTTGGCTCGAGGAGCCTCTTCCCCAAGAGCCCCGGCTAGCTGCCTCTTCCACCGCGGAAGGACGGCTGGC
>NW_006159630.1:8478218-8491876 GCF_000334495.1 Tupaia belangeri chinensis | reverse complement strand
GGGCCTGCCTGGTGGGGAGGCAGAGGGAGTGAAGGGGTGTCGGTGTTAGGGAGGGACGGGGTACAGGCGCAGCCACCCACCGCTCCTCGATCCAGACAGCTTCATTCATTATCCCTGCCCGGGAGCCAGCGGGGCTCCTGCCTGCCTCTGCTCTGTCACTTTGAAAACCCAGAGCCCATCTGGTGTGCATTCAAGGTGGCCCAATGAAAGTCGTCAGGCGACAGTGATGTTCTCTGGACTCGGCCATTGACGCTGATGGGCACCTGCCAGGGAGGGCCGCGGGCCTCCTCCCAATCACTAGCTTCCCTGCATCCCTCACTTGACACCATGTCCTCAGATCCAACCACGCCCCCAGAGAGACACCAGCCAAGAGCAGCTGATACCAAGCATGTGAGAGTCAGGGATGCAGCGAAGTCGCATCGAGGAGGCCAGGTTAACCGAGAGCCTCTCCACGGTGCTCTGTCCGCATTGAAATGGGGTTTATTTCTCCCACTGGGCCCAGCCCCTCCTGCAGGTAGAGTGAGGGAGGGAACAGTGGTCTCAGCTGGACGTCAGAGAGAGCCCTGGGCTGGAGGCCAGACCCCCGCCCCGCTCTGCCCTGATGGTGGGAGTGCCCCGGCCTCCAGGGTCTCTGAGCTTCTCTCGTGGGAAGTTCATCTGGCCCACCTGCCTTGTTGGTAAATGGAGGAATTGAGGCAGAGGAGGCTGAAGGAGGATGGAGCCCAGATTTTCTGATACCAGAATACCCTGCCTCATCTCATTCCTCCTCTAGACTGTAACAGATACGCACCATCCTCTTCCGAGGGGGTCTTTCCGAGGATGTTGGTTTGGCTCGAGGAGCCTCTTCCCCAAGAGCCCCGGCTAGCTGCCTCTTCCACGGAGGAAGGACGGCTGCTTCTAAATGCTGTCCTGGATTCTTTGTCCTGGCCAGAGAGACACGCGGAAGTCCAAATCCCGTGTAGCTGGGCAAGTGACCTTATTTGAAAACAGTCTTCACCAATGTAACCAAGCTAAGATGAGGTGGTTGTGATGGGGTTAATCCCATGTGACAGTCAGAGACAGGGACACACAGGCAGAAGGCGGCTCCATGGAGACAGGCAGAGATTGGAGCGATGTGGCTACGAGCCACCGAAGGACACGATTCCGGGAGTGCTAGAAGCCGGAAGTGACTCAAGCTCTTCCTCAGGACCCCAGAGGGAATGTGGCCCTGCGGACGCCTGGAATCAGCCTGCCAGCCTCCAGGACTGTGAGACGAGAAACTTGTGTTGTTTTAAGTCTCCCCTGTGTGGCTCTGTGTTATAGCAGCCCCAGGACATGCCTCCATCCTGTCACCAACACAAGTTACAAGCCCCCGTTGTGCTCACCAGCATACAACCACCCCGTGTGACACCCCTCAACTTCCTGTTGCCCGACTGCCCCTTACGCTGCTAGAGCACACACCTGAGTCCTTCTCGTACCTTGGGTCCCTAAGCAGGTTTGAGCGTAGGAGGAAACTGAATGAATTTCTTATTCCCAGGGGGTCTGTGAGGGTCTCTGGCCCCCCACCCAACTACTTTCCACTGTCTCTGGTCCCTTGTCCGCACTCAGGCCTCAGCATGCCCCCTGGCCCCAGAGCAGTGCCGTCTAGCCGCTCTGCAGCTGGGCCCGGGCTCAGCTCATAGTGACTGATGACATTCTGTGTGGCAGGGAGCCCGCAGTGGCAGGATTGGCATGTTGGCAGGAGGCACCGGTGTGATTGATGGCCCTGCATGGTGACAGGCCATTTCCAATCTATTCCCTGGAAACGGCCTTTCTGGGAAGGAGTGTGGCAGGGCCTGCCACCCCCACACCTCCTAGTACCCCCTTCTTCCTCTGCCAGCTCCCCTCCTTCCCCCCCCGGGCGGATGGGAATGGGGCGGGTGGGCTGTTCAGTCTTCACGTGGTCAGGAAGTAAGCGGGGTGGTTTTTGTGCTCCCCCCTTTTCCTGCCAGGACAGCTCCATCCAGAGAGAGCCATGCGAGGTTCACACACTTGCTGTCTCCCCTTCCCTCTGGCTCAGCTGGAGAAACCCTTGGGCATCATGCCCCCTTCCTAGGTGTCTGTCCTCCATGTTCTCTGGGAGGGCTCCTCGAACCCAGGGAGTATGCCCATCCCACCATTCAGATGAGAAAATGGCTGCTCAATGACCTGAATGACAGCCCAGGTTATGCGGGTGGCCCGCGTGGGCCCTGGCTTTACACACGCTGCTGTCCCTCTCCAAAGCCCGAGCTCCTCCACTGAACACCCGGAGGGGCTGGGAAGCAGCAACTCCCTCTTGGGGCAAACATCCTCAACCACACCTGTGTCTCCGAGAGGCAGGGACAAGAGCCCCTCTCCTTCGGCGACCACTTCATTCCCAGAGGCCTGGGCTGGCCTGGGATTGCTTCGGAAAGGCCTGATCCAAGGTACATCGTGTGTGGGGCTGAGGCCGTGGATGGCGCCAAGAAACATACCTGCCCTAGGCCCTGTGAGACCGTGAGTGACTGGGCTACTTCTCTGGGCCTGAGATCCCTTTAGGTCATAGGAATGTCCCTTTCTGTCCACCCCTCCCTAAGTCACGAGGAGTGAGAGATGGCATTTGAGACAAGAAGCTGGGAGAATAAGGGCCTGTCCCCAGCTGTGAGACCCAGGACAGACTCTGATGGGGGCCTGACATGGGGAGAGGGGCCCTCAAGGGACAAAGGCCAGAGGGTCCCAGGAGACCTTGGCTCACCATCCAGCCAGGCCCAGGTGCGGGGGTCAGGAAGGCCGGTGGGAGCTGGGGCTGGCAATGGGCGAAGTCAGCATGAGAAAGGGAGAGTTTACAGGAAGGCTACAAGTTACCGGAAAGGACGATAAATTAATATAATAGGGCTGTTTGGCTGGTGACAAGGGATAAAACATGTGGCCCAAAAGAGCCCCATGTGAGATTGTCAAAAGGATGAATGGGAAGGAAGATGGAGAGAGGGGAAGGACGGGAACAGGCCTCCACGAGGGACTGGGGGAGGTGGAGGAGAAATGGCCGTTCTCACCTCACGCCACCTCCTCCGCCTCCCTTGCTCTCACCCTCGCCGCCCCTTCCCCAGGACTGAGGGGCCTTGTGGGATCCTCCTCGGAACTTTCTCCCTCTCTTCTCTCACTGGCTCCTGCGCTCCTGCCCACCAAGGGCCCCCACTGTGCTCCCGAGAATTCCGGTGCCCTGGACTCGCATCCCGTACAACTGCTCTGGCCTCGGCCGTGGCACGCCACGCGTCTCACTCACTCAAAGCTCAGGTCACTCATTCAACATGTGCTTTCTGAGCCCCTGCTCTGTGTCAGGGGACAGCAGGGTGCGCAGAGGAGACCTCCGGTTAAGGAACTCACAGGTACACGGTGGGGACAGGGACAGGAGCTGCTCGGCTGTGGGACAGTCATGCACCAGAGCAAAGCCTGTGGTCTGTGGGGGCTGTGTGGAGGCACAGATGGAAGACTGTAAGGGACCACGGGGGGAGGTGTCCCCAAGAAGCAACCTAAGACAGGACAGAACGTGAGCCAGGCCAGGGCAGCCGGGATGAGTTGTGGGCAGAGGTGCCATTTGCACAGAAGCCAGGACATGGGAGAGGGTGGTTTTGCATGACCGTTGGCAAGGGAAGAAGCCTCACCTCAGCACAGAGATCTGTCATGACTCACCTCGATCTTCCGGCTCAGTGCACGTCTGAGCTGAGCCCTGGGAACGTGAAGGCCAGACATGGCCCTGGTGGGGCTCCCGGGCTGGCTGGAGAGATAGGATTCACAGGCCGGAGATCTGGAGATGACTAACCATGCAAGGCGTCATGAACACAGGCTCAGGGAGAGTCGGGCCCAGGGCGGAGAGGCACGAGGGGCACTGAGGACTGCAGGGGCCATCGGGGACGCCCCACGGGGAAGGCGACACTGTGTGAGTCGTTCACTCACCACCATCCAAAGACTGTCAGCTCTGCCCCGAGGGGGCGGGTGATGCTGTCCTGGAGCTCAGGGCGCTTAGGGGTAGCAAGAAAGGCACGGGGGAGGGGCTGAGCCAGGACTCGAGAGTGGAGGTGTGAGGAGGGATGTGGATGGCATGGGCACAGGGCGATGGGTGAATGGTGAGGGCCAGGGTCCCTGAGCATAAAGGGCTCTATCAGACAGCAAGATGCCAGGCAGAGAGCAGGGGCAGAGTGTGCCAGGCGGAGGGAGCTCAGAGGTGGGAGTTTGAGGGTCAGGCAGCCTGACCTGTCACACCTGACTCGGAAGGGCCTGGGGGGAGCAGGTAAGGGTGGAGGCTGAGAGTCCAGCAGGCAGCTGCTGTTTTAAGAGTCCAGGGCAGAGATAACCTCTCAGGGAGAAATGCCGCCTTTGGGAGACTTGTTTTTCTCTTTTGTCCTACGGGGAAGTTATTTCCCTGTCCCAATGATGCTGAAAGGGAGGAGGTGGTTTCACTCGGACTCCGTGCCCACGGTAGGGGAGGTGAGAAGCATGGGGCTTAGGGGTTATGTTGGAGGTGGACTCCAGGGGCGTGCTGTTAGACCGGAGGGTGGGGGGAGCTGCAGGGAGGGTGCAGTGACTGAGACGGAAACGCAAGAGCAGAAGCTACTTCGGGAGCAAAGACCCCACACCCCGTGTGGCATGCTGGGGCCGGCAGAAAACCTGGTGGACTGTCCAAGTGGACACCCAGGGCCTGGACCGTAAGGAAGGGACGAAGCCATCAGTGCATGTGTGCCCAGAAGCTGGTGCCACACACCTTTCAGAAGTTCCCGGAGAGGGAGGGGAGAGTGGTGAGGAAGGGGTTCTGCGGCCATTGCCAGGCACGGCTCTAAAGGCTCCCGGGGTTCTATGCCCACTCTGCCCGTGGAGCCACAGTCTGAGGTGCCATGAAAAAGCGAACGCGTATTAAGAGCTTGCAACGTGCCAGGTCGTCCCAGGTGCTGTTGATGCACCAACCAGCACGCCAGTCCTTCAAGGTCATTACCACTCTTCGAACAGATGGGGACGCAGCAGCGCCATGAGGCTGAGGCTCTGCACAAGGTCACGTGCAGCAACCAGCAGAGAAGGGACTCACACTCAGGCCTGACCAAGTCCTCGACTCTCAAGGAGACTTCCGGTCTTGCCACGTCGCAGGTGAGCAGGTCGGCCTGCCCATGCTTTCCCAGGGAAGCGGCTGAGCACCGCCTCACCCGGTTCCTCCACCTCTCCCCATCCTCTGCTGACTCTTATACGCTGCAGCAGATCATGCTCTGTGGCTCACCCACTGACAGTGCATTCACTCCCTGAAGGTCGAAGTTTTTACTTCCGGGTGAGAAGACCTGGGGTGGGAAGTGGAGGGGGAGGAGAGCCCCGCTGGCCATCCCGTTATAGATAACTTAGAGACCATTACATCCACGCCTGTTGGACAGGTCACCAGGGCCGGGGAATAGGCCTCTACCCTGCACCTCAGCTTTTGCTGGGATCTCTGAGCTCCCCCCAACAGGTCACCTAGGCCGGGGAATAGGCCTCTACCCTGCACCTCAGCTTTTGCTGGGATCTCTGAGCTCCCCCCAACTTCTCTTGCAGAGCTTACTCATGGTTTCCCTCTTCCTCTCTTTTCTGAGTTCTCGTATTTCATTTTGGCCACTGGAGCCCTCTGGCAATATCTCCTTTGGGGGACTTAGCTTTTGGGGAGAGAGGAGGCATTTAGCTCCTGGTAGAAGTTCTTCTAAGTGTGCACCAGGGGGCCCTGCAAGGATGCAGGCAGCAGAGCAGCAGAGGAAAGACCCCGGGAGAGAGAGGGACTTCTCTGGGCCTGCCTCTGCTGGGGGGCGGGGGCCTCCATGCTCCCATCTGAAAGTGGGGGCCGGGGCATCAATGCAAAGACTGGAGTAAACAAGACAGCCTAGGAAATGGGCATGGAGAAGGCTCGTCATCGATAACAGCCAAGTTAGGTTGGGGTACGGGGGTGAATAACGTTCCTTAAAATTCATTTTCAACTGGAACCTGGAGTGTGACCCTGATTTGAACTCTTTGCAAGTATAATTAAGATGATGTCAGATCTCAACTTGGATCAAGATGGGCCTTAAGTCCAGACACTGGTGTCCTCACAAGATGACCAAGTGCAGTTGCTGAGAGATGCCAGAGGACACCATGTGAAGACAAGGCGGAAGTAGGGCTGAAGCTCCTACAGGTCCGAGGGCATTAAGGATGGAAGCGTGGACAGAGGTCCGGGGCCGATCGTCCCACAGAGCCTTCAGAAGGAACCAGCTTTGCTGACACCTTGGTTCTGGTTATCTGTGCTCCTGAACTGTGAGATAGTATATCCCGGTTGTTTCAGCAGCCATTTGGGGCTATTTGTTACAGCAGCCACAGGAAACTAATCCAGTTGGTGATAAGGTATGGGGGAGGCATTTCCTCCACACCAGACCCATTCCTGTCACCCAGCGGTGTTGAGTGAAGTTCTGTGTGGATGTGGGGTGAGGGGAGGAAACAAAACAATCCTTCATCTTACATTCTAGCTGGAAAAACACCCGATGAAGGAGAAGAGCTAGTTTATGTTTTCTCCAGTCCCTTGTTCCATCTCAGGTGTCTCCTCGTGATCGTCTTCTGAGGATCCATGGAGTACTAACAGCCTATTGCAGGTGCGGGGGCTGTGAACCTCGATGGAGCCTGGGCACTGGGAGGAGCTGGGCAGAGCCCGGGCACTGGGAGGAGCCTGGACAGAGCCCGGGCACTGGGAGGAGCCTTGGCTGCTGCTGGACAGCAGTCATGAGTCAAATGGCACCACCACGCACTTGCCTCTCACCTCGTCTCATAATCTGGCTCCCATAGAGCTTCTTAACTCGCTCCCCATCATGGCCTTGAGGAGTGTCTGGGCATCACAGTTTCAGAAGGAGATCACTTTTGCATCTGCTAGTGGAGACCACTATACCACTTAGAGCCCCCAGCAAAACTCCTAGCTAAAACACCATGGGAAAATGTGGCCCCTCCATTTTCTCAAACAAGAGTCATGACCTGCCAGGGAGTTCCTTCTAACCGCCAGCCCCACAGAGGCGGTCGGACCTCTCTGGGTGTCTGACTGTGCCCACCGCGGCCTCCCTGGATGCTGCCCACCTGGAACTTCCGTCACCTTCTCCTAGTATGTCTGCCTTTCCGGTTAGCTCTCCCTCCTGGGGCTCTGGCAGGCTGGAATTTCCAGCTCTCGGTTCTGTGCCTTCTCATCCCCTCCATCGTCCCCGGTAAGAACCACTCTTCTTTCCTGATCGGCCATCACTTCATTGCTGATGCCTCTTAGACCCTTAGCCCTGAGTTCCTGCCTTCATAAGCCGGCTGTTCCCCGCTGCCCTCCACGCCCAGCAGTTACGCACAGTGGAACTCAGGTCTTTGCAAACTCAGAGCGCCTTCAGTCCTCAGCGGGTGAACTGTGCAGGCCCGAAACCATGCCGGCCATCTGCTTTCCTCTCCTCCTTCTCCCCACCTCCAATCGCCCCCTCGGCCAACCCCAGGCCCTGGGAGCCCTGGGAGCCCCGGGGCTGCCGTGTCATGGTGCCTGTTCCAGCCTGAGTGCCCACACAGTGTCCAGTCCACACTGGCCCTCTGGTAAGTATTTTTGGAACTAGCAGATCAACCAGGCTTACCTCCTAAGCATTCCTTGCACTGGCAGGTTCCTGCCTGTCTCCTTCCAGCTCCGACCTAGATTCCACGTGCCAGCCCTCACTGGCCACCTGGCCGTCAGTCATTAACCCTGATCTGTTTCATGAAGGGATTTCTAGCCATGTGCATGCTATCCTGATCCTTCAATGGCGCCTTGCTCAGACAGGATAAATACTCCTGAATGGGAAGGCGCAGCCCTTTGGGAAGGACTCACAACTGCCAATCCATGTACCCTAACCCTGGGTAGGGTACGTCCTGTCCAGCCTGTCTGCCTCCCACCGCCGACCTTCCATGGGTGCTGCCACCCCAGCCCCCCAGGGCCGAGGTACCAAGCCCCATCAGTGCATGTAATCGCCACCACCTGTTACAATCTGTCTTTGTGCACTTCTCTCTCAAGAAGTTCTCAAGGGGGTGATTTTGATTGCACCCCAATCACTCCTGGGGGATACCTGGCAGTGTCTAGAGATGGTTTAGGTTGTCACACTGAGGGAGGGGGTGTAATTAGTACATGGGGGTAGAGGCCAGGGCCACTGCTCAACAGCCCAGCATGCACAGGATAGCCCCCACCCACAAGAAGAGGGCAGTTCAAGATGGTGACAGTGTCAAGGCTGAGAACCCAAGCCTAGCCTGGAGCAGGGTCTCTGCTGACCTCATCCCTACTCCAGGCATAACCGCGCGCCCCCCACATTGTAGGCCGTCAGCGCAGAGCTGCAGAGTGACTATCACACTCTCCCCCAGCCCCAGAGGGAACTCCAGTGTCTCCAGTTGGGGGGCTGAGCTGCACCCACAGGCTGCTGGCCGTCTCCCAGCCCCAGACCAGGCAGCAGGGACAGAGGCAGTCCAGGGCACCGTCCTTCAGTCCTTCAGTCCTTCAGAGAGATGGTCCACTAGCTCGCATCCTCCAGGCACCAGGGCAGATGCGACCAATTTAGCTAACAAGTTGCCAGGGCGGTGATAACGTTGCCAGACAATGAAATTGCCCTTCTTACCAACACTGCCAGGCGGACGAGACAAACAAGCCTGTTAATTAGGCCCGTGATGGCAGCCACGAAGAGGACAAGTTTTTCAAGGAAATGGGACCGGAGGCTCTCATCTCGCCAGAGATGGGGCCTGAGGCTGGGCTTTGTCACTGGCAGGGGAAGAAGGAGGCTCGTCTCACGTTGGCCATGGGCCTGGGCAGCAGGGAGGGCCCGCCAAGGGTGCCACGTGTCTGCCGTCATCGGCCTCCCAAGGGGGAGGCAGGGGGCAGGTTGGTTAACTCTCTAGGGCCCTCGGCACTGCAGTGTGCCCAGAGACACTTATTAAAGGCGTTTAATAGCATGAGTACAAACGCCAAAGGGCTTTTCTGCCCTCTCCTTTCAGATTCCGCTCTGCCTTTCCCTCTCCAGCTCTGTCCCGCCACCTTTTTGCCTTGGTCTTGCCTTTCTTGGAGCTTCTCCCTCCAGACCTCCTGTAACCTGGGGCCCACAGGACAGGGCAGAGCAGTGCCCCACCAGGCAAGGCCCAGGGAAATCCCCGGCCGTGTCCCATTTGGCTGGTCACACTGATGGATTGTCCCAACGATGACATCTCGACCCAGTCCCTTAGCACCCCTGGTCCAGCAGCAAGGACACAGCAGGTGTGGAGCCAGGGCATGGCCAGGGCCCAGGGACGGGCACGCTAGCTTGGCCTAGGTTCAGGCACAGTCACTGTGACCAGAGGGATTACATCCCAGAGCAGGCGAGCACCTCCCCTGGAAGTCTCTGGTCATTGGGCAAGGGCCAGCGACAAAGGTTTGTGTCCCTAGAAAGACAGCGAATGGTCTGGGACACTTCCAGGCACTGGACACAAGTCCCAAGGCCCTCTAGGGGTCACGCCAAGGTCAGATCATGGGGAGAGAGTGCTCTTCTACCTAGGAAACTCACTTTCCAAGGCACTCTGCATTGCTGCCTGGGCTCTGTGGGGCACAGATGCCACAGAGACGCTTTCCTTAAACCCCCAGGCCAACTGGGGAACCCCGTGGGCCCCAGCCTGTGCCTCGCATACCCACTGGGGCCTTTGTCAGCAGCAAAGCCCTTCCAGGCCCCTCCTGCCCCCTCCAGCTCCTTCAAGGAAGTGCCTCTCTTCGAGACTCTGCCCCCAAAGAAGGGTCATTATTGCTAATGCCTTTTCTCCCCCATCTGTTGTGATTGTTTACACTCCACTTGCTAATTAGAGACTAATTAGCTGGTGCTGAAATTCATCACTTTCCAAACACAACACAGCAGCTATGCGGGCAACATCTGCACCTCCGCTGGCAGCCAGGCGCCATTCTGCTCCTCCTGCTCCTCCTTGTCCTCCTCCTGCTCCTCCTCGCCCCTCCTCACCCTCCTCCCAGGAAACCCAGAGGGCCCAGGGATGTCTGGGCCTCTATTCAGCACCACACGGCAGGACTCACTGTAAAGATGCGGGACTTCCTGGCTGAACGAATGCATGCACTGAGTGAATGAGTGAATGAGGACCAGAGGGAGATCAGCAGAGGGTGTGCAGTTGGGGATGTGGCGTGGGTGCCTTACCTGGTGGGCAGTGATTCAGCTGCCTTGTCAGTATGGGGTGGAGGGTGCAGGGGACAGGGAGTAAGTCACATAAAACAGGGGCCAGGAAGATGGACAGAGGCAGAGCGAGCTGGTGGGCAGGAAGGCGAAGCAGGCTGTGGTGAGGGAGGTGAGAAGCCGAGTCCTGGTGCTGGCTGGGTGAGAAGGTGTGATTGCGTCTGAGAGAAATCTCTGTGACCCATGGATTGAAACCATCCATTTGCATGACAGCCTGGAGTGCGGCGGGCCTGGGCCCTGACCTCTCCTTCTCTCATCTCTGTGGAAGCGGCCGCTATTACCCAAAGTTCTTTTCTTCTCATTAAGCTTTGGCTCTTCTAAACACGTGACTACTGTGTTTCACGCACTCTGCCCATGCTGGCAAAAGCCCCAGCACCTGTCCCCCCTGACCCCACCCACCACAGAGTCCAAGGCCAGAGCAGACCTGAGCTCGGAGCGTGCACCAGTCACCCAAGCACCCACATATCTAACAGATTCCCCCTGACACAGCCACCGCTGCCGGGCCAGGGACCACCCTTTGAGAACCACTGGTCTAGCAGGCAGAGAGATTGCGGAGAGCTGCAAAAGCTGGGCTAGGTGGCAGATGACCCAGTGCTAGGGATTCTGAGACTCTTCTCCACTCCAGAAAAGGCTTTGACTTGTCTCACTGCGGAGTGTTCTAGCCCCAGGTCCTCCCCAGTCTAGATAAGAACCAATTTCAAACCTGAGACAAGGGATTCCACCCCAAGCCCTCCCTGCACACTCAGCAAGCTGCCAGGCTGCTCCCACCTCTTTTCTAACCAGGCCAGTTGAGCCAACGCCTTTTCGAGCAGGGAGAGAGCAGATCAGAGAGACAGCCAGGCTGTTGCCTGTTGACCTAGAAGCAGCGGGACACCCTTACCCCCCAGCTGAGGAGGGAGTCACAAAATTATTCTCGTTTTCCTCTCTTGCTCCCACCCAAGGCCCTCAGGGGTCCCTGTTTTGGGCAGGCAGGTGGAGGACGCAGCAGCCCAAAGCTAGCCCTGGCCACACTGGGAGTGGCAGGGTCCCTGGGGGCTTCCTCTAAGTTGGGAGTTATGACCAGGGGGTGAGCGGGTGCAGGCCACAGCGGCCTAGCCCAGTCTCTCCCTGGTCCCTCTCTCCCTCCTTTCTGATGTTCTAATCTCCAGGCCTCCAGAGGAACTAATCCCCCCTAATGGGATCTGTCCTGTCCCTGCACTTCATTTACATAACGGGGACAAGGCCTTCCTCTCAACTAGAGGGAAAGCTGGGGTGCAGGAGCACTGGCCTGAGGCTCTGGGGACTGTGAGCAGGGGTCATCAAGACGTGCTGATCCGTCCGAGTCGGCAGCCAGGGATCCCGATGCGTGGGCACGCGTGGACAGGCGTGTGTGTGCACACGTGTGTGTCTGGGCGCTCAGTTAATACTCAGCTACAGATATTAATCCTTTTTTATGCAAAGAGACGATGGATTGTGAGCCCCGGGAAATCAAACTTGAAACTCGGCCAGCCGCCTGTCCCGCTCCCCTCACCCCTGCCAAATGGACACGTCTGTTAACGAGGGGGATGAACGAGAGGCCATCAAAGCAGATTTTCAATCTGTCGATTTTGCTTTGGGGCCTTCAGAACTGGATTTCTCACCTCCCCCTGCCCCAAGCCCTGCCTCCTCTGCTTTAGATGCTCACTTTGTTCCCCGCCCCCCGGCTTTTATCTCCCCAAGTTGGATCTATTGACCCGACTGTAAGGGCTCCTTTCATCGGGGCCTAGATCTGCTAATGGAGAGGCAGGCGGTGGGGGTGGCAAGGGACAGAGGTTGGCTCTGCAGCCTGGAGGGGGGCTGGGAGGGAGAGGGCAGCCAGGGTGTGCTGACTGAGTTCTGTGCAGGTAGGGACGTGCCTGCCAGGGATCAGAGGAAGACGGAGAAACCCTGCCAAGGTGGGGAGATGCCTCATAGCAGGATGCCTCTCCCGTCTGGGGCTCTGAGTCTCCCCACTTGGAAAGCACTTTGCTCTTCTCTGCGGCCTTCCCAGAGGCACCCCGAACCCATTCGTATATGTGAAAAT
Organism: Tupaia belangeri chinensis; assembly: GCF_000334495.1. NCBI lineage: Eukaryota > Metazoa > Chordata > Mammalia > Scandentia > Tupaiidae > Tupaia > Tupaia belangeri. The sequence continues at coordinate 8,479,651 of NW_006159630.1, read as the reverse complement.
GGCCCTCCCAGGAAAAGCCAACCAGTCTCCCTGCACAGCCCACTCCCTGTGGCTGAAGAGAAGGTGACACAGAGAGGGAGGGTGGACCTAGCCAGCAGCTGACCCTGCCCGACATGCGATACCACTCCGCCTTCAGGATGGCTGGCCTTATTCCCATTCTACAGGTGACGAGAGCATGGCGGGTGACATGCCCTGAGCTCATGTGCCTGGCTCCTAGCAGACAGAGTGACCCACGGGGATGGTGGTTCCGACTGCACTGGGCCCGGCAGGAAGGGCTCAGTGAGAACCTGTGGTCACAGCGCAGACCAGAAGGCAGACGCGCTGGCTTTCAGTAGATGCCGAGACTGCCCATTTTACAGGTGGGGAAATGGAGGTGCACACAGGCTAGGCAGCTTCCCGAAGTCACAGCTCAATCAGAGGGTCCCAGGCTCTCATTCCATGCTTGTTCCTCCCTACCCCTGTCTCTCTGCCCCCTTTGGAGAAATCCCTTAACCCTTCTGCCAGACACTCACCAAGTGATGGTGGGGCCTTGAGGCCCTAACCCAGGATTCTGGGTCTGGGATGTACAAGGGTAGCTTTTTTCCATAAAAATGAAATAAGTAACTGTGCGGGGCTGACCTCCGAAATGAACGCCTGAGTGAGCCACCTTCCGGCCTCCTAGTGCGCAGTATCCACACGGCCGCTATGGCTGGCCCACCCGGGAAGTGCCACGAGCCCTCCGAAATATGGAGCTCTGCCACGTGAGGGGACAGGAAAACAGAGCATGAGAAGTAATGCCTCCTGGACACCCCACGTATGACAAGCTTCGCCGGCCGGGAGGGCCCTGGCTGCGATGAGGACCAGTCAGGAGCAGAGTGGGGTCAGCAGCCAGACCTCTGGACTCCCAGGCCCCTGAGCCTAGTTTCTGCTGTCCTCCGGTCTCCTCTGTACACCCCGAGAGTGTCATCTAGAATAGAGTGACCCAGAGGCAGGGGCAGGTGGCCTCAGGACAGGGCTGGAGAGAGGACAGCTGGGGTGGCTTGCGCAGTGCTTTGCTTCCCTGCCTCGGTTCCTCTGGAGCCCGTTCCCGAGGAGAGGAGAGGAGAGGAGCCAGCCTATGCCCTGACCTGCTCCGCCCCGCAAGTCTCCCAAGGCAGCAAGGAGAAGCCTCAGGGACATTTCCTTGTCTTTTGAAATTTGTTTGGCCATCAGTCACTGGACAGACTGAGCGGACCCCTTAAAGAGAAAAAACAACCCTAAGTGGAGAGAGTGAGAAATCATTCATTTGTCATCAAAGGGAAGTGAAGTCTGGGAGGGAGGCAGCCCAGGAGGGCCCGGGCAGGTCAGCGGGAAGGAGGGAGATTAAACACGCAGCGTACATCAAGCTCGCTCTGCCGGCAGGCAGGGCCCGAGGTGGGAGAGGCTGGCGGGAAGGGGTGGGGGGAGGAGCGAGC
>NW_006159630.1:8476918-8478197 GCF_000334495.1 Tupaia belangeri chinensis | reverse complement strand
CAGTCACTGCGAGCTGGGGGAGGCCTGCACGGATGGGCTCGGACCCAGGCTCTCCCTGGGGAAAGTCAGCGATCCGCACAGGGGTACCAGAGAAGTGCTTTGCTTGGGGGGCGGCGAGACTCCTGTCCTGGAGGGTGTACCAAGTCACGGGGGGCCCTCAGGGGCTCCCTGGTGCCTGTAACTGTGGCTGCTTGGAAACGGGGTCTTTGCAGATGCAACCGAGTTTTGGCGCTGTCGTTAGTTAAGGAAGGCCCTAGTCCAGAATGACTTGTGTTAAGAGGGCAGGGCCAGCCTGTGGAGGGTGGTTAAGTGACTGGATCCCACGCAGCCAACTGCACAGTTCAAGTTTACACTGGCTGGTCTGAAAAACGCGCTGGGCACATGTGCATGTGTGCTCGAAGTCCCAAGATGAGAAAGACACGGAGGAGAAGGGACTACAGTGTAGCCATCCCCCGTGTGAGGGGTGCTTTTCCACCTTCCCTCTAAAAAAGAAGGGACACGCGGGAGAGATTGGAGTGATACAGCTGTGAGCCAGAGGGCCAGGGATTGGCAGCCACCGGAGAAGGTGGGAGGCCAGGAAGGGTCTGCGCCCACAGTCTCGAGGGAGCACAACCCCACCGATCCCATGAATGTAGGCCTGGAGCCTTCGGGACCGAGAGACAACACATCCCGGCTGTTAAAATCCACCGGCTGGTGGTCCTGGCTTACAGCAGCCCTAGGGAACTCTACAAGTCCCTGGAGTGAATTCCGTGACTCGATTTCCCCAATAAGCCCAAACCTAACACACGTACACGCCACAGGTTTGGCACACACACGCCCTTCTGTGTAAGCACAACCCCTCCGCTGTAAGGATGACTCTACTATAGTTCTGTGGTCTGTCACCTTCTCTGATGTCCCTAATGGGATGCAGGACTAGGTACGGCATTTATTGATGATTGTACCCATTGTATAAACAGCCAAGCCGAGGCTAGCTAGGAAGGGTAAGCTGGAAGACACCCATCTTCTAGCGGTCCACACTTGGGGGCCAAACCAATGTCCCCTCCTCTGCCTTCCTCCTCTGTCAGCCATGCTCTACTCCATAAACCAGGCCCCCTCTGGGATGCAGGTGAGCAGTGACAGCAGTGGGCCAGTGTTTTTACCACAGCAGGGGCAGGACCTTCACCAAAGCAGGGGCAGGACCAATCCCCAGAGTCCCTGCCCCAGTGGGACATGGAGGTGCCAAGCTATGGTCACCACCCCAGCCCCGGCCTCCTTGGGCACCTCTACTGCAGGCATTCCT
>NW_006159630.1:8464599-8475959 GCF_000334495.1 Tupaia belangeri chinensis | reverse complement strand
CATTCCTGCCCGCCAGCACTCCCCCCACAAACGTGGGGTCAAGCAGGCTGCTGGGGGGAATTGCCAGATGCCCTGAGAGCAGGCCTTTGCCAGCTGCTGCCCAGCCCTGGCTCTGGGGGACCCCTTGTGAGTGCTGACTGGAAGAGGCAGCTAGGCCCAGGGGGCTGGGGCGCTGGTGTAGGGAGGCCCCAGGGTCCGGAGGGGGTGGGCTGCAGTGTGTGAAGAGGGCCTTCTGCCAAGAGCTCTGCATCCTTCCAAGAGATGGAACAGCGCCAGGCCTGAGCTCTCTTGCTGGCACAGCGAGTGCAGTGGCACGGATAATCCCCAAACCACAGATGCCACCAGCAGGACCGCGGCCAGCTCTGACAGCCCACTGAGCGGATGGGGCGCCACTCTGGGAGCCTCATCCCTCACCACCATCCCATCGCACAGATGAAGATTCTGAGAGCTGCAGGGGGAGACATCACCTGCCCATGGACCACTTCCTGGCCACCTTCAAGGTCGAATCTGTCCCCCTCTTGCCCCCACCTCTCCCTGCTGGTTTTTTGGGCATATTGACCTTCTTGATTGAGTCTGCTTTTGTTTGGTTTGATATGAATGAATTTTCCCAGAATGCACAGTGGCAAAAGGAAGGGGTGCAGGGTGGAGCTGCACGCAGGGGCAGGCGGGAATGGATATGGTATTAAAATTAGCCCATTGAGGCCAGTAGGTGGTGGGAGGGTAAGGCACTAGATTCCTACATGGCCAACTGCAGTTCAAGTCCCACACCAATCACATTGGGCACATGTGTGTGAGTGCTCAAAGCCCAAGAGGAGACTGGAGAAGGGGTTTCAGTGTGGCCATTGCTCCTGCAGGGTGATTTCTCACCTTCCCTCCGTCTCTTTTCAGTGAGCACACACGCCCTATAGCAAAAACACCTTAAAAAGAGAGAGCGAGAGAGAAGACTGGGGCCAGTCAAGTGGCATGGTGGTTACGATAGTTGGATCTCACACGGCCAATTGTATGGTTCAAATCCCAGACCTGGCAGCTTGGAAAACATGCCAGGAGCATGTGCATGCATGCCTGAAATCCCAAGAGGAGGATGGACGAGTGACCATTCCCCCTCAGAAGGGGTTTCCCACTTTCCCTTTCACTGTCTTTCTCTAGCCAGTACACATACCCGATGGCAAAAATCTAAATTAAAAAGAAAAGAAAAGCAGCTTGTCACTAGCGGAATCCACCCACGGAAGGCTTGCGATGTGTCTGGATGCCAGGGTAAGCTCCCAGTCAGGCGGGCTCGTGGAGCGGGGAAACCACGTGGCTTGGAGGCTGAAGTCTGGGACGCACGTTTGGGCCTGCTCGTGCCCTCAGGATGGCCCGGCCCTCCCTGAGCCACAGCTTTTTCTGCTGATAAATAGTGACAATTGCACCTTTTTACAGGCTGTTGTAACAGGAGTTAAATAAAGCAGTGTCTGTGAAGCGTGTGTTGAAAACTGCCAACTGTCATACAATGGCGAGGTTGTATTTTGGGGTTCTCAGCTCCCAGAGGCCTTGAAAGTGCCTGGGACCAGCCGACCCATCACAGTGGAGGAAGTGAGCTTGCCCCAGGTCCTCTGTGGGCCTGCGGTCTGGCAGGGCCACCCTCCAGTCTGCCCACTTGGGACCGTCTCAGGCATGCTCCCAGGAAATGGGCACGGCTGGAGAACGAGATGGAGGCTGGGACTGGCCTGGCAGCAGCAGGAGTGGCTCCTGACATGGGCTCCTGACACTGCTCCACGGTGGAAGTGGGGGTGCTCTGGGACAGGGCAGGGTCCTCCTACCTCTGCTTCCCTGGAGCAGCCCTGGCTTGGCCTCCTGGGCCCTGCCCTGGTGCACAGGGCTGCCTGGGCAGCTCAGCAGGGATGCAAGAGAGCCTGCGGGGGGTATAGGGTGCCCAGTGGGGCCAGGTGGACATGAGGGATCCTCAGTGGCCAGTGCCCTGCTGAGCTGGCTGGGCCTCGATGGCCCTTTGAGGATGGTGGAGGTAGGCCCCCTGGCAGCTCCCTGGGGAGGGACCAGCAAGGGGCACTTGGCCTCCCTTCCTCCCTGGGCCTCTGAGGGGCGAGAAGTTTATACAGTTTGGTGGCCTCTTTAGGAACAGAACACAATATATAAAATTAGGTGCCGAAGTCCCAGAAGGGGCTTGGAACTCCCTGGAAAATCACCTCTGTCTCCAAGAGATGCCTGGGAATGACAGCCATTACTGTGCTAGGAGCTCACACAACAGCTTAGAAAACGGCCTCCCTCTATGCACCTAGAGCACTGCTCTCTAGTGCGGGGTGGGGCTGGTGTGAGCCCAGCTGGGGCGGTCACGGTCTGAGGCCGTGCTCCCTCTGCGACAAGGCAGGTGCCCTAGAGTTCAGCTTCACAGTCTGCATAGGAGGGCCATCCTCGGCTCTGACTTCAGCAATTTCATGAACAGGGAGAAGTGACCCTCAGCTTTCGATTTCCTTAGGACACTGGGGAGGGGACAACGCCCTGCATCTCCCTGCCATCCTGCCCAGGCCTAGGGTGCTCCAGAGGGTTGAGGAGGGAGGAGAGGGAGTGGGGGGAAGGGAGGCCTGTAGGCAGTGATGGTGCCTGGGATGAGTCAACACCCCCCTTTCCCTCAAAGTGTATGAGAGATGTGGGGGTGTCTTCCCTCTGTCTCCAAAGGAAGCACTGTAGTGCAGGGTCCACCAACCACCCACCTCCCCAGGAATGATGTACACCCTGAGGACGGCTTTCCCACCCACTGAGATCCTGGATGTAAAGCCCGCGTCTATGTGAGCAGCAGTCAGGCCCACCAGCACGGCCTCCTCCCTTGGCGTAGAGAACCATTCTTTAGATAAAAATACCGAGTTCCCAAGCCATCCTCCAGTCGGTACTGGAGTCATCATTACGGAGAATGGTGGGTTCAGGGAGGTGTGCCCGGACACTGAGGTGCCCTGAGTCTGAGCCCAGGGAGAACCAGCGATCTAAGACAGTGCCCAAACACTGGCCATGGCACTGGGCAGAGGCTGGGATGGGTCAGGCTAGTGGCCTGACCCCTTCTAAGGTCCGGCCTGAGCGACTTCACAGCAGAAGAGACACGAGGGCCGGAATGGTCCTCCGGGAGTGCAGGCGTGGGGAGACACAGCTCCAGGCCCTGGGTGATGCCGTCCACTGAGCAGGTGTGGACGGAGCCCCTTCTAGGTGAGACTGTCTGCGCGACCCAGATCCTCACCCTGAGGAGGGGGCAGATGCTTGGCATGACAGGGCTTTGGGCCCGCAGGCAGAGGGATGTCCAGGGGACACAAGGAAAGCTCCATGGGGAAGTCCCACTTCGGCCTGGCCTTAAAGAGAAAGGAAAATGAAGAAGGCAAAAGAGGTTGGTGTGTCACGTGCTGGAGGTCAGGGCGCCTGGAGACAGGTTGTCACCTGCTCAGACTCAGAGGCTGGTCCCCTCCTCTGCCTGCAGTGGCCTCATTAAGTGTTCACAGGTGCCTGTGAAGCTTGCCTGGTGTTTCCTCCACAGGTTGCAGCTTCCTGCCGAAGTCTCCCTGACTCTCCAGCGGGGGCTTGGCCCGTTCTGTTGGGCTCCTTCTCTTCCCAGTGTCCTCACTGCTGTCCCCTCCACTGGCCCCTGCACCAGTTCTGGGCGGCACCGTGAGCGACTTGCCTGGTTTGCTGGTCACTGTGTCATTGCCAGAGTCTGCAACGGTATCTGGCATCTGGCAGGATGGATGAGGTATGAATGGTAAGAAGAAAGGATGGATAGATGAATGGAAGGGAAGACAGACGGACAGATGGATGGACAGAAAGTGAAAAATGACCACGCCGCAATCCCTTCTCCTCCATTCTCCTCTTGGGATCTTGGGCACGCACTACACGCGCCCTGCGTGAGTTTAAGCCACTGGGTCGGGGACTCGAACCGTGGTCAACTACATGGGAGTCCAGCGACATAGCCATTACGCTAACTGCTGGTCCCTCAGCTTACTTTTTTAGGTTGATATTATGGATGGATAGATGGATGGAATGATGAGTGGGTGGATGTATACATGGAAGGCTATATGTAAGTATATATGTATGAATGGACACACAGGTGAATGGATGGGCAGATGGGTGTATGTATGGATGTATGGATGGACAGATGGGTGTATGTATGGATGTATGGATGGGCAGATAGGTGTATGTATGGATGTATGAATATACGTATGTGTACATGTATGGATGATGCACAGACAAATGGATAGATGGACAGCTCTATGTACATATGCACAGATGTATGAATAGACAGATGGATGCGTGGATAGATTGATGGCTGGCTGGCTGGCTGTATGTACAACGCACAGATGTATGAATGGACAAATGAATGGATGGATGCATGGGTGTGTGGATGGGTGGCTATATGTACATATACACGGATGTATGAATGGACAGATGGATGCATGATGGACGGATGGCTGTATGTATGTGTGGATGTATGAATGGACAGATGGGTGGATGGATACATGGGTAGGTGCCTGGCTGGCTGATGGCTGTATGTATGTGTGGATGTATGAATGGACAGATGGGTGGATGGATACATGGGTAGGTGCCTGGCTGGCTGTATGTACATATACACAGATGTATGAATGGACAGATGGATGTGTGATGGACGGATGGCTGTATGTACGTATACACGGATGTATGAATGGACAGATGGATGCATGAATGTGTGGCTGGCTGGTGGGCTGGCTGTATGTATGTATGCACGCACAGATGCATGAATGGACAGAGATGGATACACAGATTAATGGGTGGATGATGGATGGGTGGATGGCTGTATGACGTATACCTCAGCTAATCTAAGGTGTCCATTCATACACGGAAGGACAGATGGATGGAGAGGCAGATGGTTGTGACACCCAGTAGTCCCAGAATCACTCATGTCATACCAACAATCATCTCAGCATTTAACCTAATTGTTTCATTTCACAAGGAGAAAATGGAGACTCTGGGAGAAGAATGACTCCCATGAGACTGTAGAGGATAGCAAAGGAGCAGCCAGGGTCAGAGCTCAGGTCTACAGCCCCGTGCCAGGGCCTGTCAATCATCCCCATTGCTGTGGCGGCAGGTCCTTGGCCGACGGACACGACTCACACAGATCACTGGGACCTCACCCTCCTCCCACCTGACCTCAGCAGAAAAAGGTCTCCCAAGGCCACACTCTCTCGTCAGGGCTCTCCTCTCTTGGGCCATCATCTGGGTGTCATGGCCATTATAGCTCATGGAAGTCCCCCCAAGACATCCCTGCTTCTAGGGGGTGAGAGGCAGGGAGCTCACCCTGCTGGACTGACTTAATCCCCTCTCCCTTTCCTCCCACTGCCCCGACTGCCACCCCCACTCTATGTAGGTCGGGTCCCAGCGGCAGAAGGCGGACCCTGTGGAGAGCTGATTGTATCATATGTCAGTGAGACTCCCTCCTTAATTAATTAATATATGCACATGAGAGCTGCTGGAGAGACCATGGTGTGTGCGTGTGCATATGTGTGCGCATCTGCGGGCGCATGTGTGCACGTGAGAGGAGATCAGGGATCAGGGGCTTGGGAAAGTGGAAGAAAAGGTGTAGGAAGGGAAAGGATGAGGGTATTTGGGCTTCGAGCATGTGGGACCCTAAGAAGAAGACAAGCCCTCCTCCTCACCCTCACCCAGCCTGGCCTCTACCCCAGAGGCTGGTTAGAATGAACATCCCACAGAGGGTGGCAGGGAGAGTTGCCTTTTCCAGCTGCTTCCCCAGCTGATTAATGCCAATTAATAGAAGGCCCCACTGGGTTGGGTGGTGCCACCGCCAGCTACTCACGGGGGTGTCCTAGCTGCTGCGTGGGCTGCTCAGGGACTCCAGCCTGTTGCCCAGGGCTGGGTCTGGTCTCCTTCTTCCTCCAACTTCAGAGTGTGCCCTGGGGTCAGGGCGTCCCTCTTCCTAGGGGTGGGGCCTCTGTAGCTGGTGCTGGGTCCCTGCACTCGGGCTGCCCCCATCCCTCCCATGGAGCCAGAGCTTTCTTTTTTTTCTTTCTTTCTTTTCTTTTTTTGGAGAGGTTTTTGCTATAGGGCATGCGCGCTCGCCAGACAGACAGAGACAGAGAGACAGAGAGACAGAAAGCAAGAAATCCCCCCCCAGGGGGGATGGCCACGCTGCAATCCCTTCTCCTCCATTCTCCTCTCGGGATCTTGGGCACGCACGCACACGCGCCCAGTGTGAGTTTTAAGCCACTGGGTCCGGGACGCGAACCGCGGTCGACTACGTGGGAGTCCAGTGACATAGCCATTACGCCAACTGCTGGTCCCAAGCCAGAGCTTTCTTAAAGGCACATCAAGAAGTGGCTGGAGAAGGGTGCCCAGCTGGAGAACAAGGGCTGAGGGAACAGCCCTGGGCTTGGGAGAGAGGCCCTAAGAGGTGGGGTCACAGTCCCTCTCCTTCCTAGGACTGGGGTGGGTCAGCTGGGAGCAGAGGGCCTGGACAGGGCAGGCTGCAGGGTATGGAGGCTTAAATCACCCAGACAACAAGAGGAGGCTGATCCCTACCATAGACTCAGGCTCAACCTCTGAAGTGGGGACTGGAGAGAGGTTAGGAGAAAGGGGTTCTCAGGCCGTGAGGTGTCCAGAGGGGCACAAGAAAGAGAAGAGACAGGGAGAAACCTGCACTGGCCCCAGCTGCCCCCTCGGCCTCTCTCCCCTCTGCCGATCGTGGTGCGGGCAGGCCAAGGCCAGTGCAGACCTGCCTCCCTCTCCCGCAGGCAGAAGAGGAAAGAATCAATTAATTCATTAGGCTGACATGTCTGTGAACATCACTCCCGGGACTCGACGGGCCTGGCTGCCAAGGGGGGTCTAATGGGCACTTCTGCTCTGATGTGACACCTGGGCCAGCTGCTTCTTCAGGGCGTGGGGCATGCTTGAAGATGTGGGAGGCACGGCAGGCTGGCATCCCTGAGGCAGACTGGCAGAGAACGCAGGACAGTGGAGGCCCTCGGAGACCCTCCTGGTCCCCAGGCAGACGTGCCTCCAGTCCTGCCTGACCTGAAGGGAGCAGGACATTCAGAGAAGGCCCCTCTCAGGCTGCCTGGGCTGCAGCAGGTGCGGCTGGGGTCCCCTGAGTCCCAGGGCTGCACTCAGCTGCTTCCTGTCCTGTCTGGCTGGGATGTGGGGAGCTGGGCATAGGCCCTGGGTATGCACCTCCTCCTCTGCATGCACCTCCAGATTAGGCTGACTGGCCCTCCCTGCCCTGTCCGAGGGCACCTGGCCTGGCTTCGGTCACATCTCCTATTTCAGACAGAGCCACTGAGGGATGCAGTCTGTGCCCACGACGTCCACTCTGTTGGAGCCTGGATGGGGCAGACTGTGGGATCGGACAGTGAAAGGCTCTGGAGCTAGACTGGCCAGTGTGTGTGGAGAGAGGAGACCCCACAGCGTGAAAGCAGGGAGACTGAGGCAGCAGAAGCCCGCAGGTGCCACCTGTTCCCACCTCCGTAGGGCCTGCCTTTCCCATCCCAGATAAAGCAGACCCCACGACACACCCCCGAGGGCTCTTGCAGGTCCCCTGTGGCTCCTGATGAGAAGGGAGAGGGGAAAGGGCAGACGTGACCGGAGCAGGACAGATGCCACAGACTGGCTGGATGCTGCCTGTTTCTGGTCTCAAATTGGCTGAGGTATGATCGCCCCATTTTAGACTGAGGAAACCAAGGCTGAGGTGAAGTCGGGTGGCTGAAGTCACAGAGCTGGGGAGTGGCAGTGGGACCTGTGCCCTCTCTGCTGTCTCAGAACTTGGAGAGTCCTAGCGAGGCCCCTGCCGGGATGCAGAGGCTCTGCCCCCGCCTGGGCAGCTGCATGTGGCCTGGGTCTTCGGAAATCCTCCTGCTCACCCCAGTGGTCCTCCTGCCAGCACGCACCAGCCCGGCTTCCCCGCTTCTCTCCAAGACCCCAGCCTTAGGGCTTCCTGGGCCCAGGGCTGTCATTCCTCCTGAACGGGGCACGCAAAGTCAGATCCCATTCTGGAGAGTCAGAAACTGACGCCAAGGCCCGGTGAGCAGATGCCAGGAGCGTCCACTGGCCTCTCACTGTCCCCTGCAGGCCAGGCTTCCTGGGGTTCCCTAGAGCATAGCTCTTGGTGCCTCAGGGAAGTATGGCCTCTACCTGAGGGGACCTGGACCATCTGTCTTGTCCCTGGACACTGCCGGGTCGTAGGCATGTCTGGGGGACTGGAACGGGGAAAGTGGACCTCACTCACCCACTGGAGCTTTAGCCTGGGCATGACGTAGCCTTCGACCTGCACCTCAGGAGGCCACCTAGAGGGTGCTTCCCAGAGCCCCACCTTGCCTCCTCTGGCCCCGGTTTCTAACCCAGACCCTTCAAAAAGAGCCATCCATGCCAGCTGTCACCCACGCTGCTGCTGTCAGCGTCTCCCTCTCTGCACCGCTTTGAATTCCAACGATGACCCCGACTGCCCCCTAAAGAGACCCGTCAAGGACTCCTGTCACCATGACGTCATCACTCTTCTCTCTGCTTGAGAGGCACTGGGCACAGAAGTGCCACCCAGGCCCTGCTGCTGGCTGATAAAGGAATGATGTCCCTGCTAGCAGCTCTTTGTTCACGAGGAAACTCTCAGGCTGACAGAGCAAGGAGGAAAGAGGAGCAGGGGTGGGCCCAAGGGGGAGGCAGTGGGAAGAGGGGAGGCAACTTTCTCCTCTAGGGCAGTCCTCCTGGATTGCTGCATAGCAGGTGGTTAGCCCTGGGGCTGCTCATTGTGGAAGAAAGCATCCCACAATGTCCTCATTACTCGGGACTCCCTGGATGCTCTTTGCCCTTTCACTTATATTTGGTTAATTAATTTTTAGTTAAGTAATTTGATCCCTCATTCCTAGAGAACCTGCCATGTACCGGGCATTGCAATCAAGATTCTGCTTCTGCCCTCAAGTTGCTCATGGATCTGGCTGGAGTGTGATCATGAATGGGAAGAGCTATGGTGGAGGCAGGTGGAGCTAATCTAGCCTGGAGGCGCCAGGGAAGGCTTCCTGGAGGAGGGGATGTTCCAAGTCAACCCAGAAGGGTGGCTGGGAGTCAGCCAAGTACAGGAGGTGGTATATGCTCTTTAGGAAGGGACACACATGCAACACCCATGTGTGGCAGGTCCCATGTGCCAGAATGTGTGTGTGGTGGGGGGGATGGGGGAGAATGGTGGGGAGGGCAGAGTCGAACAAGGTGCACAGAAGACACTGGGGTTTCAGTATCCGGAAGGTCACTCTGATTGCAGTGGTGACAGGACAGGGAGGCCAGGTAGGGACTGGCTGCCATCCAGTAGAGAGATGGGGAAGGAGACAGCAGGTGAAGTCCATGTGGATAGAAAGAGGATGGACTGTAGACACAGGGCTCACCCTCTCGCTCACCAGCCCTCCTGTGCCCCAGCTCCCGGGGCAGCCGCTGCTCCCTGCACCACCAGCCCTCCCGCCTGCTCCCTCCTCTGCGGCTCGCACACCCTCTGCCCGGTGCCTTGGTTCTTTCCAGATCAGGGTGAGCCGGCCTGACTTGGAAACGTGCTTGATGGTTCTGAACCCAAGGCAGAGGGGATGGGGGGCAGGGAGGTGGCAGGCTGAAGGGCAGGGAGCCACCACTGCCCTGGCCTCTCAGCCACTCTGCTCCGGGGCTAATGGCCCTGAAATCTATTCTCTGTGGGATGCTACATCCCTGGGAAAGGCTCCCTAACCTGCTAACCCTTGGCCCCGCTGGGAAAATAGCTCAATTACTGCACAACGAGGAGCCGTCCCAGTGTGGCTGCGTCTGCATGAAATGATCCTTAGCATGGGCCGGACAGGAGCAGTCATTTGCCTGGAGAGGTGGAGACGTGCAGGACACAGAGACCTCTCTGGGGTTGTGAGGAGCCAGGGAGAAGGCTGAAGGGAAGCCAGAGAGTTTATGCCCTCTCCCACCACACCTGCCCTGGCCCCTACCACTCTCCATGGGATGCCAATAGGGTAGGTGTACAGAGTCCAACCGAAAGGAAGTGCCCAGTCTATGAGTATAGGAAGAATCCACTACAGGGAGCTGGGCCAGAGTGTTAGAACAGAGAAGCCCAGGGAAGATGGAGTGCTCACTCCGAGATTAGCAATGTGGGAAGTCTCTTCCGCCCTGAGGCTGGGGATGGGGGTGTCCAGGGTTATTAGAGCCCACAGCAAGTCACCCCGTCCACCAGGAGCTGGTGTCCTGAACCAAACACAGCCGCTCCAAGGAGTAGGCGTGGAGGCAGAGAGAAAAGAGAAATACCCCAGCCTGTCTCTTCCTCCCACCTCCCATCTCCTGCCAGTGCTGCTCACTGGCCAAATCCAGCCTGCAGCCAGCGGACCTGAAGCCTGGGAAACCAGGAAGACAGCCACCCTGACACAGGATGGAGCAGAGGAAGGACAAGGACAGGATTTGAGAGGTTACAGCCCAGGAACAGTACAGTGGCTCAAGATGGCGGCCGCAAGCCACAAAGCACACCGGCCAGGGACTGCTGCCCCTCCTGCCTGGAGCCCAGGGCTTGTCTGACATTGCTGCCCAATGGCATCTGGCCCCTCACCAGCTCTGGTGGCTTGGTGATAAATGCCCAGAAGCTTCCACCCGAGCCTGATCTATCAAGCTCCTACCGGCAGGTTGCAAGGGCAGAGACCTTCCCCACCAGGAGCTTAATCTCCCAGACAAGGAACAGAAGCCATGGCCAGAGAGACATAACACATGGAGGGTGGCCACCAGCTGTCCAAGGCGGCCTGGGAGCCTTGTGGGTACTGCCCGAATAGAGCCCAGGCAGCCGAAGCCTCAGTTTCCTCCCATTTTCACTGTGTGTGAGGGGGAGGTGGTAAGAGGGGTTGGAAAGGAGCCCAGAGCTCTCCCAGACTGTTCTCCTGCCTGGTTATTCTGTACCTAAGCCATGCTGGATCAAGCAGGCTGTCACAAATCTTTCCTTCTCTCCCTCCTTGCTGGCCTCGGCATCAATTAATGAATTAAAAGCCTTCTGCGCGCACGAGCACTGTTTATGAGGTCCCCAGCTGTGGCTGCAAGGGTGGGCGATGCAGGCTGGCCCTGCCCTCATGGTGCTTACAAAGAGCCCCCACATGGGCAGGAAGACCTCCAGAAGGCCTGCTCCGCGCACCTCACCCTACTGCTTCCCAAACGCAGGTTCCCAAAAGGAGCTGAGACCCAAGCACCCAGGAGATCCAACCTCAGGCTTGGGTTCTCTTTCCAACCCCTTTCAAATTAAGGAGGGTCTGACAAGAGTGGGGGGCGGGCATTGGATGCGGAGGGCTATGATTGGCTGCCAATAGGCTGATAGATGGGGAAAGAGACCAAACAAGACAGGTAGGCAGGCCGGGGGG
>NW_006159630.1:8421905-8463987 GCF_000334495.1 Tupaia belangeri chinensis | reverse complement strand
GGGAAAAGACACCAACAAAGCCAGTTGGGCAGCCGGAGTGACAGGCAACCCAGAGTCGGAGGCAGCGGCGCTGCAGTCCGCGCGCCCGCCCCCACCCCTCGGCCAGCTTCTCCCCTGTCTGGAGTGCAGCTCTAAATCTCTTTGACATAAAATATCGTCGGAGAGCCGCAGCACAGAGAGATTAAAAAACAATAAAGAGAAAGCGAAACTCTCTAGTATAATTACCAGCCTCTAGCCGGCAGCAGCAAAAACGCACTAAAATTTTAATAGGAACCACTGCATTTAATTTAACGACACATTTTTTCAATTACCAGAATAATTGTTTTATTCATAAAATGAGTTTCAATAAAGAGGGTAATTTTCCTTTGTTTTTATTATTCATTTGTGCAACATATTTGAGATGGAATCCCCTCATGTTAGGCAGCCTGGCGAGGCCTGGTGACATCTGTGTCCTGAGTTGAAGTTGAAGGGGGGCGGGGGCCGGAGGAGATGGACGCGCACATGCCCAGGTAATGGGTGACTGGCAGAGGCACAGGCCCGAGGCCGCTGGGCCGGAGCATCCAGCCACCACCCCGGAGCCCTTGCAAAAGTGCGAGCAGTTCCTTCCCAGACTCCGCAACCTCTCCTGGCTGCCCAGCGCGGACCTCCCCCAGCCGCCGGGCGGGGCAGGCCTGAAATGCGCCCTGTCTGCACCGACGAGGGAAGCAGGTGCTCAAATGCTCCGATGGCAGCGTCCTACCGACCAACGCCGAGAGGGAAGGAAGGTGCAAAGGTGACAGCCCGTTAGAGCGAACTGAGAGCAGGGACGCTTGGGCTGGTCTTCTGGGATCCCTCCGCCTCGTGGGATCCCTCCGCCTCTTGCTCCGCCTTCCCAACACCCAATCAGATCATCACCATGGCCCACATTTCCGGAAGGCGGGTCAGGCGTTACCTGGGTTGGCGTCAGTGAAGCTGGTGCGGGCAGCACCCCCCACGTCTGTATTTGAGAACCCGAAGGTCAAGCACTACAGTAACTTGTGCGAGAGGGGCCTGGCAGGATGGAGGGCACAGGATTTGAGCCCGGCCAGGCTGACTGCAGAGCCTCGGGTGATGCCAGCACAATGCCGTTGGCCACCCTGTAGGTTGCTTCTCAGAGGAAATTCCCCCAGCACCTTAGTCTTTGAACCAACTCATCTGTGCGTCTCCTCTGGCTTGTTTACACTGCACTGATCCCCCCACCCACCCACACACACACACATATGCAAGCTCTCAACTCAAGAGCCCTGGCTTCTGAGCCTCTGCTGGCAGTCGGAAACTGCGGGACAGTCTGGAGCGTCGCGGTAAAGGAGACGCTCGGGTCTGCCTGGGTCCCGGTTCTCAGGGCAGTCCAATCCCAGCCCTTCGTGACTGGCTGCAGCTCCCAGGCCAGGCCAGGTCACCCCCTCAGCTGCTCTCTGGATGGATGGATGGATGCATGCAGATGAAGGGGAGGCTGATGTGGGGGCTGGGTGCTCTATGAGGTTCCCCCACATTGGGCATGGAGGTGACCCCAAACACAGAACTATCTTCTGAATGTGTGTTCATTCTGAACCCCATTGGAACCAGGAGCGCCCACGGCCAACGTTGGGAACCCTGGGCTGCCTCTGGTGGGGGCACTGACAGATCATTCTAGTTCTGGGCTTGACTTGCATGTACCGTCTATTTAATTCCAGGGTCCCCATAGCAACCCTGGGCAGTGGTATTCTTCTTGTAAAGGCAAGGAAACTGAGCCCTTAGGAGATCAGACACGCCTTGCCCCAGGTCACTGAGCGTGGGAGCAGCCCAGTGGGGTCACCTTGAGCCTTGCTGGCCACGCCTCTTGCTATGACACATTTCCCTCCAGGGAGCTGCCCTCCGAAAGGCCAGGATGGCACAGGACAGAGGAGGGAGGTCTGAGGCCGAGGTCACTCCTAAGCTCTGCACTGACCACACTGGCCACCTATCTGTGCCCTTCTGCTGGTGAACAGCTGGCCCTCTGGGTCCATGGTGTACGGCCTTCAGCCAGGTACATAGAACACCCTTTCCGAGGGGTTGGGCAAGGGTCATGTCTCACTCTGGCCTGAGCCTGGGTTTTCCCTGAACCCTCTGGGAGCTCCCAACTGTAAGGAGATGGGTTACAGGAAGGTGGCTTCTCCACTCCACCCCCAGGTACAAGTCTGCAGAAGACTTCTTTGCAGGGAGACATTTGGAGGCCCCAATATCCTCCTGAAACCCTGGTCCCTTCCCATTGGGGAGCATCTTCTCCAATGAGAAGAGGGGACAGGAAGAGAGTTACTAGGGGAGCCTGGACCTCCAAGGTTCACGTGCCCTCCATGTGTGGCTGGAACCACCTAATCCCCCACCCAGAGCAGACCCCATCCTCCACCCCCGTGGCCTCCTGACAACCTCTGGCTTCAGTACCACTGTCCTGAGGCCACCCAGTCTCTGCCTTAGAGGACTCCAGAACTGCCCCAGGCACTCTACCCACACCCAGCCACCCCTTTCCGTGGCTGTCCTCAGGCTGACACCCTCGTGGCACCACCTGTCAGGGCTTCTGCTCCTGCCAGGGGCTCTCTAATGACCTTGGGCTCCTGAGAACAAGGGCCAAGTTGTTCTTGCCTTCAGAAGC
This sequence comes from Tupaia belangeri chinensis, assembly GCF_000334495.1. Classification (NCBI taxonomy): domain Eukaryota; kingdom Metazoa; phylum Chordata; class Mammalia; order Scandentia; family Tupaiidae; genus Tupaia; species Tupaia belangeri. The sequence goes on along the minus strand of NW_006159630.1, from coordinate 8,461,361 downwards.
CAGGGGATCTGCACAATGCTAGGCATGGGGGAGCAGCGAATCAACACACGACACAAGGCACAGCACCTGGAGGAAGCGGGACAGTGGCCACCCTGTTTCATGCGTGTGTTGATGCCCTAAACCACATCAGAATGCACCTGAGTTTGGGGGAGAGCGGTCACTAAGGTCAGATGAAGTCACTGGGGACAGACCCTAGTCCAGTATGACTAGTGTCCTCATATAAGAGGAAATGAGGACACAGACACACATGGCAGGGGAGACCACACTGAGACACAGCAAGACGACCGCCCTCTATGTGCCAAGCAGAGAAGTCTGGGCCAGATCCTTCCCCTATGGCCCTCAGAATAAAGCAGTTCCACTAACACTCTGCTCTTGGACTTCTGGTCTCTAGGACTGTGAGAAAAGCCATTTCTGTTAGATCATCTGGTCTGCTGTTTGTTACAGCATCTCCAGCAAACTTACACACACTTCTGTACTCATCGCCTCCTTGTTCATGGGTTGTTCCATAAATGTTCCTAAGCTGATCGGGTTTTCTTTTTCTTTTTTTTGGAGAGGTTTTTGCTATAGGGCGCGTGCGCTTGCCAGACAGACAGAGACATAGAGACAGAAAGCGAGAAATCACCCCCCAGGGGGGATGGTCACGCTGCAATCCCTTCTCCATTCTCCTCTTGGGATCTTGGGCACGCATGCACACGCGCCCGGTGTGAGTTTTAAGCCACCGGGTCCAGAACGCGAACCGCGGTCGACTACGTGGGAGTCCAGTGACATAGCCGTTATGCTAACTGCTGGTTCCCAGCTGATCGGGTTTTATTCCAGGATTGGAACTATGAGCTTTGGACTGCAGAGGCCTGTGTCTCTTCCATGTCCAGGTGCCTCTCCGGGTGCTGAGCTCAGGTTGGTGCTGGGTGCCCGGACTCAGGAAGCAGCTGGGGGAACGAGGAGTGGGAGCTCTCCCCATTTCCGATCCTGGTGAACCCTAGAGCATTCATCTCACTGTGGGCTACAGGCCCATGATCTCGTCTCCAAGAAGACTTGAGAGGATATCGTGGGGCCAGAGCAAGGAGGAGGAGTAATGGAGGGCAGTTGGTGCAGACGAGCCAGGGAGAGCCAGGAGGACCCATCCTGACCTGGCCTTGAAGGGTGGCAGGACTTGGACTGGTTGGGGGCAGAGGAGAGAATAGCTGGGCAAAGGCGTGTCATGTGGATGGAGTCTGGCTGGCCTGCAGGAGGTACACGTGGGAGTGGCATGCTGGCCCTGGGGCTCCACCAGGCTCCTCCCTCCTCTGTCCCTGAAGGTGCTGAGTGCGAGAGGAAGGGGCTGGCTCAAGGTCTCTATCTGAGCCAGCTTCTGGCCTAGACATCCCTCTGAGGAGACTCAGAGGTCACTGTTCCAGCCCCTGCATCAGGCCAGCCTGGCTGGGCTAGCCGGAATCTCCCAATGTCTCCCTCTCTGCCTCAAAGTCTAGAGCTTAACTGGAGAGGATGAGGAGGGGCCCAGGTGGGGGAGAGGGGGAGAGGAGGAGCGGGCTGCTGGGCGCCAAGATCACATAAGCAGCAGATGTCGGCGGATTAGCGGCTCTGCTTCCTAAAGCTCCCCGAGCCACTTAATATTCTGCAGACGGGATCGCTTCGCTTTCATAAAAAGCAAACATGGGATTGAAATGCTGCAGACTCCAAACACCTGGGGAGCCCCGCACCCTGGGAAAGGGATCCCGGGAATAAGACAAGAACATGAGAGGGGTGAGAGGGAGCAGGGAGACAGTCCCCGCCGCTGGCCAGGGCAGTGGACAGTCCCTATGGAGAGGGGCCTGAGCTTCGCAGTTCTGGGCACATCTGGGGCTCTGAGCGACACGGGGCACTGTCATGGGGTGTGGCCTTGGGGTGGACAGTTGGCAAAGCAATAGCACTCATGGAAGCCAGCACCAGGGAATGACACACGCAGGGACCATTCCTCTCCTAACGACACCAGACACCGGTGTGGAGGCTCAGCCACCGAGGCGGACCACCAGATTGGAAACCGCGGTTTTCCCGAACAGAGCATCAGAGCAAAACAGCAAACGGCCTCAGCTAAACACCAGTAACTTCGGGCCCACGAGCTTTTACCTGATGAGTTTGTGGCTTGCTTTCTTTTTCTCCCTCCCTCCCTCCCTCCCTCCCTCTCTTCCTCCCTTCCTTCCTTCCTCTCTCTCTCTTCTTCTTTCTTCCCTCCTTCCTTCCTTCCTTTCTTTTTCTTTATTCTCTCTCTCTCTCTCTGTTTGTTTACTCTCTCCCCCTCCCTCTTTTTTTTTTTTTTTAATAAAGGAAGACAACTCATTTGGATCAAACGGAGCTCCCCGCATCCACATGAGGAAGCACCAGCACCGCCCTCTCGGCCTTGTCTCAAGAGCCAGTGTGGCTGGGCAGCCGAAGGGCGGATGGTCCCCCAGGTGCCACTGTGGAGGGCGCCACGTCTGCGGGGACGTTCACGCTTGACCCACGCACAACTTTGCTCTTAGGCACATATTTTAGGAAGAACATTTGCTGGTTCGTGTGCAGCTGTTGTCAGGGTATGGTCGTTGCCGTTTTTGTCCCCTCGGGAAGCTGCTCCCAGTCCGGAAAGGAATTTGAACACTTGCCGGGGCGGAAGTGTAGCCGGTGCTGCCATACCAGTTTTGGAGCCGGGGTGTCTGGGTCCAAATCTGAGCTCTGCCTTCTACTGCCTTTAAGACTTTGGGGGATTTTCTGGGCCTCAGCTCCTCATCTGTAAAATGGGGTTAAGGATGACCGTGGAAATTCCCTCCCAGGGCCTTTGGAAGGGTCACACGAGGTAAAACACCTAGGAAGTTAGCACCAGACTCACGACAGGGGGCTTGATAAGGTTACGATTGAGGTCAGAACCCCTCTCGCTGCTCACTGTGGGGCTCCCCGGAACCACGCCATGCTCCCCCTTTTGCACAGGCTTCCTCTCTCTGTGCTCTCCCACCTATCTGCGTCCTCCAACCCCCAGGCTGGGGCTGTAGGGGGCTTCACAGCTCCAGCTCCGAGTCTGCGAGGGAAACTCCTTTCTGCGGAAGCAGGGAGCATCAGGTCAGCTCTCCGCGGGGACCCCAGAGGTCTGCCCGGGGAGTGGGGAGTAAACTACCCACTCATGTCAGAGCAGCCAGCACCACTGAGGGCACAGCAGGGGAGTGACTAGCCACACGTGTGGTTCTGCCAGGTTTCCCTGCAACCTTCCAGAATGTATTAATGAATGACAAGGATCCTCCCCAGGTAGAGATGGAAAGGAATGTGGATGCCTTATTATTTTATTTTATTTTTTTGTGCTGTAGGGCTCGTTTGTGTGTCAGAGGCAGAGAGAGGGAAAGTGAGAAACCACCCCTCAGAGGATGGCCTGTCACGGTCCCTCCTCTCAGGACTTGGGGCACACACACACGCACACCCCACTGGATCCGGGACTCGAACCATGCGGTGGCCATGTAGGATCTAGCACCTTAACCTCCATGCCACTTGCAGGTCCCGGATGCCTTAGTTCTGCCCTCAGCTTCAGTTGGGAGGGAGGGATGAAGAGATGTCGGGAGAGACAGACTAAAGATGAAGCTGAGTTCTCACACTTGCGTGGCACTTTCACGCCACCTGTATCTCCACTTCCGTCCAGCCATGGCGTTCACGGTCCAAGCGTCAGCCCATTAGATAGACGAAGGACAGAGGCCCCTTTGAAGACATGGAGTGCCTTTCTCACCCCACATGGCAGGCAGTGGCCAAGGTCCAGGAGCTGGGGGCTGGGCACAGAGCTCTGCGTCCCTCCCACCAGGATCCCCGAGGGAATGCTGCCAGTGAGGGTCTCAATCCCCCCACGGGGATCCTGGCCCAGCTCCTGGAGCCATAGCTCCTGCTCCACAGGATGAGACATTCTCTTGGCCACCTCAGGGCCAGGCCTGGAGAGGCAATGCCTACTTTCTACCAGGCTCCTGGGACAGGGGTCTCATTTAAAGAATGAAAAGGCACCAAGAGACCAAGGGAGAGGGGAGAGGGAAAAACCATGGGAGAAGGACAGTGGGCACCACCTCCCCCTGCTTCTCTGCGGGGAGAGAGAAAGCTACACACTGCTGTCTCATGTCACCCACTCGAATATGCACTGGGACCCGCAGGCCATGGCCAGGCCCTGAGAGTATTTGTCCCAGTCCCAAGGACAGAGGGACGCAAAGAAGGAGACAGCCTTCCAGCCAGAGTCCACGTGCTCCCTGCTCCGCTCTGGGAGATGCTCCGACCTCTCAGAGCCTGGGCTCTCACGGGTGAAATGGAGATGACAGTGACACACATGTGACAGAGTGGTGATGGGGAGTACATGGCAGCAACACACGTGTGATGGAGTGGTGATGGGGAGAACAGGACAGCAACACACATGTGACGGAGTTGTGACGGGGTACATGACAATGACACACGTGTGATGGAGTGGTGACAGAGAGCACATGACAGTAACACACATGTAACACACATGTGGTGGAGTGGTGACGGAGAGCACATGATGATAACATACATGTGGTGGAGTGGTGACAGGGAGCGCATGACGGTAACACACATGTGGCGGAGTGGTGACAGGGTACATGGGATGATACGCGAGGCCCTTGGCCAGGAGCCTGGAGCTGGTGCATGAGATCTAAATTAACGTCATGCCATAGCATGACCGTATAATCACTGTGTTATCACGTGTGTGTGGGTTTACGGGCTCTAGGGAGCGAGAACGTTCCACTGACCCCAAGAATGAGAAGGAGTGGCTGGGAAGGCCAGGCAGGACACAGCGCTGTCTGGGGCAGGTGTGCAGCAAGGCGTGGGGAGGCCCCCTGCCCCCTGAGGCTCGCCCCTCCCTGCCCCTCTCTCTTCCACATACAGCCCTGCAGTGTGGCTGCTCTCAGCTGGGAAGGGCCACCACAGCCAGGTGGCGCCTGCATGCGACAGGCAAGTCAGGCCAGCTCCCCCTTTCTTCCTTCTCCCAGTCCCCTGTCCTGCCTGGACTCCAGAGCCATACCGCCACGAGTTTGCCAAGTCAGGACGTGACAGCTCCCGCCTTTCGTCCCTGGCCCGACATCTCCCGGTGGCCCGAGCCTCCAGCTAGCTGTCATGGCCGAGAGTGAGCACTTCTCCCTCTGCGGACCTTCCAGGCTGAGTGGCTGTCACCCACGCAGGGCTGGTGCAGAGCGCTGGGGTCCTCTGGGCTGCCACACCACAAGACACAGGTCTGTGCCCCAAGTCTCGCCATGGCCCTGCCTGGACGGGCAGTGTGACACAGAAGACAGGGCCTGGCCACATGGCCCAGTAAAAACCCAGCCTTGGGCCAAGCGCTTGGGCTCTTAGAGCCTCAGTTTCCTCATTGACAGGACGTGGCCACTGCTACCCCACATCAGGAGAGTTAACTGTGGACAGGGTGTCAGTACAAGTATTTAATAACTAGAAACACCAGGCCTGGCCTGACTGCAAGGGCACCCAGGCGGTAGGGCTAGAGGCCTCGCTGGGGCTGGCCAGGCATTAACCCACTAGGAGCTGGAGCAGGGCATGTTCAGAGACATCGGGACAGCGTCCTGGCTGTGTTGATGGGGGAGCCCCGGCACCAGGGTTACAGTGACGGCTGGAACGATTAGGGCGGACGTGATTGTCTCGTGCAGAGCTGCCACTCCTGAAATGCCGCTCCCAGCTTTCCTGCCGCTGAGTTGGGAACACTCAGGCTTCCCGGCCAGTGGGCGGCGTCTGGGCCAGCCAGGGTCCTCTTGAGGTCAGGATGTGGTACGTGTGGGCCGCGCTGCCCGGCAGGCTCGTCCCGCCCAGGCTGGGCCCAGTGGACTCCAGCCCTCCTCACTCCCTCTCCCCTGGCTGCCCGCAGGTACAGGAAAGAGGGTGGACCCCGCCTCTCTCCTGGTCACTACACCCATGGATTGGCCCAGATCCCACAATTTGGCATTTCTAGTTGTGCCCAAGATGGGGCCAAGGGAGGGGCTGGAGAGCTATTCTGGGCCTGCCGAGAGAGCTGCGGTGGGCGTGAAAGGGAGACAATGACAGGGTGGCTAGGCTGGGCACCCTCCTTCAGGGCCCCTCTGCCCACACGGCCCAGCCCTGCCTGAGGTCAGCCCTCCGTCTGACCTCAGGCGGGTGATGACGAGGCTGAGGGGAAATGGGGCTGGAGGAGGAAGACCAAGAAAGGGAAGGGGTGGGAGGTCCGTGAATGGTGATGTGGCCCAGCAGACACGGGTCTCTGGGCCGCCACGGGGCAGGGGTGGTGGGCTTCTTCAGGCCACACTGTGTGGTTGCCATCGTGGGCCTCAGAGGGGTCTTTTGGGGTATTTGGAACCCTGTCTACCTTCTTGCTATAAGTAGCTCTTTGCTGGTGTCTGCCCGAGACAGGGGAGCCTGGGGAGCCACCTGGGGTTGTCACTGTGGAGACCCCAAGCTGGTTGCCCTGGGATGACTCTTGGTTCCTGAGGATTCTCTGTTTCAGGGCCAGAAGGAGGGGAGGTGACAGGTGCTAATTTGAGGAGTGCCCCGAATCTCAGCCAGCAAGCTATATCATGTCTTAATGTAATGTTTCAAAAAATCCTAACTAATACAAGAAATCCCATGATGAGCAAAACATCAATGTGTGAAACAAAGATAGATTCCAACAGGCTGGGGCCGGGGAGGGGAGCAAGGGGAGCCTGGCGCGTCTACGTGCAGACGGGCTTTACAGAAGCCAATAGGGCTGCTGTGTTCTCCCAGGATGTCTGCATTCATTTGGAGTCTTAAAATATTGCCTGAAATATTACCTGTCTTGATTACCAAACTTTGAAGGCTATGTCACATTCTGAACTCGTTCTTGCTTTATTCTCTTTTTAGATGCCGTTAAATAGCCCGTTGCTCCCAGCCCCTCTAAGAATTAGGCCAGGTGAGAAGAGGAGAGAACAGCGGTGATGAATGGAGGGGAGTGTGAGCCACGCGCTTCTCACAGGGAGACACAGGCAGGGCAAGAAGGCAGGTCTGGGAGGGTGAGTGGGAGGCAGTTCTGAGAGTCTGCTCAGAGCAAGGACTGGGGACAGGGGAGCAAAAATGGGTCTTGGGGTTGGGGAGAGTCAGAAAGCAGGGAGAAGCTGAGCATGGAGGAGGGAGAAAGAAAAATAACCACCAGGACACGGTGGGCAGCACCTGCCGGGACTGCTGTCTCTGCCTGTCCACGGTCCGCACGCACGAACACATCCGGACTCACTTCATCTTCACAGCAGCCTTGCCAGGGGAGGACCGTCCTTTCCCCATTTCATGGATGAGAAGAGGGAGGCACGTAGAAGCTCCAAGGCCAGAGAGCTGCACCGAGGCCAGCATGGCAACCCAGCCAGTCTGCTTAGACCGCAGTCCTCAACCATCTCGGGAAGGGAGGAGGAAGGTGAAGGAGGGGAACACGGCTCCCACCAGACAGGGCCCGAATGCCAGTTGCCCACACCCTGGCTCTTGGATTGCTGCTGGCAAGGGTTTTGGACTGAAGTTCATCACCGAGAAGCTTGGGGGCCCCCACGAAGCTGGGCTGAGACCAAGCCAGCCACAGACAACTTTCTTTGAAGTCAGAAACATGCTCCCCTGGAAGTAACAGGCAAACCCAATGTTTCTAAATCACATTATATCTCAAGCATCTTGGGGAATTCATAACTCTGAAATGCTTCTATGTCCCTTTAATTGCTCCCTAATGCACCTCTCGGCTAGAAATTCCAGAAGCAGCTTTGCAAGACACAACAGGCTCTGAAAGGGGGTCTGCAGAAACAGAGTGGGAAATACGTGTTATGGAAAGAACTATGCAGAGGTTGCAACACTTTTTGACACCCAAATAACATACTTTAATGCCATTTTTCTACGAAGTCTTCTTGCATATTTGGTGGTGGCAGTTGGGGTGGGAAGTAAGAGGTTAATAAAACTCCAGTTTGCTAGATGCATTTCCTTCTTTCTTCCTTGTCGCTCCAGTAAATCTTTTTGAAAACTTTTTTTTTTCTTTGCATTTGCCTTGCTTTATGTTTTTCTATGAATCCAGACTTTGTTTTCTGTCCTTGTCTTTCCAGTAAATCTTTTTGAAAACTTTTTTCTTTGCATTTGCCTTGCTTTATGTTTTTCTATGAATCCAGACTTTGTTTTCTGGGGTGGGTTTAGAGCCTGTGCTAACAGTTTGGGCCACTGGTCACACATAGCTATTTTCATTTAAACTTAACTCAATGAAAATGAAATAACCAAAAGTTTAGCTTCTCAGGACCAGCAAATGGTGTAATGGTTACATTGCTGGACTCCCATGTAGTCAACTGCAGTTCAAATCCTGGACCTGGTGGCTTAAACTCACGCTGGGTGTGTGTGGATGCATGCCCAAAATCCTTAGAGAAGAATGGAGAAGTAAGGACTGTGGCATGGCCAGTCCCTCTAGGGGGTGATTTCTCGCTTTCTGTCTCTGTCTCTGTTTCTCTGGAGAGTGCACGTGCCCTATAGCAAAAAATCTCTCTAAAAAAAAAAACACACAAAAACTTGCTTTCTCAGTTGTATTGGTCATATGTGAGGGGACTTTAAAAAGTTTACAGAAAAATGAAATAAGAGTATGAATTTACTTTGGTGCAAAAAATTCAGAAACTCATGCACACTTTTTCATAGTATGCAATTTCCATGAGCCTTTTGAAGACCCCTGCTATGTCTAGTGGCTACTATGTTGGACAATGCAGATAATAGGGCATTTCTCTTCTCTTCTTCCCCTCCTCCTCTTTCTTTCTCCTTTTCCTTCTATGGCTTATGTTCATATGTGCTTGCCAGAGACACAGAGAAGGAGACCCCCCCCCTATGGAATGCAATCATACTACAATCCCTTCTCCTCCGATTCTCCATCCTTTTGGGATGGAGACTGGATCCGATTTGAGTACATACATGCATGTGCCAAGTGTATTTTTCAAGCCACTGGGGCTGGGATTCAAACTATGGTCAGCTGTGTGGAATCCAGCTCCCTTAACCACTAGGTCACAGGGCTGACCCAGTGATAGAGCATTTCTATCACTACAGAGATTTCTACTGGGCAGTGCTGGCTTAGAGTAAGAAGTCTACCTGAAATCCATTTCTGCTGAAGGTAAGCATGTTTGCATTCTCTCCTGGGCTGCATAGGTATCATGGACAGATGATTTAATGAATCCCATTGGATGCAGGTATGATCCAAAGGGGTGTATGGTATCCTGGCCTTCCTACTCCTTGGGTCCCTAAGAGACTACACAGCTGGGTTTTGGGATCTGATGAAGGTGGAGTGGTGGCTACCTGACCAACCACCTCCCAAAGATAACAATTAAAAACAGCTGCCCGAGGCCCTGGAGACCAACTCCAAGCAGGCAGATACCAGAGAGAAATCAGTACTTAGAAGCCAGGAATGGCACTTCCCATATCTATGGGATTTTGTTTGAAATCATGCTCTAATCTCTGCCAAGTGGGGTGGCTAAAATCCAGATAGAAAACCCACAGTCTTTTGCTTAAAGAACTGGCAAATAGTTTAAGGTGACCATGGCAGTAGGAAATGAAGGTAGGAATGTCAGAAAGAGGGGAGCCAGAGTCCACATTCTGTATAATTCTACCCAAAATCTGACCAAAGCTGACCTTTGGAACATGCATTCATAGGTCAGACTCCAAGCAGCTCAGCAAAGGCTAGAAGGACTTAATAGAAATCTCTGTTACTGCTCACCACAGGGAAGACAGAGTTTGGAATTTGGGTTCAGTTAACTGTTTGCTTTTTAAAAAAATACACTTTGATTTGACATAACAAAATTCAGAGACTCTGTAAGGTATCATTTACAATGCCCAAGATGTAGTCCAAAATGTCTAGGCACAAGAAGAAGCAGGAAATGTGATCCTTACCCAAGATAAAAGGCAATCGATGTGGACTATTTCAAAACTGTAATTATAACTATCTGCAAGGACATAAAGGAACTATACTCATAATGAATGAACAAATAGGAAACCCCAGTAGGGAAATAAAAACTAGAAAGAAGAACTGAATAAAAATTCTAGAATTGCAATTTTTTAAGATTTGAAATTAAGAATTCACTCAATATGATTAATAACAAATTGAAGAGAACAGAAGAAAGATCAAGTACGTTTGAAGACAGAACTATAGAAAATATCTAGTCTGAAGACTAGACAGCAAGAGGCCAGCAGGTGGTGTGGTGGTTAAGGTTCTGGACTCCCACATGGCCAACCGCAGTTCGAGTCCCAGACTTGTCAGCTTTCTTTCTCATTTTCCCTCTCTCTCTGTTTATCTGTGGTGAGCACTTATGCATTATAGCAAATTAAAATAATGGTAATGATAATACATAAAATTAAATAATTCTTTAACAAAAGAATAGATAGCAAAAAGAATATATATTTTTTAAAAGTAAGAAAAAAAAAAAACCTAGAGCCTCAAGGACTATATTTCATTTCACGCAAATTTCTTGAGCCTTTTGAAGACCCCTACTGTGTCTAGTGGCTACTATGTTGGGCAATGCAGTTAATTGGACATCTCTTTTCTTCCCCTTCTCCTCCTCCTCCTTCTTTCTCCTTTTCCTTCTCTTTTTCCTTCTCCATTACTAGAGATCATATGTGCTTGCCAGAGACACAGAGAAGGAGACTCCCCTATGGAATGCAATCATGCTACAATCCCTTCTCCTCCAATCCTCCATCCTTTTGGGATGGAGATTGGATCAGATTTGAGTACATACACATGTGGCCAGTGTATAAAAGTCTAACATGTATTATAAGTGGAGTCCCAGAAAGAATATAGAAAGTAAATGGAAGAACAAAAGGAACAATGACTGAAAATAACCCAAACTTGGAGGAAGACAAATCAAAGATTCAAGAAGCAGGATAAATACAAAGAGTAAAGAGCCACTGACTCATCAACCTACAGAAGGTGTTATTGCCCTGTTTTACCTTACCACTGAACAGTAGGACCCTCTCTCTGAAGAACCCGTGACACTTTTGTGATACACAGCATATCAATATTCTTGTCATCGCCCTAAGGAGTGGAGTGAAGGTCCAAAAAAGCACCTACTAGATGCTAAGTCCCTTTGAGTACATTTTCTTGATGCACTTTCATAGTAACCTCCTCAAGAACCAGAAACTGGTATCTCCAAAATTTTTGCTCTCTAACTTATTAATTAAAAGAATTTATAGGTAATCACCCCCCAGGGGGATGGCCATGCCACAATCTTTCCTCCTCCATTCTCCTCTCAGGATTTTGGGCATGCATGCACACACACCTGGGATGAGTTTTAGGACGCTGGGTCCAGGACTTGAACAGCAGTCAACTACATGGGAGTCCAGCAATGTAACCATCACACCACCTGCTGGTCCCTAATACTAAGTTTCAGAGATGTTGAGTAACTCACCTATGATCACATAGCTGGTAGTAAGCACTAGAGCCAGGGTTGGAAGCCCAATTTAGAAGCTCATTTTATTTTCTTTATATTCATGCCTTTGGACCCTAGTTGCATATTGGAACCCCATGGTGGAAGCAAGGGGCTTTCATAAACTATGCCCACTTTAGACTATTTAAATCAGAATCAGTGGGGGTTGTGACCAGCAGTGGAATTTTACTTAAAACCTTTATCAGAAAATCAAGTGCCCATAAATTTCTGGGAGACAGCCATTCAACATCTAATAAGACAATTACAAAACATGAACCTTGGGGGGACAAACCATTACTGAATCACATCTTCCATGGGATTTTAAGGGGTGATGTGGATTGAAAACCACTGTAGTGGATTGAAAACTACTGTTGTGTACTATGCTATAGCTTGGAAGTATTGGACGAGAGAAAAAACACCTGGCTCAATCTGCTCGGTGGCAGGTGGATGTTAAGAATCCTCTGTAATGGCTCCTGGAACAATGCTCCAAGCCCCCAACTGTAAGCGTGGATCCCTTCATCCCTGTCTTCTCTCCAGATTTCTAGGAGGTGTACAGCTGCCCTCACTCTTGGCTCTAGAGATATGGGGTGAGAAAGGTGTCCAAGGAGCCTCTCCATAGCAGGGCTGAGTTACACAAGGCTGAAGGAGTGGATGCAGGACACGCACTCTGAATGCGCAATCAGCAGATAGACCTCAGAGCCCTAACTCCTCCAGGCTTCAGCTACAGCGTCAGACAGCCCCTATGACTCTCTCCAGAACCCCCGGGACTGCTCCACAGTCTTGGGAGAGAGTAAGAATATGTCAAGTGAGGCAGACATGTGACTGTCCCATGGGCCCTGGGGTGACTTGCCACCACCTCTCCCTCCCTGCCACTGGTCACACCCCTACCTCCTAGACCCTGTTTGGTCCCAGGACAAGGCTTCTACCACCCTCTGGCACTGGGCCCAGAAACTATAGGACACATATTTTATAAGCTCCTGGCTCTGTGTCCCCCGATTCCAGTACAGAGCAGATGCTTGATATGGTCAGCCCTCCATACCTGTTGCATTCTGCACCCATGGACTCGACCAACTGTGGATTGAAAGTATTTAGAGAAGGAGAAAAGCTGGTTGTATAGGTACTAAACATGTACATATTTTTTCCTTATCCTTAGTCTCTAAACAACACAATATAACAAATGTACACAGCACGTGCATCGCATTAGGTACTATTAGTAACCTAGAGCTGATTTAAAGCACACAGGAGGGTGTACATAAGCTGTATGTGACTGACCTACTACAGCGCTTGTTACAAGGGACTTGAGCATCATGGGTTTTTGCATCTGAAGGGGTCTTGGATCTAATCCCCTGTGGATACCAAGACAAGACTATACGTAGCTTCTGAATGCACACAGGGGTGTCAATGAGGTGTAAGTGAGGGAGCACTTACTCCATGCCTGACACTGTGCTCTCACAACCAACCTCACGAAGTGTGCTATTTAGCTCCCTTTTACAGACGGGAGACTGAGGCTGAGAAAATAATATCCTTGAGAGCAAAGCCAAGTCTGTCTCTAACACCAGAGCCCTTAGAGCCCCTTCTCCCTGTTCCTGTGTTTTCCCAAGCCTCGCTGGACTGAACTGAAGTTAGCCCTCAGTGGTCCCCTCAGGCCTCCAAGGACTGGCTGACCCCATGTGCCTCCTTTGGGATTCCTGGATTCTCCCCTGCACCCTGGCCCCCGCCCACGGCCTGGGACCAAGAGTGACTACCACAAGCCCTGTGTGGTCTCCAGTGGCTTCCTGTGCGGAGGGAGCAGGGCAGCCCACCTAGACCTCTCCTGGGCTCATCGATCCAGGCCCGGGGGGAGCAAGCAGAAACCCAGCCTGGCGGCCCCCGGGCACTTCCAGCAGCCTGTGCCTGATGACCACAGAAAGCCATTACAGCTCACTTAGCTGTAAACAGCCCTCCCTCCGCAGCACTCATTAGGGCATGGAGCTCGGAGAGCACTCTCCCCTACGCGAGGGGGTGTGTGCTGCGTCTTCTTACTGGAAGCGCAGCCCCTGCCCACCCTGCCCGTCTTCCAGGAAAGGTGAGCTGGCTGGGGCCTGGCCAGCACCTTGCCCTCTTAGACCCGGGCTCACCCACTGCTGTGGTCTCCGTCTCCCTGGGACATTTCTCAGCCTGTAGGGACAGGGGGCAGGTCTGGCAGAGCCCAGCTGTCCCTGTAACGACATGGGCCACACCCAAGGGCAGCCTGACACCCACAGGAGAGAGGACGACAGTCAAACTCTCTGAGTCCCAGCACTGCCCTGCCCTCTGCGGGAAGGATGGGCACTTCTAGGACCTGAACTGCAGGCGAGCAAGACCCTGCGTGTGCGTCTTCCCCAAGTCAGAGCTCTGGGCCCAGCAAACCTTGAGCGGGGACGTTAGACAGACTGAGCCAAGGGCAGCTGCCGTCATGTGAACGGGGTTGAGTAGGGTCCGAGCCTCTGGGCTCTACTGTCCCCTCACTCCCATCGGTCCACCCATTAGCCACCATAAGGGATGGAGGACCTCTTTAGGATTCTGGGTTCTGTGGGACATGGTTTAATAGCCACCGACAAGCGCCTCAGGACACTTTCCCATCCTGGAGCCCTCCGACCTTCTTGTCACCGGCCAACTCCTGGCATCTGCCAGGCTTTTGAAAATTTTCTTTAAAAAAATTTTCGCTATAGGGTACATGCACTTGCTGGAGAGACAGACAGAAAGCAAGAAATCAATCTCTCGGGGAGATGGCCACGCCACAGTCCCTTCTCCTCCATGCTCCTCTCAAGATTTTGAGCATGGACACATATGCATGTGTGAGTTTTAAGCTGTGAAGATGGGGCTTGAACTGCAATGGATTATATGGGAGTCCAACGACATAACCATTATGCCATCTGCTGGTCCCCTCTCCGAATCTCGATGGTACCCCACCCCTACCTCGCTGCCATTCTCACTCTTAACTTCCAGTACTTTTCTTTCTCAGAAAATACCACATTTTCTATATCTATATCTATTTATGTATTTCTTTGCTTATTGGCTGCCTTCTCTGCTGTCCCGAGTCCTCTACGAACAAGTGAGTTTCATGAGGCTCCTGATCTCCAGCATGAGCCCAGAGCGGCGCCAGGCTGGCACGATGGGAAAGACCAGACGAATGAATGGGTAGAGCAAGCTGGTGTCTTCAGCAGAAGGTATCTCCTGCTCACTGTCATGGCCACTCCAAGTCTCCGATCCTGCGGCCCGCCGGTCTTGCCTCACCTTCTTGTCACCGGCCAACTCCTGGCATCTGCCAGGCTTTTGAAAATTTTCTTTAAAAAAATTTTCGCTATAGGGTACATGCACTTGCTGGAGAGACAGACAGAAAGCAAGAAATCAATCTCTCGGGGAGATGGCCACGCCACAGTCCCTTCTCCTCCATGCTCCTCTCAAGATTTTGAGCATGGACACATATGCATGTGTGAGTTTTAAGCTGTGAAGATGGGGCTTGAACTGCAATGGATTATATGGGAGTCCAACGACATAACCATTATGCCATCTGCTGGTCCCCTCTCCGAATCTCGATGGTACCCCACCCCTACCTCGCTGCCATTCTCACTCTTAACTTCCAGTACTTTTCTTTCTCAGAAAATACCACATTTTCTATATCTATATCTATTTATGTATTTCTTTGCTTATTGGCTGCCTTCTCTGCTGTCCCGAGTCCTCTACGAACAAGTGAGTTTCATGAGGCTCCTGATCTCCAGCATGAGCCCAGAGCTGGGCCAGGCTGGCACGATGGGAAAGACCAGACGAATGAATGGGTAGAGCAAGCTGGTGTCTTCAGCAGAAGGTATCTCCTGCTCACTGTCATGGCCACTCCAAGTCTCCGATCCTGCGGCCAGCAGGTCTTGCATCTGCACCCCCAATCTGGCGCCTAGCTGTCCTTTATCTTTCAGCCGATTCTCCCGCTCCCCCAGGAAGGCTCCCAGCCCCTCAAACACCAGCATGCTCCCTTGTAACGGCCACCTAACCGTCGCCTTCTCACTGGACTCTAGGGCAGAGGCCAGGCGTCTCCAGCGTCCATCCATGCCAGGTGCCCACTGCAGGTGTGCTGAATGAGCGAATGAATGAACAACGGTGCCTGCTACAAAGCTGCTCCTGCGGGGCGGCCCTGCTTCCCCTGGGGGAGGATGACCTGGCCACAGAAACCCCTCCGCCCTCCATAGTCCAGCAAGCCCCAGAAACCTTCCTGGTACCTCAGCAAGACTGTCCAGAGAATGCGCTCTGGGCCAGCGGGAATAGCCGGACAATGGGAAGTGGGCACAGGAGGTGGCCGAGGTCTCTGTGTCAAGACAGTGAAGGTGACAGAAGAGCCCTGGAGTCCCAGGCGTGGGGGGTGGGGGCCCACCACTGGATTCCTTCTCACCCCTGCACCAGGGACGGTCATTGGCACCCGGCGCCGGCAACCCCAGGGCCAAGAGCTGGGTCAATTCTCTGCTCTTCCCAAGTCCCGCAGGCCACCATGGGTCACCTCCCCAGCCGAGTTCCCTGAGTCTTGTTCATCTCAGGAGTTGTCACTTCCTCTGTCCACTGGGCTGCCAGGACCCCGGCCGTGGAGTCTTTGAATGCAGTCTCTCTCTCTCGGCCAGACTCGTGGCTCAGAATACCCTGTCAGCTCTGCCCTCAAAGTGCACCCCGAGTGCCACCACCTCTCACCGGCCTGCTGCCACCACCCCAGTAGGGAGTGGCTCCTCCCAGGGTGCCTGCTCTCCTCTGTGCTCTACACTGCGCCCCCACACAGCCGGAGGGATCAATTTAATGCATAAATCCGATCTCACCACTCCCCAGCTTAAAGCCTCTGGCAACTCCCACTCACATGCAGGGAATATTCAAATCCTCAGTGTAACCCTCACAGCCCCACGACAGTCCTCGCCTCCTCGAGGGCCCCATTCCCATAGCCCTCCCAGCACATGACAAGTCCTACCCTGTATCCAGGGCCTTGCTTCTAGGGTACCCCCAGCTCCAGCTCTCCCTGCCTTCTTCCCAGCCACTAGCCAAACATCACTTCCTCAGGGAAGCCCTCCCTGACTACAATGACTACAATGGCCGCCAATGCCATTTCCCCCACCTCTTTTTTTTTTTTTTTTGAGTTTTTTGCGTGTGTGCTCACCAGAGAGACAGAGACAGAAAGTGAGAAATCACCCCCCAGGGGGGATGGCCACGCTACAATACCTTCTCCTCCTTTCTCCTCTCAGGATCTTGGCCAGGAATGCACATGTCCCTGCCATGAGTTTAAGCCACAGGGTCTGAGACTTGAACCAAGGTCAACCACATGGGAGTCCAGCAACATAGCCGTTACGCGAACCGCGGGTCCCCCCCACCTCTTCTTCATGGCCTTCCTGGATCTTGTCCCTTTCTGATACCCCCTGTGTCTGTGCCCACCCTTGGACATGCAGACTCCAGGGAGGCAGGGACTTCTGTCTGTGCTATGGCACCCTTGTCCCTTCAGCCCCTGGAACAGCGCCTGATGCACAGAAGGTGCTCGATCAATATTTGTTGCATGGACACATTTTTGAAAAATCCATTTGATGAACCAGGTTAACCATTGATCAAATCTGTCTAGAAAGGCACATCAGTTCCCAGTCCAAACCACACACATGCACACATATGCATGTACGTGCACGCCTGAGCACACTCACACACACACAGGCCTAACTGCCGCTCACCCTCGCCCTCTCTCCACCCTCCTCGACACCTTCATCCTCCTTGGTGCCACCCAGCTGAGGAAACTTGCTGGTTTTCCTTCTCCCGTTCCCGGGAGCAGAAACTCTGGGTGATCACCTGGTTCTGAGTGTGTTGAGGGGTGCACGGAGCTATCCCTCAAGGCCAGCCCCTCCCCACCAGGCCTGGCTGTCTGCCAGGAGACAAAAGCCCCCATGAACACAGCTTCCTTCTAACTGCCCCTCCAAAGCTATTGGGGCGCTGCCATCTTGTCCCAGCCTCTCTAATCACAAGCAGGACTCTTGCTGCCTCTCGCTGTACTCTGTGTGTCTAGACTCCACTCCTGCAGGTGTGCTGGAAGCTCGGGTGCCCGTGCCGATCACGTGCCAAATAAAATAAATCTTCACCAGGAGGGCTAGTCCTGAGTCTGGGGAAGTGCAACTGTCCGGGAGAAACCGAGTGGAACACCGCACAGGTATGGGCTTGAAGAAATCGTGAGAAAGAGTTCAAGTCCTGCCCTTAGCCCAGACCAGCCCCAGGGACTGGGGCAGCTGCTTGTCCTCTCGTGGAGGTTCAAGGGTGGGTTCGCCAAGGGACTGCTCCTGTGGCCTCCCACAAGCACCTTTCCTCGGGCCCTGCTGGTGGGAGGCTGAGCTCTACCAGGCTCGGGGACCTGACGATGCTCCCATCGGCTGGGAGCCAGGGTGAGAGCTCCAGGCTCCTTGCTAACCATGTGGCCCGCACACGGCGGTTGCTGGGATCCACAAGGTGGCTGAGTTCTACCTTGACCTGGGCCATGCGGTCGTAATACTCAGAGTCGAAGAGACCCTGTGGTCTCCCTTCATGGGTCCAAAGCTGCCCAGATCAGTCCTGGGCCCTGAGAAGTCACTCTTTTGTTTTAAAGAATTATTTACGCTTTAATAATTAATTTATTTATTTTAATTTGACCAGAGGGGGACAGAGTGAGAGTGAAAAAGAAAGCCACCGGGTCTGGGACTTGAACCACAGTTGGCCATGTGGGAGTCCAGAGCCCTTAACCACCACGCTTCCTGCCAGCCCCTCAGAAGTCACTCTCAGCCAGGCACTTCAATCACTCATTCACCAAGTACGTCTTAAATTCTTGCTGAGAGCCAGGCACCAGGCTCAGCTGGAAAAATGGGGTGACGAGCCGGCTCTGGAGCAGCCCCAGCTGGGCTGAGGCCCTGCCTCTGGCTGGCCGCACGACGTGGGGCAAAACCTGGAATGTGTCTGTGCCATTCTGCGCGGTGCTGCAGACCCGGGCTCTCGCCACGGCGACCGGCGAGGTGTGGGCAGGATTAAGTGAGTTCCTGTGCGAAGCATTCAGGGCTGCGCCAGGCACTTGGCAAGTATGATATGATTGTTGTCTTTGTAATTATGGAGTTAAAGACGAGCAATCTCTGTGCTCGAGAAGATCAGCCTGGCGTGGGAGCCCGAGCGGACATCCAGACAGCTGCAGCCCCGTGTGCAAGGGCAGGAGGGGGTGTGGGCGGGGGTGGCTAGGATGCTCACGGGGGCTCTTGAGGGGTTCGTTGGCCCACAAAGGAGACGAGAACATGGGGAAGAGCGAGGGTGAGCGGAATGCCACGTGTGCATCCCATCACGTGCCGGCGCTGGGCGGGGCTGGGGTGATGGCAGAGGGTCGGTGCCCGTGGTGAGGGGGGAAAGTTCACCCCCAAACCAAGACGGGGCTACTGGAACTAGGAGTTCTGTAATGGCAGCCATGGTCCCTGACAAAAGGGGTTGCCTGGGGTATCGGGGGGTAAAGGTAAAGGTGGGTGTGGAAGCGAGATCACAAGGAAGGGCATCCAGGCTGGAAGGGCATCTCAGGACAGGGAGGGCATCTCAGGTGGGAAGGGCATCTCAGGACAGGAAGGGCATCTCAGGTGGGAAGGGCATCTCAGGACAGGAAGGGCATCTCAGGTGGGAAGGGCATCTCAGGACAGGGAGGGCATCTCAGGACAGGAAGGGCATCTCAGGTGGGAAGGGCATCTCAGGACAGGAAGGGCATCTCAGGTGGGAAGGGCATCTCAGGACAGGAAGGGCATCTCAGGTGGGAAGGGCATCTCAGGACAGGCCAGGCACCAGGCTCAGCTGGAAAAATGGGGTGACGAGCCGGCTCTGGAGCAGCCCCAGCTGGGCTGAGGCCCTGCCTCTGGCTGGCCGCACGACGTGGGGCAAAACCTGGAATGTGTCTGTGCCATTCTGCGCGGTGCTGCAGACCCGGGCTCTCGCCACGGCGACCGGCGAGGTGTGGGCAGGATTAAGTGAGTTCCTGTGCGAAGCATTCAGGGCTGCGCCAGGCACTTGGCAAGTATGATATGATTGTTGTCTTTGTAATTATGGAGTTAAAGACGAGCAATCTCTGTGCTCGAGAAGATCAGCCTGGCGTGGGAGCCCGAGCGGACATCCAGACAGCTGCAGCCCCGTGTGCAAGGGCAGGAGGGGGTGTGGGCGGGGGTGGCTAGGATGCTCACGGGGGCTCTTGAGGGGTTCGTTGGCCCACAAAGGAGACGAGAACATGGGGAAGAGCGAGGGTGAGCGGAATGCCACGTGTGCATCCCATCACGTGCCGGCGCTGGGCGGGGCTGGGGTGATGGCAGAGGGTCGGTGCCCGTGGTGAGGGGGGAAAGTTCACCCCCAAACCAAGACGGGGCTACTGGAACTAGGAGTTCTGTAATGGCAGCCATGGTCCCTGACAAAAGGGGTTGCCTGGGGTATCGGGGGGTAAAGGTAAAGGTGGGTGTGGAAGCGAGATCACAAGGAAGGGCATCCAGGCTGGAAGGGCATCTCAGGACAGGGAGGGCATCTCAGGTGGGAAGGGCATCTCAGGACAGGAAGGGCATCTCAGGTGGGAAGGGCATCTCAGGACAGGGAGGGCATCTCAGGACAGGGAGGGCATCTAAGATGGGAAGGGCATCTCAGGACAGGGAGAGCATCCCAGGACAGGAAGGACATCTCAGGACAGGAAGGGCATCTCAGGTGGTAAGGGCATCCAGGCGGGAAGGGCATCCCAGGATGGGAAGGGCATCTCAGGGTGGGGAAGGCTTCCCAGGACGAGAAGAGCATCCCAGGAGGGAAAGGGCATCTCAGAGCAGAAAGGGCATCCCAGGACATGGAGGGCATCCCAAAAAAGGCAGCAGCCCCAGGGCATGGATGGGGAGAGAAGGTGCCCTGGGAAGGGAGCTGGGCAGGCTTGCTGGGTGCAGGAGAGGGCCCATGGGGGAGGGTGAGAACCCCAAAGAGGGGCTGCTGGAACGCACCCTCATCACTGCGACAACCACAGCCTGCGAACAGCGGGGGTGTACTGGGAGCACGAAGGTGAGGCTCCTCTGCTCACGGGAAGACCCTCCCAGAGAGCACCTGACGAGGCCAGGGGACAGCCGCTGGTCGCCCCTGTTCTCTGAGAAGAGGGGAGGTGGGCAGAGAGCCTGGGCACTGCTGTTCAGGTGCCTCCCCTTCTGGGTACCCTGGAGGCTGGCCCAGGGGAGCCCAGGCAGGAATGGCTGTGAGGATGGAGGCTCAGGGATTGGGGGCTCATGTCCATCCTGTCTGACACCCTCTATGTGACAACCCATGGCAAGGACTGAGCGTTGACCACCGTGCAGTGACCTGGCCTCATGGGGACGAGTTGGAATAACCCGGGGGGGGGTGCTATAGTGCTGAGAAGGTGCTAGAACCCTTGCTTCTCTGTCACCCTGAATCAGGGCTGTTAAGGAGAGAGATGTGCCAGGAGTCAGGTGGCCAACCTCAGTCAACTCGCTGAGTGACCTGAGCCACTGTCACCCCCCTGGGTGAAAGGAAGAGGGGGGACATGATGTTCTAGGTCCCTTGGGCTCTTATACTCCAGGGCTCTCCATCCCCTGGAGGTTCTGGCAACTCGGTGCCCTCCTGTCCTTTCCCACTCCTGGGGCCCCCAGCACCTGTAGGTCTCCCTCATCCAGTGGGACTCTGTCCAGCGGTCACGGACAGTGCACTTTCTCAGCCCTCCGTACACCCTTCAGCCTCACTACCTCGCTCTGTTGTGGCCGGCGACCCCAGGGTATGAGTAATGCACCCTCTAGAGCCCCAGACCTGTGCACTCAGAGCACGTGCCCCGATTTCTAGGGCCCCAGGACCCCGAGAGGCTGCAAGGCCATCCTGTGGCCTGTGAATGGCATGGGGGCTTCTGCAGGTGGCAGGGGCCCTGAGCCCATCTGCTGGGTCCCCTCCCGGCCCTCCCTGCACTGCCTTCAAGGGATCATGACACAGGCTGGATGTGGGGGTGCAGACCCGAACAGCTGTGGACTGTCCTGGAAGTAGCTCCTTGGACCTGGGGCCTGAGTCTGGAGGTGGACTGCAGACAGTGAAGGTACAGTGTCCGCCAGCACCACGTGCTGGGCTTGGGCTTTCAGGGGCCCGTGAGTCTTCAGCTGAGTTCATCCAGAGGACTCTAACTACACTGGTCCCAGGTCCAGGCCCGCCATGCCTTTTCTTACCGACCCAGCACACGTGTCCTGAGCCCCTACCACCTCCCAGGCACCAGGCCTGGAGCCAGAACACACGGGCAAAAAGCTTACACAGCCCGTCCCAAGAAGCTGAAAGTTTAGTGGGAGGGAGGGGGCCCTGGCTGGTGTGCAGACTGGTGGATGATGGCACCCCCTTCAGAGCTCCGTGGGGACAGGATTGTTATCACGGGGTCATTTTCCTCTGGGCGAGCAAGAAGGCCCTCATTTTCCCCAACACCAGAACCAGCCTCCCCATGGGAGGGTCTGGCCATGGCTTTGGGGCCAGCCTACCTGGCTGTGAATTCTGGCTCTTCCTGTACTCACTAGGTGATGTGGGCAAACCCTCTCTATGCCTCAGTTTCCCCATGAGTAAGCTATGGACGACGGCTCTATGTATTCAGCAGAATAAAGCCCCCAAAGATGTTCATGTCCGAATGCCCGGAGCCTGTAATACGTTACACGGCAAAGACAGAATTAAGGATGCTAATCAGGTGACTTTACAAGAGGGAGGTTGGGACCAGCAGATGGCACAATGGGTACGTCCACTGTGGTTCAAATCCTAGACCTGGCGGCTTAAACTCAAACCTGGCATGTGTACATGCATGCCCAAAATCCTGAGAGAAGAATGGAGAAGGGATTGCAGCATGGCCATCCCCCGCTTGTGGGGGATGATTTCTCACTTTCCTTCTGTCTCTCTGGTGAGTGCACATACCCTATAGCAAAAATCTCTCTAAATAAATGAATAAATAAGAGGGAGGTTATCCTGGATCATCCGTGGTCTCGGGATTTGGAAGAGACGTCAGGGTCAGAACAAGGCAGCGTGAGAAAGCCTCACTGGCCCTGTGTGGAAGGGGCAGTGCAGGCAGTCTCTAGAAACTGGAGGAGGAGGAAATGGATTCTCCCCTGCCCCCTTGCAGCCTATCGGCATTCTGATTTTAGCCCAGTGAGGCCTACTTTGACTCCTGATCTCCAAAACTGTAAGGTAATCAATGTGTGTTGTCTCAGGCTGCTCGTGGTAGTGCAGGGTGGCGTGGTGCTCTCCAGTGCTGGAAGCCATACAGGAGACCAGGGTTCAGGGCCCAGGGCAAGTTTTCCATGCCGGTGCACAGGTGATCCGGATGGCCGAAAGGCTGGAGGGTGAGGGGCCCACAGCATGAAGCCCTGTCGAGGGTATCTGTCTCTGTCTCTTTCTCTTTTTCTTATTTAAACAAGTAAACTTCAAAAGAAAATTGTGTTGCTTTGAGGCAAAGTTTGTTTTATTATTTTTTGAAACTGCTAGAGGGCATGTACACTTACCAGAGAGAGAGAGAGAGAGAGAAAGCACCCTCCAGTGTGGCAGGGTCAGGCTGCAATTCCTTCGTGTTCATTTCTCCATCCTGTAGAGATTTGGAGCGCGCAAGCTCACATACCCAGTGTGTTTTTCCAGCCACTGGGGCTGGGATTCGAACCCATGGTTGGCTATGTGGGATTTAGTTCCTCTAACCACTAGGCTATGGGGCTGGCCCAAGCCACCAAGTGAGTGATAATTTGTTACAGTAAGGAAAGGAAACTCGTACTCAGAGTAGTAGCTACCTCAGAGTTGTCACGTGATTAACTTAGTGGCACGTGGAGAATGCACTTGAGTGTTGTTATTTGGGGAACTGTGAGGACATAGTTCCATGGACCAGGCCAGGCCTGGGTGGGCTTTCTACGGGAGACAGTATGAAGGTCTGTGAGTCCATGGGATAATGGGACCCCCAGGTCACAGGGCCAGGGTGAGACCAGGGTTGGTTCAACTGTGTGAGGGACTGAACTAGCTGGAACCTGTCAGACAGGCAAGGGTGGCCTCACCCTCCTCTTGGCATTAATGCTGGCCCGTCCCAAGGCACAGTTTAGGCCTACGATCCTGTTCCCATTTGCTGCCTTGTTCCTGGGTCCTTCTGTCCTGCCCAGGTCCTCATTAACTACCCCTTCTTGGTGTCTCCAAGGTCCCTCAGAGTCACTGTGTCCCAAACCAAGTTCCCAGCTATACCCCCTCCTCAGGCTTCTTGGTCAGCATAGTCTCCCTCCAAGAGTGACACTCCCAGCTGGCCAGGTCAGGGGCTGGGAGCCATTGCAACACCTGCCCCTCAAGGACCCCATCCATCCCTCCTGAGTCCTGCTGACGCCAACCCCTTCCCTCTGCTTTCCACTGCCTCGGCCCAGGCCCCAGCTGCCGCCACCTTTGCCTGCCTTTTCGAGGGCCTCTTCCTCACCCCCTTCTTCCTCTTTCAGCCCTTCTAGCCTGTCCTCCCTGCAGACAGAGATTAACGTGACCTTGTCAAAATCCAACACTATCAAACTCTTGGAACAGGCGCCATGACTACCATCAGGGCCTGTGGGTCAGACCCTGCCACCCTCTGCACCCTCACTGGGCGTCACTGTTTGGAATCTTCTCCGTTGCCTTTGCCCAGTGCCCAGTCCCTCGGCTGTACACTGAGTTTGCGCAGCCAGGGCTGCTCAGAGGGTGTTCCCCTCCTCTCCTTCACTGCTGTGTAGTCATTTAGATTGAGCCCAGGTGGCATGGGGCTTCCCAGGCAAGCTGCGGTGGCACCGTGCCTCTCTAGCATTCGTAAGTTGAGGTCCTAACCATCAGGACCTCAGAAGGTGACTGTGTGGGGACCTAGGGTCTTCAAGTAAAATGAGGTCATTTGGGTCTGTCCTGATGCAGTATGACTGGTAACCTTATACAGAGAGATTAGGACAGAGACACAGAGGGAGACCACGTGAAGACAGGGAGAGGATGGCAGAGGAGGACAGGTCAGAAGACGCCAGATCTCAGACTTCTGGCCTCCAGAGCCGCAAGACAACAGCTTTGGGTTATGGCTGCCCTGGCAATCAGGAGGCCTTCCTGTCCTCTCACCTGGGACGGGCTCTCCTTCCTGTGAGAGGCCCCTGGCTCATCCCCTTCCTCTCCCTCTTGGCACATACACGGTAGCAATCACACGCCCTCCCTGTCGGACCGCAGAGCTCCATTTTCTACACTTCTCCCCCAGAGACACGGCTTGCTCTTCAGTCGAAATCATCGACACCCCTTCCTGGTGTCAGCGTCCTGTGCAACTGTCCCCCTCACCTCCCAACTCTGTACTGTACCCTGAGCCTCCTTCGCAGGGACAGTCTTCTTGACCACAACTTGCTTCTCTGGATCACTGTGGCTCACACGGACCCAGGGCCGGCTTTGCGGTCATGAGACCAGTGTGGTCTCGCAGGACCCCTAGCTGAGACGGCCAACGTTGGCTTAACGCTCTGCTATAGTGCCTTGAATGGTTACCACCTTCATCTCCACATCTGTGCTTTGCTAGTGAAGTACACGGGAAAACAACGCACAGACGGCCAAGAGCAGACAGCAAGGAGGGGACAGCTCGGGGTTGAGCACTTTTTGTTTCTTTTTTTTTTAATAGAGAGACTTTTTTGCTATAGGGTGTGTGTGCTTGCAGGAAAAAAACCAGAGAGACAGAGAGACAGAAAGTGAGAAATCACCCCCCCAGAGGGGATGGCCACACCGCAATCCCTTCTCCTCCATTCTCCTCTCAGGTCACATTTGATGTGAGCTTAAGCTGCCAGGCCTGGGACTCAAACCACGGTACGACTACATGGGAGTCCAGCGACATAGCCATTGCACCAACTGCTAGTCCCTGGAGCTGAGCACCTTTAATGGCACTGAGGCCTGCTCTTCAAGCAGGGGCCCGCACCTTCTCACTGGGCTCTATACACCATGCAGCCAGACCCACGCCACACTTAGGACCCCCATGTTCACTTTGGGGGGTCGCTCTCCCCAAAACTGCTACCAAGGCAAGTCCATCCCTCTAATCAACTTCTCAAACCTCCCAGAGAGGACTTGATATTCCTACACCTGTTGAGATCCCGCTCTGTGACCCCCCCATGCCCGAGTCTGCCCAGCTTAGACAAGCACTTTCCATGCAATGGAATCAGCAGAGCCGGTGACCACCACGACCCTCACAGCGTGCTGGCATCTCCCTCTTCCAGAACGGCTTCCATCATCTGTGGGTTCCTGAGCAAGCTGCCACCCACCCGTCTCCACCCTCTGCCAGGGAGCAATGCTCCCAGAACACCAGCCTTACCAGGGGCCTTCAGCAAAGGTCAGCCAGCTTGAGGAAGAAGCCCCCATTCTCTCACCTGTCAGGAAGCCCACCTGTCCAGCCTGTCGCCATCTGCCCCAGGGCTCTCAGATGGCCAGGTCACCTCCTGAGTGCAATGGCACTAGCCCTGGCTTGGGGGATGGTGTTATTTGGGGAGGGGGCAAGAGGGCTGCTGGAGGAGCCATCTGATGGTGGTCCAGCCCAGCTGGGGGAGGTTCCTTGGGGCTCAACACCAGAGCTCTGTCCCAGGCCCAGGCTCTCTCCTGACTCTCAGGGCCCGACCTGGGGCTGGAATGGGAATGGGGTGCAGAGAGCCCCTCTTCTGCGTTGCCGAGTACCCCCAATCCCAGAGGCTGAACAGGGGCAGCGTCTGATAAGGGAGGAAAAGACGAAGCAAGGCAGAGAGCAGAGTGCACATGCAGACGTGAGCGTTTGGGTGCAGGTGGCGCCAGTGCAGGCATCGGGGTGCACAGGCACCAGTGTTCTGCCCTCCGCATGCTGGCAACAGCTGGCACTGTCTCAGAGCCTGTGGCGGTGACAATGATCAAAATGTTTTCTGTGTGTCGCTATTAATAATGCAGAAGCCCCCCCATCCTCCTAGTAAGGAAAAGAGAGTGTGACAACCCTCAGGCCAGGATCCCCGGGAGGGAACTGCTTTCCCACTCACTCCCCCCAACCTGCCTGGCGGCCTCGATGTGGAGGAGCAAGGACCTTGACCGGGCCTCCCCCTCTCCTCTGACTCAGGCGGCACCTCAAGAGGTGAACGGAACCTTCTCCCCTCCCAGGCACTCTGCCTTTGGCCCTTCAGACAAAGGCTCTAGATTTGTCCACCTGGGAAGCCTTCCAGAATATTCCAGCCCCTACAGCATTGCACGTGAGCAGGACAGGTCCACCAGAGGTTCAGTTTCCTCAACTGGAAAACACGAGGCTCAGACCCCACATCCCAGGCAGGTCTCCCAGTCCTGCCTCTCCTGACACCCCATTCTGAGGGGCTTTTCTGCCTCTCCTGCCGCCAAGTCAGGGCTCCAGTCTCTGCGGGCCCAAGTCTACAGGGGGTGGGGTTTCGAAGAGGAAGACTCTAAGGTCAAGCCTGTTGATTTGTTCCAACAGGTGACAGACTCTGACGGCCGCTCATCTGTGGCCGCTGATTAGAAAGCAGTCTGGGAGAGAAGATGAAAGACTGGGGTGAAGGCGGTGTCAGATCCACCCCTGCCTTGGACACTCATTCCTGCCGTGTCACATGACTCTGTCTGCATGCTCAGCACACTGAGGACCAGCTCGGGGAGGCCACCTAGCCACCCAGCAGGGAAGGGAGCACTGATCTCGTCAGATGTGAGGAATCGAAGCGCAGAGAGGTTACGTAACTTGCTCAGGGCCACACAGCCGAAGGCAGAGCTGCCTGATTCAGAACACATACTCTTTCTTCAGAACACATCCTCTTTCCCCATGCCCCGTGTTTCCCATAGTGGGTACCGGATAACTGGGTGACTCCGCGAGAAGGGCCTTGGACTGGGAATCAGGAACCTGTGCAAGGCCAGCACCTCCATCCCCTGCCATCAGGCGTGGACAGCTCAAGGTCCCTTTCTGGCCCCCACTTTCACTATCTGTAGAGTGGGTGGTGTACTGCTTCTTAAAATACCGCGAACGGGAATCACCAGGAAGCCTGCTAAGCAGAGCCGGGGCCTGCCCCGAGATCCCAGCTTGGTCTGTCCAGAGCAGGTTGAGGCTGGCGCTCCGCTCTGAGTTCCTCTGGATCTCAAAAACAGGACAGCAAGGAGGCTGGCATGGGGGCAGGGCAGGTAGGCAGGTGCTCCCTGGAGTGATCAAAGCACATCCAGACCCCAGTCTCCCTCGACGTGGGGGCAGGGCAGGTAGGCAGGTGCTCCCCGAGTGACCAAAGCACATCCAGACCCCAGTCTCCCTCGACCAGGAGGGGCAGTCTTCCTATCCTCACCAGCCCTCATCCAGGTCTGACCATCCCTACTGAGAAGCAGAGGGCGGTGGAGACAAGAGGGCTCGGGAGCCAGCCCCGCAGTTTGGAGCCCCAGCTCCTGCACCTAGAAACCCTGTGGCCCTGAAGAGTCACAAGCCCTCTGCGAGCCCCAACTCCCTGTCCCTAAAGTACGGCTAAGTTGGAAACTCCTAGAGGATGCACCGTTCACTTTACATGCCCGTGCCACGTGACCCATAGAGACTCACGTGCACAGCGGATGTCCCAGGAAAGGGAGGAGACGGGTGGCTGGAACCTCCACGGGAAGATCAAGAGGCTGCGCTTGAGCATATCCCATTCTTCCAAAGCCACTCCCTGCCTGCTTCCTGGGGCGTTGGGAGGGCTGTTGGAGACGGCCCCTCTCTGGGTCCAGAACGATGCCTCGCACCGGCAAGCGCTCCGCCACACAGCGCGGTCCTTCCCTGCCTCTCCGGCCCACCTGCCATTCTCGGAGCTGGACTGCCTCTCCCTTCCCCTCACCCTTTATTTATTTATGCCATCTTCAAAGTGGAGGTGTGTGTGTGGCTGGATCAATTCATCCACATCACTCACTTGGCTCCACTCGCCGCCTCCTCCCTCCCCTCTCCTCCTCGCTGAGACCAGGAGCGTAAATTCCTTCTGGCTATTAATTAAAAGCGGCCTCTCCCTTAGTGCCAGTGTGCTTGCCATAAATTAATAGCGGTCTTCTTAATCAAATCTTATCTCCTCCTCCAGCCATAAACACATGGAGCTCGAGTTGGTATCTCCACGCACCCGGCCATGAAATTTAATTTCTGACGCTTCAGCACACTGCATAGGGTGGGTGGCTACCTGTCTGGGGGGGCACCCCAACTTGAGTCCCAGCACCAGACCCCTGGTCAACCAGCCGGGTGGACCGAACCGCCTCCCCTGATGTCTGGGGGTGGCACTGCCCGGCTCCTTAAACCTGAAGGTTCAGTGGTTTCGTTGTCATGATTAGAGTCCCTGACACGGTAACGCCTCTCTGCCGTGTGATTTCATGTGATTCTCGTGACAGCTCTATGAGGGAACAGGTTGGGAGTATGAGCCTCACTTCAGAGAGGGAAAAACTAAGTCCACTATGCTCTTCAGAGTCAGATCTGGGTGGAACTCCTTGCCTGCCACTTCTGAGCTGCCACTCTGACCCTCCGTTTCCTCCTCTGTCCGAAGGGGAAGGTGAGGCCTTCTGCAGCTTTGAAGTGAGAATGGGACAAAACGTCACAAGGGAAGGACCCAGTGCAGGGCCTGGCCCGTAGCCGCCTCACAGGGCAGAACTCTTCCACTAAGCGACCCGCCTGAAACTGCCCAGTTACCACCTGGCAGAGCCTAGAAACGGATGGACTCGAATTCCAGGCCCGTGGACTCCCACCTCCAGGCCCCAGAGTCAGGGGTCACCGGGCAAGCTCAGCTCAGTCCACCCCTCCTCAGGCCTGTCACGCCCAAGCCAGTGTGGCCCATAGCCCAGGACAAGGGGCCAGGAGCTGTCTGTGCTCCTGGACAGGCCGGGGCAAAGCCTGGGCACACGACACCGTGGCCAGTCGAGCAGCAGCTGCTGAGTGACTCTGAGCCTCTGCCCCTCTGGGCTCCCCTGACCCTCTCTCCCACGGCCATCACCACCCAACTTAGGAGCTGAGAGTCTCCAAGTCTCCAGCAATCCCCCTCGGGGCTTGTCACTGCATGTGTCTGTGATTCCACCAGTGACTCATGTCGTCCCGGCATGGCTCGTCCATAGACAAGATGGGCCCGCAGC
Organism: Tupaia belangeri chinensis; assembly: GCF_000334495.1. Classification (NCBI taxonomy): domain Eukaryota; kingdom Metazoa; phylum Chordata; class Mammalia; order Scandentia; family Tupaiidae; genus Tupaia; species Tupaia belangeri. Next base: position 8,431,920 of record NW_006159630.1, on the reverse strand, counting down.
CACCTCCAGAGCCCTCCTCCTGCTCAGAGCCAAGTGCCTCTGACTTGCTGGTTCTTCTGGCCCCTGGGGGAGTGTGCTTCTCTGGGGCCGAGTGGCCCAGCCCTTAGCTCCTCGGCAAACAGCCCTGTCCTGCCCTCATCCTCCAGGCCTCCATCTGCCGCCCCTGGTCTGGCTCCCAGGACTCCCCTCCGAAGCAGGTAGCGGCTGTCCTTTCAGTCTTCTCGCTGCTCCTGAGTCTGCTGTCCCATTGCTTTGCGAAGTCTCCAGGTTTGCTTCTTATCTTTACCCTGTCAGGGGGCAGCTCTCCAAGAAACCCGCTCCTGTCCTGGAACCTTCTCTGAGCTTCATGTTAGCCACTAGCCATCGCTAAGGCCGACTATGGCCATGGACCCCTGCCTGGAGGTTCTCAAAGTGGGGGCCCTGGAACAGCGGAAGCAGCAGCACCTGGAAGCTGTCCCAAACGCAGATTCTGGGGCCTGCAGGGGTGGGGCCAGCAGCCCATGGTCTAGCGAGCCTTCCAGGTGGTTCTGATCACACACTGCTCTAGCTCAGCGGCTCTCATTAGGGTGACTTCGGCCCCCAGGGAACATGTGGAACTATCTGGGGACTTTCTGGTCGTCACCATGGGCGTTTAGCTGGTAGAGGCCACAATGCACAGGACAGTGTTCCTACCACAGAGGGTGACATACATGGCCAGAAGTGGCAGCAGTGCTGAGGCTGGTGAATCTCGCAGACACCTGACAAAGGGTGGGGACATCACAGTGCCCCGAGAGTGCACAGCTCCAGGGCAGACTCCCTAACACAGGTGTCTCAGTGGTGACAGGAGAGGCGGGCACTTCTCTGACGCTTATGTCCTGTGTGAACCTCACCCCACAGCAGCCCTGACGGGGGCCGTCTCCTGATGGCCCGTCTCACACAAGGGTGGCCTGCGGCACCTGCAGCCAGGGACACAATCGGTCCCAGGTCACACAGACAGTGAGTGGCAGGGCAGGAATGGGAGCACTGGGAATGGAAATCAGAGTGAGCGTGGTGTAGAGGCCGAGCTGCCATTAGAGATGAGAATTGTGGGCACCGCGGCCAGTCGCTCGCTCGGCCTGTGTAGTTAGTACCAGCCCTTTGCTCCTCTAACCCAGCCGCTCTACCGTGCGAGGTTACAGTTCCAGGATGCAAGAAACCCATGCGCCAGCTCTGAGGGTGCGCGCCGGAGCGCACAGAGCCCTGACGGACAGGATAGCGGCTCTGCTGGTCTCTCCCAAGGTGCAGAGCTGTAGGTGCTCAGAGCCTTTGCAAAAAGGTCACGGGAGTGAGGGAGGCCCCTCAGGAGGCAGGGCTTTGAATGTGGGGTGGAGCTGCTGGGGAGACAAGGCCAGGGAAGCACAGGTGAGAGCCCTGAGCAGGAACGCGGCCTTGGGGTCGGACAGCCGTGCCTGAATCCTGCTCCACTGCGACCAGTGGATTAACCTTGGCCGGGCCATGGTCTCCACGAGCCTCGGTTTCCCAGTCTGCAGAGTGGGGCCATTACCATCCCTCATAGCACTGAGTGGGGATGTAAAGGGAGACCCACTTCATTCACGATGCTGCCCCCAATCCCCAGCTGGTGCCGAAGCAGGGGTAATTCTGGGCTGGCCATTGGTGCTTGGGGCCCCAGGCGGGGGCATGAGAGTGGGCAAAGCCATCTCAGCCTGGTCCCCAGGCTGCAGGAGCAGAGCCTCTGGTTTGGTTCTGAGCTGTCCCGCAGAGCCACTGCAGATTAGCAGGTGTTAGGAGGTGCTAAGTGCCATTAGCGCCTAATTATGCCTCTGTCCTTGCTGTAGTCCGGTGAACTGAGAATGGGCCGCAAAGCCAGAGCCTTAAAGGGAAAGCAGGCAGCTGTCGGCAAGGGTGTCTGTGCAGGTATCCACCCCCTCCAGGCTCAGAATGGGGCCTTTTCTCGTGGTCACGGGGCCTGGGGGAAACCCGGTGGCTAGAAAAATTACAGCAGGTTACAGGCTCTTAAACAGTGCAGACATCAAAGTCTTGGCTCAACAGGAAACAGGGTGTCAAACCGGTGGGGGCCTCTGCGACAGGGAGGGCATCTGATGAAAAAGGACATTTAGTAAGAGGAATCGGAAGGCCGTCTGTGGGATGGATGGAGAGGAGAGGCTGGATCAGAGAGGTGGGTCAGAAGGCTATTCCCATAATCCAAGTGTGTGCTAACGTGGCCGAGTGCCAGGAACACGTGAGGACTGACAGGCCCTGGCGACCTGCACCCCCTTCCTGGGCACTGGCTTTCCCTGCTGGGGATGAGGCACAGAAGCCCGAGGTGTCCACAGGATCAGGGCTATGACTCAGAGCTGGCCTGGCTCATCGCTAGGCCGTGACCAAGTCCCAGTGCCCTCTGCCGTGCAGGACAACTGGCTCTGCCCTGCAGGCTCGGGGCTGCTCCTCCAGCCCGAGGCCTCTCAGACAGGGTTTCTGCGGGTCAGAGACTCTGGTGTTCAGGGCCCAGCCATGGCCTGGAACGTATGCCCTCCCTCACTGTGGCCACTCTGCCTGGCACTGCCTTGCCTGTTGCCCCTGGGAGAATCCTGCCCAGCTCAGGGACGTGCCCAGGTGACCAGGGCTGGCTAGGGTGCCAAGCCTAGTAAAATGCAAGCCTGGGACATCCAGGTTAATTTGAACTTCCTTTTAGATCCCGGACCATTAAGGTTGGGTGTTCAACTGTCCAGACCGGCAGGATATGCGGTCTTAATGTTCAATAGTGGGGTGGACTTAGGCTTACAGATGAGTCGTTTATCAGAGATCTCTCTCACCCTGTGCACCTGCAGAGCCCAGATGCACAAGAACCAGAATGTGGCATGGGGCAGAGTGCAGTGGACGCCAGGACACCTGGTCCCCGCCTCCCCACCATCTCAGGCACATGACAGCTTCGCGGAGACGGCTCAGCAATGAAACGGGGCGATACCGAGGGCAGCCGTCACCCGGCTGTCAGGAAGCCTTCTAGGTGAACACTCAGCACTAGAGTCATTTAGGAGGCTGAGGTCATGCAGTAGAGGTGCAACTGGGGGCCAAAGGCTTCTGAGAGCACACTGGCTTCCCCGGGGCCACAGGTGTGTGCTACCAACTCAGCTGGTCTCTGTGGCCCTCTTCACCTTAAAATGGCGACTCCAGGCCACCTTGCCTGGCTCTGTTTTTTGAGGACGCATTCGGGGAATTGCAGCTTGTCCTACCAACAGCGCCTGCAGTACAGAAAAGGAAGGAAAATCCACAGCCAGAAAGAAATATTCGGCACTGTGGTCCCGAGCCAAGCCTGAACCAACTGGCACTGTGTACCACTCGGAATGATCAAGGCCACCCTGTCCCATCATGCTGGAATAGAGGCAGGTGACATGGTGTCCCATACCTGCCAGCAGGATTACCCTTGTGTGATTACAACGGTAAGAGCAGATTTTATCAAGATAATAAAAATCAAAATGATCAAAATGGAGTGGGAACCCAGCCAAGAGGGAGCGTGGGGGGGTGGGGGGAAGAGTCAGCGGCTTCCATATTTGTAAGCAGGCGAGGCACGGGGAGATTGTGACGACCTCCTCCTGTGCCCCGCCAGTGCCACCAGCCATCTGTCCCCACCAGCTCTCTGCCTGGGCAGCTCATTCCCAGAAATGTGGCTGTCTGGATCTAACAGGGCATGCTAGGAGCTGTCACCTTGAGCCAAGCTGGGTAGGAAGAAGGCAAGAGAGGGCAGGGAGGCAGCGAGGGCAGAGGCTGAGGGAGGTCAGCCAGGGATGCACAGGAAGAGGGAAGCCTGGGTGGGCAGGCATGCCTGCTGGCCTCCAGACTGTCCCCTTCTCTGGAAGGAGGACAGGAATATGTCTAGGGAGAGCCCGCTCTGTACCAAGCATGACACTAAGAGCTTGGGGGAACAGACAGAATCAAAGGTCACAGAGGGATGGCTGCCCACACGCCCCTTCCCAAGCATTTCTCGGGGAACTAACCCTGGCTCACTCCAGTAGTGCGGTGTTTGCAGTGCAGGGGGGTGTCCATAGCATGGAGGGTCTGCAGGGTCACACCAGAGCCATGTGGGAAGGACGCTCAGAGCCCAGCCTGCCAGTAGTTTCCAAAACTCATGGTGCAAACGCCCTTCCTTTCTGCTTCCCTCCACCTGCTCCGGCCCTAGGTCTTCCCCCAGCAAACTGAGTGGCTGTCCCTCTCCACCGTCCTCTGCACATGTCCGAGCCTCCACGCGTCACGAGGGCAGAGGCTGAGGGAGGTCAGCCAGGGATGCACAGGAAGAGGGAAGCCTGGGTGGGCAGGCATGCCTGCTGGCCTCCAGACTGTCCCCTTCTCTGGAAGGAGGACAGGAATATGTCTAGGGAGAGCCCGCTCTGTACCAAGCATGACACTAAGAGCTTGGGGGAACAGACAGAATCAAAGGTCACAGAGGGATGGCTGCCCACACGCCCCTTCCCAAGCATTTCTCGGGGAACTAACCCTGGCTCACTCCAGTAGTGCGGTGTTTGCAGTGCAGGGGGGTGTCCATAGCATGGAGGGTCTGCAGGGTCACACCAGAGCCATGTGGGAAGGACGCTCAGAGCCCAGCCTGCCAGTAGTTTCCAAAACTCATGGTGCAAACGCCCTTCCTTTCTGCTTCCCTCCACCTGCTCCGGCCCTAGGTCTTCCCCCAGCAAACTGAGTGGCTGTCCCTCTCCACCGTCCTCTGCACATGTCCGAGCCTCTCGGAGCCATGTTCTGTGCAGACGTGGGGCTTCATGGGTCCCTCTGCCAGTCCCAAATTCAGAGTTGCTCCCAACAGCTCACGCAGGTCAGGGGCCCAAACGCTTGGTTTTCAAGTTGCCGGGCAACTCTGAAGCCTAGGACTGTGAGGGGAAGGGACCCCCGGCCTCAGCACCCACATCCCTCCTGTGCAGTTCACAATAGCAACCTTCTGCCTCACTGTGCAGGCAAGCTCCACCCAAAGGACAACTATGTTGGGTCAGGATCAGAGGGAAGGGCCCCCCCAGGCATGGCGCATATGCTCAGGGCCCTGGGCTAACTGGGGCAACTTTCCCTTTCCAGAGGACCTGGGGAAGACAGGGGTGGCCCAGACTCTGGACCCTAAGGCAGAGCACCCTTTGGAAGGGCTAGAATTTTGGAGGGAGGAGCTGATGACACCCAAAGTTGAACCCCTTCCCTGGAGCGCCCCCCCATCCGTGTCACTCACACGATGCCCACTGATCAGATTTGGGGTTTCTTACATGGAGTAATCGGATCACGGGAGGCGTTAACTGGATTAGCATAGGCTTCCAGGAGAAGTGGTGGAGTGGTGCGGTCAAACAGCAGGGACGGGGCTTGGGAAGGGGGCTCGCCCTCCGCCTTCCCTCCTGTGGGTGGGATGAGGGGGCACAGGAGGGTGTGCAGTGGCTCCGGGTCCTCAGCCCCCTTCTGCTTTGTCCCTCCCTCATTGGTCATGTGTCAACATCCTTCTTCATGGAGTGACCGTGTGGCTGGAGCCCATGGGACAATGCTGGCTGAATGATCTCCTCCAATCCCCCCAGGGAATCGACAAGGCAGTTGCAGACCCCCACTTCACAGAAGGAACGGCGGAGGCTGGAGGTAAGAGACCCCCCTTAACGCCCAAGGTAAGTAAGTGTGGGGTTCCAATCCAGATCTTTCCCTTGCTATTCCCCTCTCAGAACCGTCGCCCCGAACTTGGTCACATCAAAGCTCTCTAAAGGCTGGGGTGCCGGCCTTCTCCCCCAGAGCATTGAGGCCCTGTGTCTGGTCCTCAGCCTGCTGTCCGTCGGATGGCTGGGGGTAGCTGTCCTCCAGGGCCAAAGGTGCCCCTCGCTCTCCAGGGGCTGCCAGAAGCCCCGAGAAGCAGGACCCGGCTGCTCCCACTGGGAAGTAGAAGAGAAGATACGAGATGTCACAGAAGTCGGTCAGAGTCCCAGCACTGGGCTTGCTCCAGCAAGACTCCCTGCCCATCACACACGCCACACACATACATGGACACACACAGACACACACAAGTGCACACACACAGACTCAAATACATGTATACACACTACTCATGTACACACAGGGATGTACATGCACACTCACATATGCAGAGACACATATACACACACATGTACACAGAGACACATACACAGAAGCATACTCATGTGCTCACAACACACAACCGCCCTTCCTTTCTGCTTCCCTCCACCTGCTCCAGCCCAGGTCTTCCCCCAGCGACTGAGTGGCTGCCCCTCTCCACTGTCCTCTGCCCACGCATACACATGCACACTTTACACACATGACAGGCCCTCTCTTCCTGCCAACTGATGCCCCGCAGCACCTCTCAGCCCCCCACGTAAACAAAAAGCTTCCTCTAGTCGTTGGTCATTCCCAGGCCAGCCGGAAGGCGAGCCCACGAGAACAGACGGGGCTGCATTTCATTCCTGCGACCGTGGCCTCGGCTCCTAGAACGGAGCCTGAAATATGGCGGGAGCGCTGAGCGGGTGTCGAGTGAGTTCATGAGCGGAGAGGGTGTGAGTGGACGAGGAGGGGTGTGTGGGGAAGGGGGCATGAGGGGGAAGGAGGTGTGGAGTAAACGTGAGACATGGGCCTAGGCAAAGTGGGCTGGGGTCAGCGGGGTGAAAGGGCCCCGGTACAGAGGCAAAAGGTGGGGACAGGGAGGCGGGGTCCCGGCGTGGCTGGCGGCTGATGCAGGCTGCTTGGCTCACCCCTGGGCTCCTGAGTGAGGGTGGCCATCACCCGGGCACGATGTAGGGGTGTGGCATGGCACGTGTGTGGCTCTCAGCTCTGCATGTGCCCACAGGCTGCAGCTGCCCCACCACAAGGACACCACCCTAGGGAGCAGGACCCGGCCACGAGTGATCTCCTAATGAGGTGTGGGGTCATGGGAAGCAGCCTGGGGCCCAGGCCAGCCCTGGATGGCCCCAGCTGCTTGCCACAGCCCCAGGGACAGGCAAGAAGCTGGGGCGCAGGGGTTGCAGCTGATGGGATCAGAAGGCAATGTGAAGGAGGCCTGGGGCAGCGCCAGAGCAGGCCTGGTGGCCGCTCCCCCCACCCCAGGGCCTGTCCTCCCTGGAATGCATGGAGACAGCCAGGACGGTGGAGAGGAGAGCCAGGGAACTGGAGGGACAGGCCCCATCCCATCGGGCTCCCTGCTGCCCTGGATCAGCAGCCAAGCAGCCTGAGGGTGCAGCAGACATGGCCCAGGTGGCCTGACTGGAAGCCCTTGAAACGCAGTATCCCAGAAATCAGAGGTCACAGCCCTGGCGGGAAATAGAGTGAGGCCACCAAGGAGGCTCCTCCGTCTCATGTCCCAGGTAGGCCCCACCCCTGCCCTGGCGTGCTTGGCCTTCCCAGGCAAAGATGTACACCTGGGAGGCCTGGCGTGAGTGGGGAGCCTGCAAGAGGGGATCCCGGACAGCTTGGGAACACTGGTGGTCTGGGGAGCAGGGGGACTGAGTGGGGCAGTGGGGGCTCCAGGAAAGAAGGCAGCCTGGCGTATGGGTCAGCGACCAGGAGGAGGAGTGGGCACACCTGGTCCCTGCCCCCATTCCGACTGGAGAAAGCTCTTCCTCTCCCTGCAGGGGCTGCAAGAAAACCTGCAGGAGCTCGGGCAGGTCGCTCACTCAATGTCAATGGCCCTCACTATCTTTATCTGTAAAACGGGTGTGCAAAAGCGTCTATTGGGCCAGCTGGTGGCGGGGTGGTTAAGGCGGCTGGATCCCACATGGCCAACTGTGCGGTCTAAGTCCTGGGACCAGGGGCTTGAGAAACATGCTGGGCGCATGTGTGTTCACGACCAAAATTCCAAAGGGAGGGCGAGGTGGAGAAAGGATTGTGGTGTGACCAGGCCCCCGGTGAGGGGAGGGGGGTGCTTTCTCAATTTCCCTCTTTCTCTGTCCCTCTCCAAACACAAGCACCCTCTGATAATTAAAAAATAAGAAAAAGAGAAAGCACTTATCCCCATGCATTCTGCCTGTCGACGTGTTTTGCGCATGTGTTTATGCGTTCTCCCTGGCCCACCTGCCCCAGCGTCCTGATGGTGAATCTGGTCCCCACAGTGCCACATCCCAAAAGCCCACGGCCGACCCATGCAAGCCCAGCAACCTCCGGCACGCCACGAGACCGCGGCTGTCTCTCACAGTCTCCCCACCCTGTAGGGTCTAGACCTTCTACTACCACTGAGCTCATGGCCTTTCGGCCCGAACCCTCCCTCTACAGCCTCATGACAGGTCCATGATGGCAGCTCCCGGCCACAGCTGGCAGCATCTGAGCAAGGAAGACTCAGCTGACCTGGAATGAGAGGGGCTGCCCTGTCCCTAGAGGCTGGCTTCCACTCCCAGACCAGGACGACATGGACGGGCGCCTAACCACTTCCTCCTGGGGACCCTAGTTGGCAGTGTAGGGCCCCAGGGGCTGTCTCCTCGCCTTGGTCTACACGTACTGCACGCCCACAGCCAGGCCCAGTGCGCCTGGACTTGCCTCCCTGGCATCGCTCATGTGCCCAGGCCTGCCCATGGCCAGGCTGGTCCCAGGGGCAGCCACGCTTCGTTCGTCTCTAATGCTCATTCTCCAGGCTTGTTCCAAATGATTTCTGCTCTCCCGGTCTCACTAGGGGTTGCAGGGTGGAGACTCTTCCCTGGTACCGGCAAGTGGCCAGCCTCAGAGGGGAAAGACGGCCCCTCTCATTGCATCCCCTGGCCTCGAGTGGACCTCTGGTTACCCCTGCTGCTGTCCTAGGAGTGAGCACTGGCAGGTTTCTGGACCCGGACACAAGAAAGCTGTGAGGGTGGCCCGCACTGATGACCGACCACGGCACGTTATTCACTCTGGCGGCAGCTCTGCAGAATGGGTCATGATCCTGGCTTACAGGGGCTTCTCAGATGATGCATGTCGCTGGCGGGCAGAGTCCCGGCACAGGAAGCCACATGGATGTGGGCAGCTGCACCCTCGTTCCAGCTCTCCAGGCCACGGAACGGCAGCCTTCCTCCAAGCTCCCCCCACCCAAACCGTGGAGGGGTGTAGTAATAGGAGTTCTGCCTCGTGCTTTTGCACTTATTTTTTACTTACCTTTAAAGTTTATGTCTTTATTCTAAGAGCAAGAGAGAGAGACCAATAGCCCTCTCTAAGAGGGTCATTTTTTTTTTTTTTGGAGAGGTTTTTGCTACAGGGTGCATGCGCTCGCCAGACAGACAGAGACAGAGACAGAGATAGAAAGCGAGAAATCACCCCTCACGGAGGATGGCCACGTCACCATCCCTTCTCCATTCTCTTGTCAGGATCTTGGGCACACACATGCGCCTGGCATGAGTTTAAGCCACCGGGTCCGGGACTCGAACTGTGGTTAACTACATGGGAGTCCAGTGACATAGCCAGGACGCCAACTGCTTGTCCCTCCAAGAAGGTCTTGACACAAGGATCACCCCCGTCTCAGACAGCCCCAGGTCATTCATGTGCGTGTCCTGCATACTCAGGGATGTCTCCACATTCGAACCCAGAACCTTCCCACGTGGGACAGCCTTGCGGAGAACAGCACTTTAGCACTGCACCTCCATCGGTGCCATACAGTTTCTGTGAGATCCCTACAAAGCGAACCGTTCTCCTTCCTACACGTGAGAAAACAGGGTTTCGGAGGGCCTGGTCACTATTCCGAGGTCTTGTAGTCAGTTGGCCAAGGCCGCAGGTGGCCTAAACCTGGGATTTTCCGTATCAGCCGTAGGGGCGGGTGGCCCCCGCCCAGCCCCAGTTAGCCCCGACCCTCCCGTCGCTCTCCAGCCATCATCACTCAGGAGGCATCGGAGCCCGCGCACGGTAAAGTCTCCTGATTCAGAGGCAGCTTGCTGAGGTTGGGGACCAGGTCAGGGTGACTCCTAGCCCCTGGCCCCCAGCCCTCCTGGGCCGGTCGCTCGGCTGATGACCAGGCGCTCGATGGCAGCTGGGCCAGCCGCGCACGGCAGCTCAGGGGGCTCGGCCTCCCCGACCGCCAGCTGGCCGCGGCAGGCTGCATGGGAGGCCGCGT
>NW_006159630.1:8417090-8421599 GCF_000334495.1 Tupaia belangeri chinensis | reverse complement strand
CTGTGGGCCAGGCGCGCAATGGCAGCTGGGCCAGCCGCGCACGGCAGCTCAGGTGGCTCGGCCTCCCCGACCGCCAGCTGGCCGCGGCAGCCTGCTGGGCAGCCAGCTTCAATGGTTTATCCTCCAGCCTTGTTCGTGACTGATAAAATCCATAACACAGATAGTGCCCGTCTCCCCTGGCTCCCCGACCTGGCTGCTGCTCCCCGGAGGTGCCATCCGGCTCTTTATAGAAACCACTTGCTAAACTAGACCCTTGCGAAGCGCGTCACTGTCGGCAAACGACTGTCTCAAGAGGAAGCTGCCACTTAAGTGAAGGGCCGGCACGATGTGGATGGCTGACCTCTTCCCTCACGGGGCTCCGGACTGTCCTAGTGGGAGCAGCAGACCCCTCTGCTGACAGCCACCCCTGGGCCACTCCCAGGAGGTGGTGGGAGGGGCCCTAGATGGGGTGGCCCAGCAGCACCTCCGAGCTCCAGGGCCTGTCACGGCACCTCTCTGCTCACCCCGTTTCCATTTCCACAGTAAATCCAATCACCCAGGCATCGATGGCTGAGCCTCTGCTTTTTTCTTTTGAATAGCAGAACCTTTTCTTTAAAGGTTCACGGGCTGCCCCCACACCGTGGCCCCCTGCCTCCTGTCCCCAGGTGGGTCTAGGCCAGCGTGCTTGGGCAGAGGTTGGAATGCAAAGGAGGAAGCAGCCCCAGGTTAGCGGTCTGAGCTGCTCCATGGACAGTGAAGGAGACCCAGGTAGGAGTGGAGCTGGTAAATATTTAGGTAAATTTTAGATAAAATTCTGGACGGATCCCCAGTGGACAAGATGACTGAAAACAGACTTTTCTGGTGACAGAGCAAGTGGAAAATGCAGCACCGGCCGAAGAAGCAGCAGCCCCCTTCGGACTTTCCTGACTCAGGTCTAGGAGCGTCTACAAGGCTAAGACGGGGCGTTTTTCACGGTTGTGTCTGCACCATGAGCCTGGCCCGGTGACACGTCTTAGCCTTGATATACATGGACTGAGGAGGAAGGAGGGAGGGAGGTGAGGAGGCTGGACGGAGAGAGAGAAGGAAGGGAGGGGAAAGAAAGAAGAGGGATGGACAGCAGGAGAGAGGGAGGAACATGCATGAATTTTCTTCTTCTCTTGCTTCAAGCATGAGAAAAGCCACGCCTCCACGCTGAGCCATCCTCTCTGTCCTGGGCCTCAGGATAAAGTCAGAGGCCCGCCCCGGTCCCCGCCAACTCAGCCTGCTCGTGGCATCCTGATGTTCTCCCACTGGGGCCAGGGGCTCCGAGCTGCCCCGGGGTCCTCTGGTGCGGGTGGGTGCTGGACCCCATCCGACAACAGACTCGACACGCCAGCACAGCTGTGGCTGTCTGTCCAAGTGTGTGGCCACTGCTGTGACTAAGAAGATAAGAACACATCAAAGAGTGGGACCGAGCCCCTAGCGGCCCTTTGCCACGACAGCATTCTCAGACTGTGGTTACCAAATAAACCACCACGAGTGCGTGGAGATCCTGAGTGCTCTGGAGAAAGGGGTGGACACTGGCCCACTGTGGCCGGAGCCTCGGGCTGCACACCCCCTTCCCGACTGCTGCTCACGCCGCGCCCTTGGTCCCGTCCAGTAGCTCTGAGTTTCTCTCCAGAAGCCCAAGGATGGCAGCTGTGTGCCGAGCCAGAGGCCACATCTGGAATTCATCCTCTCCATTAAATCAGTGGCTGGTTCCCAAGCTCCGGCTCCCTTGATCCCCCAAAGCCCTGCTCGTGCTGCTAACAAGGACGGTAATTTGTTCATTAAAAATGAGACGCCTTCCCAACAGGGCCTCCCTGGCTTCTGCCTGCCCTTGGGGAGGGAGAGAGGGAGGGGCAGGGGAGGCAGAGTGGCCCCTCCATCCAGGGTCGGAGCGTCCCACCCGGGGGCCACCCAGGGCCTCTCCTGGTCACTCGGTGACAGTGCTCCGGTCACCTGGCCCCTGACTCCCCAGTGACTCAGGATGCCTGGGACAGTTTGGGGACAGGCCGTCAGGCAGCCCCTGCCAGTCCCTCTCCTGCTCTGTGACAGGGCTTTGTGGCCGTCCAGTCAATGCGGACAACTCGATCTGGCATCCAGTCCCTGTGCAAACCACAGCCCATCTAGAGGCATTTATTGTCCTGAAAACAAACAGTCCCTTCCCCCAGTGCCTGGCCAGCCCCAGCTCCACTCCCCCCTGGGTCTCCTTCACTGTCCTTGGAGCAGCTCAGACGGCTAATCTGGGGCTACTCACTCTTTGCATTCCAATCTCTGCCCAAGCGAGCCGGCCTGCACCCACCTGAGGACAGGAGGCAGGAGGGCAGGGTCTGGGGCGCCCCGTGGGAGAGGCCTCAGAAGTTGCAGCTTTATTCATGTTCTGTGTTTAACCACATCGACCCCTTTGGGTAGTGTACAGGGGAGATCTGGGTTTTCCCGATGCACGGGGGCCTGAGACTGGGACCTCCTTTGGAAACAGGGTGGTTGCAGAAGCAATCAAGTCAAGACGAGGTCATGCAGGGTTAGGGTGGGCCCTGCTCAGTGCAGAGACCCTTCTGAGGAGACGGAGATGTGGATGCAGGGGGAAGATGTGACACCCAGAGGCAGGGGAGGCGCGTGGCAATAGAGGCGGAGATGGGAGTGACGCACCTGCACCCAAGGAACGCCAAGGACTGCTGCGGCCCCCAAGAGCCAGGAAGAAGCCTGGACGCTGCCCCTGCAGACCCACTGGAGGAGCCAGCCCTGCTGACCCCAGAACCTCAGACTTCCGGGCTGGAGGGCACTCGTGTGCAGCACGCTGCTGCCCCAGGACCTGTACGTGAGCGGGGGAGGGGGGGAGGGCTTGACAGGTTTGGGAAACTGAGGCCGCAAGTCGGAGCAGTTCACCCCAAGGTCACAAACACAAGGCAGTGACAGCGCTGAGGCTGGAGTATGAAGCCCCTGTCCTGAGCACCCTGGGTGGGCCCCAGGGGTTCCCCAGGCAGGGAAAGCCAGTCCCCCCCAAGCCGCTCCATGGGAAGGAGGCCAAGGCTGGGTGCCTGAGCACACAGGAAGAGTAGGACCACTTTGCTCCCCAGCATCTGCAGCCACGGGGCCTCAGCCACAGGTGCGTGAGGCCGAGCCAAGGACCAGCCAGTCTCCAGCACCCAGCAGGTGCCATGCCCGGAAGGTGGCTAGGGCTCAAATGGGAACGGGTGCAAGGAAATGAAATGGAGCTGCTTTCCAAACCCTCTCTGGGCGCCAAGTGAAGACGAAGTTGGATGTCTGGGCCTGGGTCTGGGCACTGCCTGCAGGAAGGACGTGGATTTGAAGTGCGTTTCTGTTGACAGAGCAGGTCACTCTGGCGTGAGGCCACCCAGTGCCTCCTGGCATGTTTAGCTGCCTCTTTGGTCTCTACCAACAGATGCCGGGGACATCCCCACCCAGGAGTGAAGACCAGAAGACGCTGTCACACGCCCCCTCCTCTGAGACCACCTGTGCTGGCCGGGGGTGCAGAGGTGAAGCAAGTCCCAGCCCTGCCCTGGGACGTGTCCCTGGTTGGTGGTGAGCCCGGAGCAGGGAAGACCACGGCTGCCCAGCCATCCAGGGCCGGCCTTGCCAAGGAGAGGGCTTGTCCGGGCACAAGCGGGGCCGCCCCACCTTGGAGAGAGACTTCCTGCTCTGCTCGGAGGGTTTGCAGTGACCACCATGGTCCCTTTCCTTGGAAGATTCTAAAACGCTCGGAGTACCTATCAGGCTGGTAAGAGAGAGGAATGATCTTTTCTGAAACGCAGCCACCTCTGGGTCCCCAGACAACCACACCCTATGGGGCCCATGAGTCACCCAAGCAGGATGGCCACCTGCCCCAACTCAGAAACTATAACCGGGGAAGCAGCCACGTGTGCTTCATGGTTCTGACCTGGGTGGTTCTCAGACGTGGTTTTGATAGCCCTCCCTCTCAAAGGCACCCTGTTAGAGAAGCAGCATCAGCTCTACTTTAAAGAGGAAACCAGGCTCAGAGAGGTTAAGAAAGTTACCAAAAGTCACACAGCTCGCTACTGACAGAGCCAGAATCCCACTCCAGTTCTTTCTGACCCCTTCCACAACACAGGCCCTGGCCCGCTTGGGTCCTGTGAGGTTGTCCCCACCTGGGCCTCTTCCTAGGGGGACAGAAACCAGTGGTCACAAGGAACCCTGGGAAAAAGGTGTTAAAGCGAGGAGGAGTGCAGAGAGGAAGGAGGCCCAGACTCTAACGTCATTGTTTGGCAGGAGGACAACGCCCGTCTCAGAACCCAGGCCAGATGGGCAGCAGGTCCCCTGAAGACTGCTACAGGCAGAGCCCGCCCACCCTAGGCAGCACTGACACGTCAGTCTCCCCGGCCCCGGGAGCGTTTGTTTCCAGGGCGAGGCCGGGAGTGGTTTCCAGGTGGGGGTCTGTGGAAATAGCACGCTCACATGCACCCCTCCTGGGGCTGCCTGGGCCGCTGCTCAGGGACAGACGCCCATTCAGTCAGCCCAGTCCGGCCAGCC
>NW_006159630.1:8414004-8416494 GCF_000334495.1 Tupaia belangeri chinensis | reverse complement strand
CCCATCGAGCGCCCCCGCCCGGGCCGCCGTCCCCAGCCGATGGCCAGAGGCAGGCAGGGTGGAAAAGCCAACTCAGAGATAGGTGCCGGGTGGAGCCAGGCCCTCTGCACCAGCCCATGTGCTTGGCACCCTCCCCCAGGAGGCCGGGGCAAACACGGGCACAGGGACGGGGTCTCCTACCAGGGACACCCCAGTTTGCCCCAGGGGAGTCACCAGCCCACAAAACACAACGCTGGAACAACAAACAGTGTCACAAGAGACGGGGGGCAGCTTCCATAGGGGACACGGTTGCTTTGGGGTCCCTTAGGCTACCTCTGTCCCTATCTCGCTGAGTCTCGGACTGCAGGCAGAAGGACTGGGGACAAGGTGCCTGTCACAAACACCCTGGTGAACCTGAGGAGCTAGTCAGCGTGAGGGGTGCAGGGGCGGCGGGGTGTGACAGAGAAGGACAGCACCCGGCTCTCAGGCCTAACCACCAGGTAACAGGTGGGTCTTTTACTGGGACTCGGATGGTGAGTGTGGAAATCTGGGGGGCTCCCCTGGTGGGCCGTGGTGCTGATGGCAGGGCTGGGAGCCATTCAGATGGAGCTGCCCAGTCGTGCACATTCCTTAGTGGCCGTGTGAGGATGCCATGGGCACTGTGGGAAGGCCAGACCCCGAAAGGCCTGGGAAGGAGACTTAGGGAGCAGGAGGCCCCAGGAAACCCTGGCGCTCTAGAAACCAGAAGCGAGGGGAGGTCAGCACTGGGCGAGGACAGCAGAGGGTCCCCTGGACTCAGTGACACCACATCACAGGCCACCTTGGAACTTCAAAGGAGGTATGGAGGAGGGGCGGTGACTGGACAGCAGGAGGGAGTGTGGGCATAGGGTTATGGGCTATGGAGAGGTTTGCAGGTAGACCGAGGGAAGAGGCCAGAGGGCCGTGAGGAGCTGCCAAGATGCGAGAGCCTGGCAGGTGCGTGCCGCCGGCAGGGACTCAGCTGGCGGAGAGGGTGGAGGCACAGGGATGGGCACCAGGCAGGTGAGGAGGCAGGAGCCAGGCTTGGGTAAGAGAGCCTGGTCCTGACTGCAGGGAGTGGGAGGAGGCTATCGACGAGGAGGCCTGCATCTGAAGGTCCTCCAGCCCTCAGAGAAGGCAGCAGGAGTCACACTGGGGGCTGGAGGAAGGTCAGAGAAAGCAAGTTACCCCAAATTCCCATCTGGGATTTTCCTACTCTCCATTCCTGAGTCAGCCCAGGGTCGCTTCCTCCAGGAAGGCTTCCTTGTTATCGAATCCTGGATGAGTTTTCTGTTACTCCTCACAATTCGGCGCACAGCAGTAAAGCTCCAGGCACAGACTGTGGGCATCCTGGTGACCTGCTCGGACCTCGCCAGCACTGGGCCAGAGTGACGGGTCGCATTCACGTGAACATCAGCAGTCCTCGTGGTGTGCTCAGCGCAAAATACGTGCTCACATTCCTGTTGAGTGACTGACAGATCACTAGCCTCCTCTCTAAGCCTGTAGACTCAGCCCCCCGGCATTTAGCACGTCTGAGAACGCTGACACCCGCGTTCCTGCCAACTCAGCAGGACTACAGAAAACTGGAGTCTGCTTTTTTCCCTTTCTGTGTTTTAAGGAAAAGAAGAAAAAAATAATCCACTTGTACCAAACAAACAGAATGAGGTGGCCTCCTCGGTGCGCTGGCGAGATCTCATTAGCAGAGGTGGGGCTGTGTTGGCTTTTCCTTCGCGAACATCCTATTTATTTGTGGGGCGCTCAGGGCACGTCATGCTCGTTTCTTATTATTACTTTGCTTCACGCCCCGACTAACACGGACAGACATGATGAAAGGCCGAGGTTCTCTGAGGCAGCAGCAGGGGTCCAGGAGCCAGCAAGAGGCAGCTCTGCGGAGAAGCCGGACCCAGCAGGAGGCTGGGGCGGTCCAGCAGGCGCTGCCGAGGCTGGGCAGGGAGAGCTGCTTGTGGGTGAGCGGGCTGGTGAGGAAAGCTGGAAGGGGCTTTCAGGGGGATAAGAAAACAAGAGCCACCACCCATCTGGAACTTGCCATGTGCCTTGACGTCGTTACCCACGGCGCCTCTGCCCGCTGGACAGCTAGGAGGCAGGGACCTCCTCTCCCACTTTGCAGACAGCTCAGCGAGGCCCTGGAAATTGACCACGACGACATGGCTGGTAAACGGAGAAATCAGGTCTTTAACCTGGTTTGGCTCACCCGGAGCCTTTTCTTTCGGAAAATTACTATCGATGGCATCCGTGGAGATTCCAGATTCCCAATTCCAAGAACGTTGAGGGGAAGAGAAAATCAAAGGAATAGCAACACGCTGTCTTCGGAATGGAAGTTGGGGTTCTTCATTCTGGACGCACCTAGGCTGAGAGTGCAGGAAGGGGCTGGGTGAGGACCAGCTAAGGGGAAGGCTCTCACGCCATGACCAGGACAGCAGAGGCTGGGCAGAGGTCGAGCGTGGGGTGACCTTCCAGGTGGCCGTGGTGGAA
>NW_006159630.1:8396366-8412992 GCF_000334495.1 Tupaia belangeri chinensis | reverse complement strand
AGCGTGGGGAGGGTCTCCAATGTTTGAGACTTGGAGTGAGACCACGGGACCAGTGAGGAGTTCCCCTTGTCACTTATCCATTCAACACCCTTTCCAGGGACGGCCTGTACGAGAGAGAGGTTGGACAGAGTGGTGCGCCGTGATGTGCTGCTCAAATGATGCCGAGTCCATATGGAAAAGTGCAGGTTCGAGTCCCTGGTCGACCTGTACATGGCAGGCACGCACACCCATGACCCAGCGGGCTGGAAAGGGCAGGGGATCATTGCATGAGACCTCGTTGGGTTGAGGGTGCTTATATTCCTCTCAAAAGAAAGAAAGGGGAAAAAAAAGAAGAGGTGTAGACAGTGAGTGGACAAATGGGCATCATAGACTCCTCCAGAGCTTCCAGAAGGAAGAGAAGAGTTGAGGTCTTGATGTGACCTAGTCCCGTCAGCTGGCAGGGTGAGCTCTGCCATACACTCTGATTGGCAGGTGCCTAGGTAGGTGGATTGCTAATATAGTAACCATTACCTGGTGGAGAGCAGGAAGCTGCCCGGACTCATTCATTTATTCACTCAACAGATTTGCATCAGCTCAACAGCTGCCCTGCACCAGGCACTGTTCTGGGCATCCGAGGCAGAGCGCTGTTCCCGGGGCGTTTGCGCTCTGGCGGGGGGAGGATAGGAGACAGCTCACACCGTACACAGCTAAGTGACCTTATGAGTGAGAAGGCCATCTGTGACGCGGAGGGCAGGCTGAGAGGTACAGCGAGCAGGTGTTGAGTGTAGGCTGCAACGAGGAGGCAGCAGACCCCTGGGAGGAGGAGGCACGTGAGCAGACACTGAAGAGACAGTCAAGGAGCTACCAGGTGGTGGAGGGTTCAGGGCAGCGGGACCAGGCAACCCGAGAGGTTCCACGATGGAGTGAGAAAGGAGGGGCCTGGAGAAGTGTCAGCGGGTCCGTTCTCAAGGCCGGAGCTCTCCGGTGGCTGTGAGGACGATGCCTTTTATTCTAAGGGTTTCACACATTTTACTCAGAGGTTTGGAGCAGAGGCCACAGGCGCTGGCTTCAGCTTTTGTAGTTGTTAGTGATATTTCATGTCGGAGTGGTTTCAGATTACAGAAACACTGCAACGACAGAGCAAGGAGCTCCCACACACCCTGGCAGCCCGCTCCCCCTTGGGAACACCTTGCTTTCTATGGTACTTTTGCCACCACCTAGGAGGCCACGCGGGCCCATTCCCCATTCTGACTAGCGACACCCCACAGTGTCTTCCTGGTTCTGGGATTTCCCCTAATGTCCTTTCTAGTTCCAGAATCCATCCCGGACCTCGCAGTGCGTGGGGTTGTCACATCTCCTTAGGCTCCTCTGAACTGCGACGGTTTCTCAGACGTGCCGTATTTCGGAGGACCTCACTGGCTTTGAGGTGCATGGGCAGGTATTTCGTAGGCTGTCTCCCGACTTGAATGTATCTGATGTTTTCCTCATGGTTAGACTGGGGTCGTGGGTTCTGCAGAGGAAGACCACAGAGGAGGAGCGCCATTCTCACCACCTCATGGCAGGGTCATACTCTCAATGGGGCGAGACAGCTGCACTGCGTCTCTCTACTGGGAAACTTTATATATGTATTTGGAGAGACTTTTTGCTATAGGGTGCATGCACTCACCGGGGAGACAGAGAGATACAGAGGAGACAAAAAGCGAGAAATCACCCCCCAGGGGGGCTGGCCACATCGCAATCCCTTCTCTTCCTTTCTCTCTCTCTCTCAGGATTCGGGGCATGCACACACATGCACCCGGCGTGAATTTTAAACCACCGGGTCTGAAACTTGACTACATGGGAGTCCAGCAACATAACTACTATGCCACCTGCTGGCCCCAGGAAGTTACTTTTAAATCTCTCTTTCCAGACTTCACTCTTGGGAAGAAAGTCACTAGCTGCAGCTCACAGTCAGGGGCTGGCCCCCATTCCAGCAATTGACAGGCAGCTGTCAGGAGCTAAAAACAGCTCGCGGAGCCCGGAGCAAGGGCAGGGTGATCGAGGCACAGAGCATCCAGGCAGCTGCGTGGGAACCACTGCCAGGGCAGCACCAGTGTGAGACGGGCCCCACACAGGCCCGAGAAGACTGGAAGGCACCTGTGTCCCTTCTCCAACTCACTGGGGGATGACACTGGTCTCTTGGAGGCACTAAAAGCCTAGGATACTTTGGGGTCACTGTCTCCCTCTCCAGGATCCCTAAGCAAGGGTTGAAACTCCATGAACTTCTACCCTAAAAGTGGTGTGCTCCTGCAGGGGAGGGATCTGAAGGTGGCATCAGCTCTTCAAAGGGACCCATGCACTCAGCAGAGAAGGAAGGCCCAGTCAGGTGCCTGAAACATCCCCAAATACATTTTGTACCTCACTGCAAGCTCAGGAGCTGCTTGCTGCATCCCAGCCACTGTAGATGAGGCTTGGATCAATCAAAGAGCCATTCTGTTTTCAGCCTGAATTTTGTCCCATTACACGTCCCAAGTGGCTGCCAATCCCAGGGACAGCAGGCATGATTCTCAGTACCTTGGCCACTCACTGGCTCTCTCTGACGGACTGGGCTGCTTCAGTGTAATTAATATGCCGACAGCCAGCTCGGCGTTCCCTTAGTGGCTGTGAGGGAGGGGGAGTACTTACATGTATGCATGTGTGCAACTAGTATGTGTTTGTGTGCCTGTGTTTTGCGTGTGTGTCTGCATGAGTTACACATGCCCAAGAAGGACTGAAAGAGCACGTGATCAAGTGTATCTGTATGTACACATGTGTTCTTGCATGAGTTTAGCTATGCACTTGGTGTGTGTGCAAGTGGAGGTATGTGTATGTGCATGTGTATGTGCGTGTGTCAGAGCTGGAGTGGTCAGGAGCGTGGAGTAAGGAGTATGAGAGTTTGAAAGGCCACGTGCCCCTACCTCCCCACCTCCCTGTGCGACTGTGAGGATCTGTCAGGAGCGGGGAGAACTTCTCATGTGAAATCCACTACCGCACTCCACTCTGCACCTCTGCACAGAGTGGAATTGCAGTTTCCTAGAAATCCAAGTCACTGTGCCTCCCCAGGCATGGTAGGACACTGTCATTATGCAAGGGGCAGCCCAGGGTTCAGAGAGGCTGTGGTGCCACCCAGGCTCACATAGCTGGAAGGGCCTAAGTCCTAGCTCTCTCTTGGGGAAGGGTCCAGTGTCTAAGGAGGGGGATGTGGGTCAGCTATCTTTGTTGTTTCTTGTCCCATCTGTCTCTCTGCCCTGTAACATGCTGGGGAACAAAGATCCCCACCCCAGTTCTGGCTTCTGGGCTCTGACCCTCCCCTGCCTGGCACTGGGGCTGTGGTAGGAGGCCAAGCTGTGACCGTGGCCTGCTCTGAATGTCCCTCTGAGTAAGACCACCACCTGGGAAGGCCACACCCACCCCACCCCCTGGCACCATCAGAGGACCATGAGGAGGCCAGCGTCCTCTCTGATGACCCTCCAGAAGGCCAGGCCATGGCACAGTAAGGCTGGGCCGGGCCCCAACCCTCCTCACTCACACCTAGACCCTGAGACAGGTGCCTTGGAGGGATCCCAGTGCTGCTCCTGGCTTGAGATGTGCCCTCCCTTCCCCTGTGGCCTCTGCTCATGCAGGCGGTGGCAAAAGCAGGGCGTCACCAAGGCCTGACATGGTCTGGCTCTTGCAGACAGGTTGTGAGGCTGAGTGTGAGTGGCCAAAGCTCCGAACCTCAGGTCCCATGTCCCCACACCTCCCCTGGGCTGTCCTGCTGCCTCCTTGAGGTGTGGCATTGCAAAGAGCCACAGGGTCGCACATAACATTTGGGGGACCAGGGGAGGGGGTGCCCTGTCCCCATTAGGCTCGTGGGGTCTTCCCATCTACACCCCTCACATTGGACTCTGTCCTTGCCAGCCTTGAAGGGAGACAGTCCAGTCTAGCCTCCCGCATCTCCCTACCATCCTGCAGGCCACATGCAGGGGTATATGACCAGAGTTCAGGCTCAAACAGGGACCAAGCCACCCAGTGCGGAGAAGAGGGTAGTGGGATCCCGGGCATGTGCTGCTGGTCGGTCAGGGAAAGTTTAAGCACTGCAGGCCCCCCTCGCCCCTTGCAGGAGGGAGCCCATATTACCCATCAGCCACCAGGGAAGTCTCCCCACAGTACAGTTGTGAATTAAACATGCCGCCTAATGAGTTGATTTTATTAGTTTGCAAACGCATCGAGAACTCGTTATCAAAATAAACATCAATTCCTTTCACCCCGCCGCAGCTTCTCAAGCGAGGGAAGATAAACACAAACACATGCAGCCTGCGTGACCCCGCTGCACATGCGTGTGAGGCGGCCCACTGGGTCCCCTGATCCTCACTGGGTGGTCCCTACACCTCTGTTGGGGAAGGGGTGGAGACAAGCCCAAGGAAGGGAGTTCTGCTGTCCAGGACGAGGCCAAGGTGGCTGCCGGAAGGTCCCTGCTGCCCCAGGCCCTGCCTCCAGCCTGATCCCTTCGGGGTGTGAAGGTACAAGCAGAAGGAAGGGCCCAGAGGACTAGACGGCCAGGCGATCACATCACAACGGCAGCGTGCGCTCATCGCAGACCAGGCTCTGAGCCGGTGTCCTCCACTGTCCCCCAGTGCTCTGGTGTAGGAAATAGGACCCCATTGTATAGCTGGGAATCCCGAGGCCTGCCCAAGTTCATGCTGGGGCCCAGGGGTGCAAAGCATGTGAGGGATTCCGTTATCCAGGAGACTCCTGCAGAGGTAAGTGAGGGCTGGGTTAAAGACAGGAGACTGGTTTTCCCTGAGAAAGAGCTCCCTAATCCTGTGTCTGGCCAGGGGGCAGGAAGACCACAGGCTGACCTTTGGAGGAGCCCTGGCCCTCTGGGCTCCAAGCCTGGTCTCCCTGGAGACGGCAATGAGTCGCTACTCACCTCTCCCTCCCCTTCCGCCTCCACCCCCAGGTCCCCAGCCCAGGCCCCTGGAGAGAGAGATGGTTCCAGGCTGGTGGAATTAGCCGCGAAGCCAGCAGGACAGGGACCGTATTGTCACGCTCTGCGGTCCGTGCTCTCTTTGGAAAGGATGTTCTAATCCCATTTCATCCGCTTTCCACGGCTGTCAGCTGTTTGCAGGCATTTGGGAGGCAGGCCACTGACTGAGCCGCTGAAACCGGAGCCACTGGCTCCCTCCCCCTGCATGTGCTCCTCCACTCCACCGCTGTCCCCAGACCCTTTGTTGGCCTGCCAACCTCATGCAGTGGCTCTGGGCCTTGCCCCACCCCACCTAGCTGCCCATCTTTCCTTCCATGGGGGCCCTGACACCAAGCCAAGCCCATGCCGGGAGCCCGAGGGGGACAGAAAGTGAGGGGTGATGGGAACCCTCTTGGATTCCACAGGGAAGGGATGGATGAAAACAGTTTCCTCTACTTTCTTAGTGAGAGCAGAAAGAAAGCTTTCCTTCCATGGGGGCCCACAGTGTGGGCCTGACACCAAGCCAAGCCCATGCCGGGAGCCCGAGGGGGACAGAAAGTGAGGGGTGATGGGAACCCTCTTGGATTCCACAGGGAAGGGATGGATGAAAACAGTTTCCTCTACTTTCTTAGTGAGAGCAGAAAGAAAGAGGATCTTTCAGAAGTCAAGGGACTATACTTTTATTATTATTAATGTTATTTTATTGTTGCCAGAAAGAGAGAAAGCAAGAGAAAGAATGAGAGAGAAAGAGAGACAGAGAAAGAGAGAGAGAAGTCCCCAATCAGGCATGGTCACACTGCAACCCTGTCTTCATTTCTCCATTCCAGTAGGATTCAGGCACACCTGCACACACACCTGGTGTGTTCTACAAGCCACCAGAGCTGAGATTCGAACCGTGGTCAGCCATGTGGGATCTGGCTCCCCATGCACGGTGCCTAACCACCATGCTATGGGGCCAGCCCTGTACTTCTTAATTACACTTATCTTTCACAGTGCACCCAGAGAGGTCTAGCTATTAAATGAAAGACAAAAGGATAAACACCACTGCCCCTGACTCTCTGGCATGCAAGATACAGAAGATAAAGTCCAGTTTTCCTGACTGGCCCATAGGGCCTCCATGCTGGCCTCCGCCTGTGCAGCCTCCTTGACCTCCTCTTTCACCTCCGTAGTTTATTCTCATCCATTTTATTGTCTCGGAAGATGCCGTGGCCTTTCCAGCCTCTGGCCATTCACTCAGCCTGGAATGCCCTCCCCACATCCCCCTGCAGGCCTGGTTCTCACTGCTGGGCTTGCTTCACCAGGTGGCGTTAGGATGGGTCGCTCCTCCAGAACACTTTCCTGAACCTGAGGCGGGACCACGTGCCTGGCCTCCATGTCCTTAGAGGGCTGGATGACGCTTCTTCCCAGCACTGATGTAAACATCATACCGGATCCACCTGGCTGTAGTTTGTCTCCCCTAGACCACCGCGAGCCTCGTCCTGTGCATCTTTGCGAGACTGTTCGTAAAGGCCGCTCTACACTGAGAATCACGCCTGCCAGGGAGCAAGTGCCCGACAAGTGTTCACCGCCCCTACAGTTATTCTTATCCTCTTGCTCTTGTTTTTATTTTCCAGTTCTTTGAACCGTGCCTGGAGCACAACGAGTACATACTTGATGATAAGGCTGTTGACTTGAGAGCGTGGGTTCTATCTGAGAGTCCTAGAAAGACGGGGCAAATGACCTTGAGCATCGTTGAGTTTAACGCGTGCCTCTCGCTAATGATGTGTTTGAGGCCCCAGAAATAAAGTAACTCTTCCAGGGCCCCTGCAGAGGTCACCCGCAGAGTGAAGCCCAGAACCGGGCCCCTGGGTCCTGGCGAGGTGCTACCCACTGCCCATTGCCCTCTGCCCTCCTGGCCATAAGCCTGGGGCAGAGTGATCTCCCAGCTTCTCTGCAGACTCAGCTCTTCACATGGCGCCGAGGGACACTGGGGTGAGGAGGGCCAGTGCCAGCGCTGCTCATGGGAGAAGGGGCGGGAAACATTCTCCCAGTCTGCTCCTTCACCCACCCACCCCCGTCTTCTTCCTGCCCACCACGCGTGTCCCCAGGGCCCCCGGGGATCCTGGGGCTTATCTAGAGTAAAACTCGCTGGGTGGTACCCCAGGTGAGAGTGTGGGGGGACAGAGAGGCTCCATTTCTGAACCATGGTCATGAGAAATAAGCAGTGCACACACACAACTAGACGCATAAGTCCATACACACATACGATACACGTGTGTGCAAAGACACAGCATGAGTCTGAGTGGTCTTCAAAAGGTTCATGGAAATGTGAACTATGAAAAAATGATGCATGGGTTTCAAAACTTTTTGCGCCAAAGTAAATTTGTATTTTTATTGCACTTTTCCAGGAACTTTTTAAAGTCCACTTAGTCATACATACATACGTACCTGCCGCCCCCACATGCACAACACATTCTCAGACATGCACACACAGGTACATGTGCACACAAATACATGCATGTTGACGTGCTCATATATTACACACATTCATACATGCACATGCATTCACACATATGCACGTGTAACATACACACACACACATGAGTTCTGTCTGCATCTGAGTTCACCAATCTGCACAAACAGGCACACAGTCCAGTCTGTGGAATCGGTACCGCCTCTTCCCTCAAACACCGTGAAGACACCAGAAAGGCGAGCCACTTGGCGATTTCCTTGCAAACTGACCTCAGGGCTGTAAAGCCTGTGCCCACTGCCTCCGTCTGCCAGAGCTCCTCGTCCACTGCCCCCACACCCCACCCCGGCCCAGCTCCCGTGCTGAGCAAACTTCGTCTCCCTGTGACCGAGTCAGCCCAACACAGCACCAGCCCAGATCCCTGGGAGGACAGAGGCAGGCCATGCCTGCATGTCACGGGCAGGCTGATGGGGGACACTGCCCACAGGACTTGGCCTTGAGCAGGGCTTCGCATGGGTCTGCGAGATGGTCTGGTTTCTCCTGGCCTGCCGGCTGCATCACTTCCCGAGTACCGGTGCTGGGGGTGGGAAGGATTACGGTTCTAAGACGCCATAATGGAAGAAGACGAGGAACTGGCTAGCATGGCCAGTCTTTGCAGAGAGCGAGGAGTGTCCCAGGAGTGGGGAGCCCAGCCCTTAGAAAGGTGCCTGAGTGATGACGTGCCCAGAGGAGTCGTGGGCATAGTTATTGCCTTCCAGGTCTCGGGTAGGATGTTTGGGGAAGGGTCGGGTTCCAGGGTCAGGGGCCCAAGGGGCCCTTCTGAAGCAGGACAGCTGAGAATGGAGTGGGCAGGCGGGGTGGGTGGGGAAGCGGCTCTCTGAGGAAGAGTGGGGAGGATGGCAGAACGCAGGCAGGAGAGGGAGGATTTTCACACGCCCACCAGGGCACCCGGGAGGCAGTCGACAAATGTTTATTGAATGAACGCAGGAAGGAAGGAATGGCCCTGGCCGAGAGCACACTTGTGGGCAGGGGTGGGCGAGACAGCTGGCTTCACACCAAGAGAGGGGAGGGGAGAGGGCTTGGGGGGACTCCAGGGGACGGACCTTAGTGGCTGCAGCAAGGACCGTGGTCACTGTTGGGAGGCCTTCCTAACCCAGAGTAGGAGATCCTGCAGAGCTTTCTGGAGGAAACCTCTGTCTGGAGAGGGTTTCCTTTCCTTTCCCTTGCCTTTTCCAGCTTATTTATTTCTTCCATGACTGAGAGAGACAGAGAGAGCATCTCAGACGGGGCTGTGACACCACTGTCCATGAAGCCTCAGCCAGCCTGGATCGCAGGCACACACGTGCCTGGCCTGCCCAGGGAGGGCTCCAGACATGAACCTGGAACCCTTCCATGTGGGTCAGCCTCCCTGACTGCACCACCGTCTGGCTCTTTTGGAGAGTTTTAGGGTCAAAATGTCTTCTGTTTCCAGGGTGATCTGAACACAGTCCTGCTCTGAGGCAGGGTGATGAACCCAGAGACCTTTGGGGTCTCTCCTGGCTCCTGGCTCTGATTTTGAGTTCCAGGCAACGTGAGGAGGAGGGTCACAGGAGGCTAGCTGCAGTGCTCGGCCACCTGGCTTAGAGCGCTCTCCCCGACCAGCATTCCTAGCTGGGAGTCTCCAGGGCACAGGGAGCTCCTGGGGGTGGAGGCCCTGCTATTTGTGTCCTCCTGAATGATTTACCACACCCCCTTCGCCAATACAACTCCCTCTCCTGGTGAATTAACTGGCTCTTTTGAAATCATAAATAATTAGTGAGCCTGTCCCTGATGCCACTTAACAGTTTGTGTTTTCAAAGCACTTTATGCCCATTAACTAGAAAAGTCTTGATCCACCTCCAGGAGGCAAGGACAATAGTGGGAAGGAGTAGGAAGAGGAGTCATCTGGAAGCCATCTCTGCCGTCCCTCTGCCTCTGGGATACAGTCAAACCAGAGCTGAACAAAAGGACAAATAACTCCTTTTTGAGGAAACATCAAGATCCAAATGCCCCGAGACAACAGAGAACAAAAGGGGCCAGATGGTGGTGCAGCAGTGGAGTGTGATGCTCTGGGAGGCAGACCCACATGGGGATGTTGCTGGTTCAAGTCTGGAGACCTCCCCGAGTATGCCAACCACATGTGTGTCCGTGACCTGGGCTGACTGAGGCTGAGGGTAGATGGCAGTGTTAAGACCTTGTCAGGGTACTTCTCTCTCGCTCTCTCGCTCTCTCTCTCTCTCGCTCTCGCTCTTTTGCTCTCTCTCTCATTCATGGAATAAATAAACAAACTTAAAAGAAAGAAAGAAAAAACAACAACAACTGAAAAAAAAAAATAGAACAAAGAAAAGCAAGCCATAACCAGGGCAAGCTGCTCTCTAGAGAGTTAACTGCTAGACTGAGCCCAGCAGGCCAAGAAGCTCAGGGGGTCCCCACAGAGCATGATGGGTCAGGGAGGGAAGTCCATTAGAGGACAGAGAGGTACTTAATTTAATCCAAGGCAAACAGGAGAGACCTTGAACCAATAAACAGATTTTCTCACCTGCAAGTAGGGAAAATGGTAATTTGCTAAGCAAGACCCATTCATTAGCCTATAAATGACACAGTTCTGATACTTAGGAATGTCTGTTTTAATTAGCCCCCCTACCTTGGCCCAGCCTCATTTCAGGTTTTGCTTCTGGCTCGGGGCAGAAGTGGCCATTCAGCCAACTTGCCTCTCCCCACGGAAAGGAAGAGGTCAATGTGTCTGTTGATTCATTTGCAGTTGCAGAAACCAGATCCTCCTGGGAGGCAGCAGCAGGCCAACTCCAAGGCCTGTGGAGCTAGGAGGAAGCAGGGAAGCTCATTCCTTTGCCTTTTCAGAATCACAGCCTCTTAATTATTCAGTGAAGAACAACTGAAAACCTGCTGTCTGCCCAGGACAGTGCTGAGAAATGAGAGGAAAAAGGAGTCTCCATTGCTGCTCTATAAATAGGAAGGGCATTTCTCTCAGGAATCTACCATTCTTTGTGCTCAGGAATGGCATAGGCGGACTTGGGGGAGCCTGAGCCAAGGAAGAGGTCTTCCACAGAGAAAGTTCATGGATAGATACTCCCCATTCCCTCTGTTACTCTCACGTAAGGCCAAAGAATGAAAGAGTGGGAAAAAAGGTGGCAGGTGAGTGGATGGTCTGATTCTGGGACAAGAGGGTAACTTCCTACCAGAGAAAATACTCCACAGGTAACAACCATAAACCCTGAACAGAATACCAAGAATCCAACTATCCGAAGGCGTTAGAGAGTGAGCCAAAGAAGGTGGATTCTGCAGAAAACTTGTTAGTTGGAAGACATAGAGGGCACAATGTTAATTTCCTGTTTTTAAGTGGCTTTTAACTGGAGGGCATGCTGAAGTTAACACAGCACAAAGAGATAAAGCTCCAACAGAACAAAGCTACAGTGTTGCAAACGGAGCAGTATTGCCATAAGGAGTAACATAGAGACCAGTGTAGTAGAACAGAGGCTGAAAATAAGCCTACATACAGCTAACTGATTTTTGGCGAGGTTGCCAAAAACCTCAATGAAGGAAAATAACCTCTTTGATAAATAGTCTTGGGACAACAGAATATCCATATGCAAATTAATAAAGTTTAATCCCTACCTCACACCATACACAAAGCTGAACTCAAAATGGTTTAACAACTAAAATATAAGAACTGAACACAAAACTCTTAGGAAAAAACATAGGGTTAAATTATTATGACCTTGAATTTAGCAATGGATTATTAGATAGGATGAGAAAAGAAAAAATAGTAAGTTGGACTTTATCCAAGTGAAAAAACTTTTGTTCATCAAAGAGCATTATCAAGAACATAAAAATGTGAGGATTTATCTGCATATCATATATCTGACAAGGGCCTAGTACCCAAAATGCATAAAGAACTCCTACAATTCAACAGCAAAACAACAAAACCCAAATAACACGATTTTAAGAGTTCTCCAGAGAAGATATACAAATGACCGACAAGTATAGTAAATGACTTGTCATGAATCATTAGAGAAATAAAAATCAAAACCACCATGAGGTACCACTTCACACCCACCAGGATAGCTATCGTTAAACAAATGGAAAATAACAACTGTTGGTGTAAAGAAACTGGAAATTGTATACATCACTGGTGAGAATGTAGAATGATTCAGTAACTGGAAAAGTTTGTTAATTTTTCAAAAAGCAAAAAACATAGAATTACCTTATGACCCAGAAATTCCACTCCTCTATCTATACCCCAAAGAAATGAGAACAGGTAAGCAAATACATTGACTCACGTATTCACAGCAATGCTATTAACATTACCAAGAAGATGGAAATAGCCCCGATGTCTACTCAATAAACAGATCAACAAACTGTGGTATACACACACAATGGAATTTCATTCCGCCTTAAAAAATGAAAGTACTGATACATGCTACAGCACTGATGTGCCTCCGAAACATTCTGCTCAGTGTAAGAAGCCAGGCACCAAAGGCCACATACTGTGTGATTCTATTTACGTGGAATATCTAGAGTAAGTCAATCCACAGGTACAGATTGCAGACTGGTGGTTGCCGGGGCAGGGAGCAGAGGATAATGCGGAGCAACTGCTTATGGGTATGGCGTTTCCTTCTGGGGTGATGAAGATGTTTTGAAACAAACAGAGGTGATGACTACACAATATTGAGAATGCCACTGCACGGACTCAAAGCCACTGAATGGTTTACTTAAAAATGGCTAATTTTATACTACGTAAATTTTACCTCAAATTTTATTTCATTTTATTTTTTTTTTAGTTCTGACGCAGGGCACGTGCACTCGCCAGAAAGAGACAGAAAGGGGAAGAGAGAGAGAGGGAAAATGAGAAATGATCCTCCGTGGGTCTTCGTCTTGCCAGCACCCTTTCTTCTCATTTCTCCCTCCTGTCAGGATTCTGGGCATGCATGCGACATACCCAGTGTGTTTTTCAAACTGCAGATCTGGGATTCAAACCACACAGTTGGCCATGTTGGATCCAGTCACCTTAACCATCAATGCCACTGGCAGATCTAATTTTACTTCAATTTTAAATAATGAAACTTTCAATAGTAAACTCAATCTAGAATTCAGGGCAACTGTGGCCACCAGAAAGTGAGAATGAATCTGGGAAAGGAGAGAGCTAAAGAAGGGAATTTCAAATCCTATGTATAGACATCGCTAGCCAACCTCCTCCCAAAAGGTCTGGCTGCCCCTTGAACCATGTGTACTCCAAACAGACTGCATCAAATAAGTTAATTACCCTAAATAAAAAAATAAAGTCAGCACACTTTGAAGAAATATAACAGGTAGATACTTTAAAACATATTACACTTGTGAGAATACATTCAAAATTACTCCAGATACAAAGATGCAGAAAATGCGGCCCATTCTCAAGGTAAAAGACAATCAACCAGACTGATGTTGAAATGACTCTGTGTTGGAATGAGCAAATGTGTCTTTTAAAGCACTATGATAACTAGCCTCAATGAAATCAATGACAATATGCTCATAACAAATGAGAACAAAGTAAATCTTTAGAGAGTTAGAAGCCACACATGCACACATATACACACATGAGGTCTTGAACAAGTTCATGCAAAATGCACGCTATGATAAAACTATGCATGGATTTTAAAATCTGTTTGCACCCAAATAAACTCACACTCTAATATCATTTTTCCATGACGTTGTTGAAGCCCCCTCCTTATATCCATACGAATGTTTTAAAATCGAAAGATTAAAATATATGAAATCTAAAAATTTACTGGATGGGATAACAAAAGAATAATGAACTTGAAAATACATCCATAGAAATCATTCAATCTGAAGAACGGACAGTAAAAAAGATTTTAAAATGTGAACAAGGATCTGTGGGACAGTCGTATCCAAACATAAGTGCTCGGAAGAAACCCAGGAAAGAGAATTGGGCCAAAACAGTATTTGGAGAAATAATGGCTGATGTTTTCTCAAATTTGATGAAAGACATAAACTTACAGATTCAAGATGATCAGTGGACTCCAAGCAGGATAAGTATAAGAAAATCATTACACTGGACTACAACTAAATACATCATAGTCAAGCTTACGAAAATCAAAGATAAAGGGGCAAAAGGATTTTTGGGTCCCCTTCTCAGCTACTGGTTCTGTTCCCAGCAGTGGAACAATGAGGAGGAACTTGGCCTTGATCCAGAGATCGATCGATGTGTCCTCTAGAGTCAACTTCTCTCCCCCTCATCCCAAACTGTGCAGGGGACGCTGTGCTCCCAATCTCCAAACTTCAGAAGGCTGTTGTCAGTCTCATTCCTTGACAGACATCTATAGAACTTTCCTGCTTAACCATGGGCCGTAAGCACTTTTCACTCTGTTGAAAGAGAGGTCAACTAGAGGGGAAAAACACTTTTCATCCCTGGGTTGCCACAAAGTTGTCCACATGCTGGAAAGGGGACCCAGACCTCTCTCCCTCATGCCCCAGTGTCCCTATTGCCTATTTAGGCAGATTCCCCAAGCCAGATGTCAGGGTCTCTGCTTGCTCTGTGATCCCTTCTTGACCTGCAGCTCAGCCTTCTGGATTCTAGAAACTGGGGCTGTTTTCATGGCTGAGACAAGTCTTCTTAGCACAAGGAGGGAGGTGAGAGTTCCCAGTCTTCCCACAGTGCTGTGTTTAAGTAGGGGGGAGGCAGGAAGTGCTGTAGCTGGTGCTGACACTGAGACACCCCTCGCTTTTCAGTGATAGGACTTGTCAAGGACTTAGAGGAAGCGAGACGAGGTGAGACATTCTTCCTGTGCCTCATCCACTCTTCCCTGGGAACAGCCTCAGAAGGACCGCAGGGAAAGCAGCCATTTTGGTTCCGGATCTGGGATGGCCCAAGAGCAATGCCCAGGTGCCCCATACTTGCATGGGAAGGGTTGGGGCTGGTTCTGGTTTTCAGCTGTCGGGGAATCCTGAACTCTAAAATCTTTGACTGAGATTTAAAGGCCTTGAGCACCTGGCCCCTTCCTTACTCCTGGGAGAGGCAGGAGGGGCCCAACCCTCCATTTGATTAATAGTCCCATCTTCAGGCCTTTGCCCTTGCTATGACCTCTGCCTGGTCTGCGTCTCCACAGGCTAATGACCATGCATCATTACGCTCTCCGTTCAAATGTCCCATCTTCTTCGAAGTCCTTCCTGATTCCCTCGTTGGAAGGCATCTTTTCCTTTTCTGGTCATTGCTTTCTGTTTTATTTAGATTTCACAAATATTTATGTAATGCTAAGTATACGCCAGAAGCTCTTGTAAGCGTTTTTACAGATACACCTCGTTTGTACAGATACACCTCGTTTGTACAGATATACCTCGTTTAACCCTCACAACAACCTCACAAAGTGAGTAGAGGTTAAACACGCCTAGTCTGAAAATACGAAATCCGGAATACTCTGAACTCCGAAAACTTGGGATACTGGCATGATGCCAACATGGGAAGTTTCACCCCTGACCTCATGTGACAAGTCACAGTCAAAACACTGCAATTCGGAAATATCGTATAAAATGGCCCTTGGCAGCCCAGCCTCTGCGGTACGGTAGGGTGTCCCAGGCTGTGCTGCTGGGACGGTTCACATCCCCAGCCCGGCTGGCCTGAAAACAAGTTGGTGCATGTCTGAATGTGGGGGACCCTGGTGGGCTGGAGGATGAGAGAAGGGGATCACGGCATGACCAAGCCCCGTGGGAGGTGCTTTTTCTCAGTGTCCCTTACATGCACACGCTCTCTATCACAAATTAAACCAAACATCACCTCTGGCTCTGTGTATGAGGCGCACGTGAGAACCAAGAGCTTTTCATAATTAGACTTGGGTCCCATCCGCAACGCAATTTCTCATGTAGTGTAAATGTTCCAATTTCTGAAACAATCCACAATTCAAAACACTTCTGGTCTCAGGCATTTTGGAAAAGCGATCCTCAACCTGCACGATCACCCCCAATTGACAGATAGGAAAGCTGAGACTCCGACAAGTTAAGTCACTTGCCCAAGGTGACAGGACATCTGGCCCCAAGGTCCTCGCTCTTGTCCCCCACCTTGTCCACTGCCCTGAAAACTCCCTAAAGCTTCTTCGGTTGGTCAGGCAGAGGAACTGGGCCCTGGGCCCTGAGTGAGAGGAAGGAGCCAGGGTCAAGGAAGCCTCCCCTTCCTCTCCATGCCCACAGAGCTAGATGGGAGAGCCAGGCGAACCAAGAGTGTCCCCCGACCCAGTTCAGTTCCCTCTCCACTCTGCAAAAGCAGAGAGGGGCAGAGAGAGCAAGGGGCAGTGTCACAGGAGCTGCTCCCCAGCCTCTCAGACTACCCTGATCTCACTGCACCACACCCTGCCCCAAACTCCCTCACTCTCTCCCGCCTGTGGGTCCAGGCAGGGTTACTCTGCAGTCTTTTCCCTGGGTGGTTAACGGCTCTACACTGGTAGGGAATTGCCTTAAATAAGTGATGAGCTCCCTCGCGGGCTCTCCGAACTCTCTGGTGCTGTCCCCTGGAGAATGTTCTGTTTTGTTTATTTAAGGGGGTGATTCCTTTTCATGTTCTCCCTCCTGTATCAAAGACAACACCGCAGACAGACCATTAACAAAGCAGGGCCTCTGGGTTGATTTTCTGGGGCGGGACTGCTCTGGCTCCAGCTCTCTCTCTAGTCTTCCTTCACCACTGGCTGGGGCAGGGGCAGGGAGGAGAGGCTGGGACAGAAGCTAGAGAAGGGTCTGGGGTAGGGAGGAGAGGTTGGGGAAGGGGTTGGGCCAGGAAGGAGAGGCTGGGAAAGGGGCAAAGGCAGAGAGGAGAGGCTGGGGCAGGAGCTGGGCCAGGGAGGGGAGACCAGGGAAGGGGCTAGGGCAGGGCCTGGGGCAGGGAAGAGGGCTTCCTCCAGACCAGGAAAAACTGAGGTCCAAAATAAGCCAGTGCTCTCCACAAACACTTCCCAGAAGAGGCGGAACCTATGGCCCGTATTTTGGAGGGTCGGTACCCTCCTGAAGTCTCCCTTAAGGTAGGGGCAGCAGCAGACGGACTCCGGATCCTGCACTCTGAAGCGCACAGGCATCACCTGAGGCCTAAGTGCAGACCCTGATTCATCAGGCTGCGCTTCTGTCCACAGCTCAGTGGTGTTCCAGGGCTGCAAGCTCCCTCAGCCAGCTCGCAGGTGCAGCCCACAGCCGGGTTCCCCGGCTTGACCTGGGGCCA
>NW_006159630.1:8379221-8396069 GCF_000334495.1 Tupaia belangeri chinensis | reverse complement strand
TGGCCGGGGGGCAGACCCAGCCGTAACCGGGGTGGTCATGCAGGCTGGGAGTAGGAGAGGGAATTACTGAGCGCTCGCCCAGTGCCAGGCACCCCCACTCACTGTGGCCCAATGGAAGAATCTACCGAACTTTGCGGGATTCCCTAATCTTCCTTAAAGGCTGGGCTGATCCACAGAGAAGAGGTCTCTGGATATGAGAGGACTGATGAATGTCAAGCAGTACAGATCTCTGCCCCATTTTACAGATGAGGTAGCAGAGGCTGGAGAGCTTCTGTATCTCGCCCGGGTCCCAGAGCCAGCAGCAGGGGCAGACGTGAGGGGTGCTCTGGTTGTGAAGACGTGGGGTTTGCGCGCGGCCCCTCCTGAGACATGGAGCAGAGGCAGACAGCAGCACATACCAGACAGGACAGGGCAAGCAGACCCTGAGACAGCCGAGCTGCACATCCGGCCCCTCCCCTCCCTTCCCCTCCTGGACACAGCCGCTGGAGGAGTTTCTAGGCTTGCTCGTCATGCTTCTGCCCCATCCAGGTCTCACCCCTGGGGCCCGAGTAAAAGGGCACCTTGCCCTGTCAGCCCTGTGAGAGGCAACAGGGTCCATCCAGGGAAGGCGGCAGCAGGAAAACAGGATCCTAGATGGCTGGACTCAGTTTTGTTTAAAAAACAAAAAAGAGTACTATGTCATAGTTCTCCTGCCTCAGCCTCCCGAGTCGCTGGGATTACGGATGCAAGTCACCCACATGGCTTTTAGGTTGGATTGGGAATCAAACCCAGACCTTCCACATGGTTCCGGCCCTGGAGCACAGAGCTTAGCAGCGAGGCGCACTGCGGCCGGACTTGGACAGTCTGCTTTGCAGAGTGGGAAACTGAGGACTGGAGAGGAGAGGAGAGTCGTTGACAGTCCTCCCAGTGGCCAGAGCAGGCCCTGAGGGAGCGTGACCTGTGCAGTCACACCGGGCTCCCTGCGCAGAAGGGCCCCATGCTTGGTTTAATGCTCCCGTCACCACGTTGAAACGCTTAGCAGCTTTTAACGAGGGGCTGCATTTTCTTTTGGCACCAGGCCCTACTGGAGGGTAGAGAAGGTGGGCCGGCTGGAGCCACATTCAGGTCGCTCCCAGGGCATGTAACCGCGCACGGCCGAGCTAGACAGAGTGGTATCTGCTGGGCAGGCTGGTGCAAGTCCACACCGGAACACCACTGGGAGCTTCAGGAGATGAGGAGTGAGGACAGGCCGCGGGAAAGGGACACTCACATCGTGCTGGAGGGTGGCTGAGAGCAGCCCCAGATACGGCCTCCCTGTCTGCGGCGAGGCCAGGGCTGGGGTGGGAGGAGGGGCCAGCCATCTTCAGGGCCTTGGTCTCAACCTCCAACCCGACACCACCCTGAGCCTGAGGGCGGACAGAGGCCTGGCGCCCACTCTGCCAACCTGTCCCTGGGCTGTGCAAACTGAGCCAAGCCCTTCACGTTGCCTTCAGGATTGGCCAGCTGAGACAGAGATGGGAGAAACAAGTGGATTTGATTCAGAAGCTTAGGTAGCCTGGAAGTCTCAGCTCTGAGGGGGCTCCCTGTCCCCCAACCCCTATCAGTTACTCAAGCCGGGGCAGGGGGTGGGGGAGGAACTAAGGCCAGACGTTCATTCCTGTGGGGCCACCATCCTCCGGAAGACAGGTGCTGGCATGGGGCGGGACTGAGGAAGGGATGGGGAGCAGGCAGGCCAGGGCAGAGGGACCGCGTGGGCCCCGCACGTTCTTGGGGACTGATGGGGAGTGCTCTGGAGTCTGGGATAAACCAGGGCTCTGGCCCCAGGGGCCTGGCTTATGGCTTAAGGCCTGGACACCCAGAAGGGTGACTTATCCATGAGCTTTGCTCTCTGTGCTGGGGACAAGGGGCAGTGTCCAGTCTACCAGGGCAGCCCTTTCTCCATGGGGAACCTCCTCGGTGTCAGATCCTCGGCCACCATCAGCAACATCTGCTTCTTACATTCGTGAACCGATGTGACTGGGTCGTCTTTGGATTGCCAGGATGGTCATGTCCAAACTCGCGGGGTCACTGTGAGGATCACGTGTTTCACTCAGGCTGGAGCCTGGCAGGGCGTATGCAGCATGTCGGCGGCGGCCACTACCGTATCCTGTATCCCAACGACTCTACGACATGTTTTTGTTTTCACATCTCTGATGTCAGAAAGCATCCAGGTAGTGGACCGAATGCCAGCAGGTAAAATAACAAAGGGGCTCATAATCGCTGTCTTTTTTTTTTTTTTTTCTGAGAGGTTTTTGCTATAGGGCGAATGAGCTTGCCAGAAAGAGAAGACAGAGACAGAAAGCGAGAAATCACCCCCCAGGGGGAATGGCCACGTCACAATCCTTTCTTCTCCATTCTCCTCTCAGGATCTTGGGCATGCACACACGCCCGACGTGAGTTTAAGCCACCAGGTCCGGGACACGAACCGTGGTTGACTACGTGGGAGTCCAGCGACATAGCCATTATGCTAACTGCTGGTTGTGCAATTGCTGTCTTAAGTTCCATCAAATACTGATGACGATGTAACGGCTGTACGCGTCAGACTGCCTCTTTCAGCGACGCCTCCTTCACAAGAGTTGCGTCTGTGGGTCCCCGTGGGCTCCCAGGTTTATGCGACACACCCCAGGGGCTCCTCAGAGGTGGCTGAGGATCAGAGGCATCGGTTCCATATGCACGTAGGGTGACGTCAGGTGCACAGCGAAGGCTCCCCCAGCTGGGGCGCCAAGTCCGGTTCTGCCAGTCTGAGGTAGAAGTGGACAAGAGACCACGGGCAGACGTGGCTCGGCTCAGCCGCCACTGTCCATGCCCCTGCTTGGCAAGAGGAGAAGCTCCTGGTCCACAGCCTCTGTGCCGGCCCTTCTCTAAGCGTGGCCCCTGGACCAGCACCTGGGAACTTGCTACGAAGGCAGATTCCGGGCTCTCGGCCTAGACCTGCTGCCTCAGCAGCTTTGGAGGTGGGGCTCAGGAGCTGCACTCTAACAAGCCCTCTGGGGGACTCCAATCCTGGCTCACATGGGAGACGCCCTGCTCTGGCCCTCACCTCCGTCATGAGGTGGGACACACCTGTGCTCAGAAAGCATACTCCCCTTGAGGCCTCAGATGTACGGGCATCCCTCATCCCTTCCATCCCACCCTCCTTCGATATCCAGGACCCCCCAGAGTCTAGTCTGCTCCCTTCTCCCCTCTTGTCTGAGAAGCTTGTCCTTGCTTTTAGATCGGACTCCTTGCCTGGGCACAGAGGGCCCAAAGCCCCTCAAGCTCTTCCACGGCAGAGGCAAGAAAGGAGGCGTCGGAGCCCACTCCTCACACCATGGGCTGGACATTCCAAGTCGCTGGAAATACAATATGTTCTAACATTCAGGCGAGGTGGCGGGCAGGGCATGTGGACAATGGGCCTTGTGTCCCCCCCACGCCTTCCTGCGGGTGCCCTCGAACCAGCGCTCTGCAAGGGAGGCTGTCATCAAAGCACCAGTGTCCACCCGCCTGGTCCTGCTTGCCTCTGCCCAAGGCCCAGGCAGAGGCCAGAGCACTGTCAGCACGCCTTCCCTCCCTGGGCCTGAACAGGGTTCCTCTTCCCTGGTGGTTCTAGCACCTTCTAGCTCTTCATCTACCATGGTCTTAGGAGCAAAGGGTTAACTGCCAACACCTCTCTCTCCTGCACCCCATGTCCAGGCCTCTGTCTTCCTAGGGCAGGGAGAATGGACAGTGGACAGAGCTCTCCAGCCGCCCGAAGCCAGGGCCAGCAGCGGCTCCTCCCTCTCTGGCTGATTTCTCTTCATTAGTGCAATCACATCAACACTGACAGCGGCGTATTTATTACTGTCCCGGCGACGGCCATTTTTCACCCAGTGATGCGCAAACTGATAATGAGCTTGGAGCAGAGCTAATGAGGAACTCCCCTCGGCTTCCTCGGCAGCTCCAGGCCCTGAGATGGCCAGCCCACCAGCCGCTCCCTGCTGGCAGCCCTTTCACCAGGGCAGGAGAAGGGACTTACTTGGAACAGGGAGGGCAAGGGTCACTGGGCTGAGCCGGCCAGAGCTGCGCAAAGCCAACAAGCATTCCGCCCTTGGGAAAGGGGACTTCGGGGTTGACTGAACAGTATGGTGTCAGTGTGGGCATGGTCTTGGGGTAGGGGCACTTGTTCTAGTCTGGGTTCTGCCCTTAAGCCAGGGAAGCAAGAGACTAACAGCAGGACAGGCAGGCTGATTGCTGATGGGGCTGGGAGGCTGGAGGGATGTGCTGAATCCCACCAAGAGCTCCTAGTTAGTGTCACATGGGCAGGGCAAGGCTTGGAGTGGCTACAGGGACACAAACCTTGGCCCCACTGCCGGAGGATGGTCTTCTGGGAACCTCAGCTGTTCTAGAAGGCACCCACACATCTCAATGATGGGCAGAGGCTGTTGTTATCTCAAAGTTCACCAGCCTGACCAAGGAGAGTCCTCGGCCTCCCACTAATGGTTCCAGTGGTGGTGTTCCATGGCCTGCTCAGTCCAAACCAAAAGGAGGAGAAAGGAGGGTCTAGGGAAAGCCAGGAGACAGGCCCGCTGATGGTAGGGAGCAGGCTGGCTGGAGCTGAGCGAGAACCCAGAAAACACCAACCACCTAAGCAGCAGGGCCATCTGGGGAGGGGTGACAGCCCTGCCCTCACACCACCCCCTCAAGGGCACCACCATAGACAGCTATGATAGATGGCTTGGGTGGCCCAGTGGCCCAGAGCCAGTCATGTTCGGGGTACAATTGTTTTAGAAGGTAGGGACAGCTAGAAAACTTCAAACACAAATGGTTGAGATATACATATATATATGTACGTGTGTGTGCATATATATCAGGTATACACACACACACACACACACACAGAAACACATACACATGCACACATATATATACATATGTGTGTACGTGTGTGTGCATATATATCAGGCATTTTAGAATTTTACAGATGACGTGATCCAGGAGATCAGCTCATTCATGGTTTTCTTTTTCTTTTTTTTAGAGCGATTTTTGCTATAGGGTGCGTGTGCCAGAGAGACAGAAAGCAAGAAATCACACACACGCACACCCCGCCCCAGTGGGGGATGGCCATACCACAATCCCCTTTCCTCCATTTTCCTCTTGGAACTTTGGGCATGCATGGACACATGCCTGGTGTGAGTTTTAAGTCACCGGGTCCAGGACTCGAACTGTGGCCGACTACATGGGAGTCCAGTGACATAACCATTATGCCATTTGCTGGTCCCTCCTTCATATTTTTCAAAGCCAGGGTTTGACATCTGTCCCCAGGGCTCTGGGAAGCCATGAAAAAGACATGCTACATCTTCCAGCAGCATCAATAGGCTTTAAAATAGCCTTTGTGTTTTTAAAATAGAATTCAGATAGACTACGGAGTAGAATGCAAATTTTCAGATATTTGAAAAAGAGAATATACAAACTAGGCAAGGTCACATGTACAGTAGTCAACTTCGGGCTGCGTGGCCAGACACCCCACCCCTGCCAGGCACGCGTTCACCCTCCTCCTCATCAGACTCCATCCTGGAAGTACGGGGAGGCGGTGTATTTACACCCTGCACTTTCCCAGTGAGGACACTGCAGACACACAGGCCAAGAGGCCCAAGGAGACCCAATATGAACCGTGACCACAGCCCCCAAGGCGCCCCCCAGCCATAAACTCCTTACCTTCTCTCTGACGATTACCTCTCACAGAACCTTTCTTTAAGGGTTAAGCTCATTAATTGGGAGAAATAATTTATGTCTAATACCTCAACCCTTGTTGATGAAGGGTTATTATCTAAACTCAAGGACTTTATAATTAAAGAAATCAGTCACGCACCCACATGAAAACATAATTCAGAATCAATACGGCCAACGTGCCAACGAGACATCTCACCTCGGCATGCTGAGAGCAGAGGACACCCGGAAGGCCACGTTCCAGCTGGTGGGCAGGGATGGCTTCATGCTGGACTTAGGGGGCAAATGGGATTTGGATCAGTGGAGAGAACAAGGGCCTCCCAAGGGGAGAGGAGGAGAAAACGGTGCCAATGGGTTTCCAGAGTGGTGAGGGCATCTGAGCATAGCGGAGGGTGGGTGGTGCAGGAGCAGGTGGAGGGGAGATTGCAGAGGTGCATAAGGCCAGAGTGAGGAGGGTTTGGCATTGATGCCACAGCTATGGGGAGCCCTTGGGGAGCAGGTGGCTGATGTGACAGGGCAGAACCTATGGTGAAGACACTGCGGCAAGAATGACAGACTACCATGTTGGAAACAGGGCATGGGAATACACTGGAATACAACTCAGCCATACAGAACAGCAGAGCCCTGTCACCTGACTCACAGTGGATGAACCCAGAAGATACAGTGCTATAGGGCGGGCGCCACCACGCCCCCAAGAAGATACAGTGCTAAGTGCAACAGGCCAAACGAAGAAAGGCCGATGTCGTACATAGGTCCTGCTTACCACGTACCGGATGTCTGCACACCACTGCAGAAACTGGAGGCCCTAAAAGCACAACAACGAAGAGAAGGAAAGGTGGAAACCAAAACTGCTTGGAGTAGAATGCAAATTTTACTGAGGGTAGCTGGAGGATTCATGAGAAAAACTTTACTGCACAAAATAATTAACGTTAATAAGGGGAAGTGGGTGGGGACCAGCAGTTAGCGTAATGGTTATGTTGCTGGACTCCCACGTAGTCAACCGCGGTTCACGTCCCGGACCCGGTGGCTTAAAACTCACGCCGGGCGCGTGTGCGTGCATGCCCAAGATCACGAGAGGAGAATGGAGGAGAAGGGATTGTGGCGTGACCATCCCCCCTGGGGGGTGATTTCTCGCTTTCTATCTCTCTGTCTCTCTCTGTCTGTGTGGCGAGCGCACGCGCCCTATAGCGAAAACCTCTCAAAAATAAATAAATAAATAAATAAGGGGAAGTGGGTCAGCCGATGGCGTGGTGGTGGTGGTGGCTGGAACTCGCATAGCCGACTACGCAGCTCAAGTCCTACACCAGCTTGAAGAAAACCACATCAGGTGTGTGTGTGTGCATGGCCAAAATCCCAAGAGGAGAATGGAGAAAGGATTGTGGTGTGGCCATCCCCTTTGGGAGGTACTTTCTCACTTTCTCTCTCCCCCTCTGATGCACACGTGCCCTATAGCAAAATTTTTTTTTAAGTAAATGGGGGAAGAGGTTAAAGGAAGTGTATCACAGCAGAGTAAAATATGTGGACAATTTAATACTTATTTCAAGACAGATTAGAACTAGTATCTATTGTGCACACCCTAGTGTAAGGCTCTGTGTTGAAGAGGAAGATGTGCACACCCTGGCTTTGATTAGTGCATGCTGCACGCGTGCTTTCCAACTCCATGCTGTACCCCACGAAGATGCTCATCAAATACATGTCAACCAGAATTCATAACTGGAACACGAAAAGACCCTGTGGACAAGCAGAAGGGCCACCCAGTCTGCACCTTGTATCCTGGTCCTACGCCCACCTGAGTCAGGGAGAAGCCTGTGGGCAAACAAGATGGTTCCCATAGCCCC
The DNA here is from genome assembly GCF_000334495.1 of Tupaia belangeri chinensis. Lineage (NCBI taxonomy): Eukaryota > Metazoa > Chordata > Mammalia > Scandentia > Tupaiidae > Tupaia > Tupaia belangeri. Next base: position 8,388,528 of record NW_006159630.1, on the reverse strand, counting down.
CGGGGGACTCCCATATGCCCTGGGGCCAGCCTAACGCAGTGCAGGGAGAAGTTTCCAAACATGGCTGCCTTGACCAGATCAAAACAATGGCCTGGAAGCAGCTGACCCGGGATGAGAGAGACACTCATTGCCTCTTTCTTATAAGTCAAGTGGCCGTGGCAAGTTACTTCCTATCTCTGAATGTTGGTACTGACAATATTAATAACACTAGTACTTTCTAGGCCGCCTCCTTCACGGGCTGGGGTGACAAGCAAATGGGATTCTGCCAAAGTTATCCAGATAAATTTGAGATCGCATGCCCAGATCCAGTAGGAACACTCACCTCAAGGCCTGAGCAGCTGATGGAAGCTTGAATATGTGGGTTTCCTATGGCATATTTGCTTTTTAAGGTGGAGACAGAAAATGTCTTAACCAAATAAATAAACCCCTAATAGCAGAAGTTTGGATGTCACTGACAGGTCAGTGGAGGACAAAGGAAACAGAAGCCCTTGGGACCAGGGTACCTGTGGAATTGTGGGCCCAAAGCTGACAGCTTCCCTGATGCTGAGATAAAGATGGAGTGACAATGGCACGACAGACACTTATTCAGGGTTTGCTATGCAAGGAGCATTGTCCTAAAAGCTTAGCTTATGTCCGTAAACCCGGACACAATCCAAAGATGTAAGGACTACTGTTACCCCACTTCACGGATAAAGAAACTGGGGGACAGATGGGCTAACTTGGCCAAGGTCACCCACGCAGTAAATGACAGGCAGGATTTGAACCCACAGCATCATTCATATTTCAAGTTCCCGGACCTTCTGATACCACAGTTTGCACCGGCTCTCTAAGTTCCAGAAAGAATGAAGAGTCTACCAGACTCGTGCCTTCTGTGGCGAGAACGCACATGTCCAGGTGCCCAGCCGCATTCCTATCATTGCACAGATTCTGACCTGCTGTCTGGACTTGCACCTCCAGAGAGGTGCTCAGGGCGTCATTCCAGGGTCCTGGCTCCAGCAGGCCCTTGAGGGTCACTGGAGGGCACCGTGGAAACTAAACTCCCTGAATGGACCCCATTATGACAAATAATACTTCCTTCCCCTTAGGATCATCATACCACCTGAATTTCATCATCCCTCTGGGCCACTCATGGCTTCCTATGGGGTATCAAACTCGAATTGCCTTTCTTCTCCCCTTCCTCCCCACCCCCACTCCATTCAATGTGGAAGACTTTTGTATGGCTCAGTCACTGGAAAACCAGTCACAAATGTCCCAGTGACCTTAAAGAGACTCCACAAATGGCCTTAGGACATCCCAAACCCGGGAGAAGAATGGGTGAAGACACAACCAGCATGGAGGCAAAGACCAGGAGAATCTGGGGAGTGGAGGTGAGAGTTCCAAGGCTGATTCTCAAACTTTCCTGGGCCTGCCTCGGTCTTCTAATGGCACAACCGGCCAATGATCATCTGTGCATCTTCCAGCAAATGGCTGTCTCTCGATGGGAAGACGGTGAAGGATGCTATGGAGGCAAAAAGTAGCCTGGAGCAGTAGAGAGAAGAGGTGGTGGATCAGAGAGCTCTGGGTTCAAATCCCAACTCCTTGACTTCTCAGCTGTAGAGCCTGGGGCAGCAAATATCTCTGAGCTTCTGTTTATCCACAAGTTGGATCAGGGCAGGGCTGAGGCCATGATTTGTGATGCTCCTAGCTGTGTCTGACAGGTATGACTATGCATGGAACATAAATGTTTGAAGTGGTCAGAAAAGATCCAAAGACCCTCAGTTGGGGAAAAACCAAAAGAAAGTGGAATAAGAACACATAGGTGAAATAGAAAGTAAAGATAGGACCAGCAGTTGGCGTAATGGCTATGTTGCTGGACTCCCATGTAATCAACCATGGTTCGAGTCCTGGACTCATGGTTTAAACTCATGCTGGGTGTGTGTGCGTGCGTGCCCAAGATCCCATGAAGAGAATGGAGAGAAGGGATTGTGGCATGGCCACCCCCCCTCGGGGGTGATTTCTTGCTTTCTGTCTGTCTGTCTCTCTCTGTCTTTCTGGCGAGCACACGCACCCTACAGTGAACCACCTCTCAAAAAAATAAATAAATAAATAAATAAATAAAAATAAAAAGTAAAGATATCAGAGAAGAAAATCTAAAAATGAAATGAACCTGAGGAACCTGAGATCCTATCTGAAGACCATGTGGACAGGCAAACACAGAACCACAAGGACAGTGACATAAGTTGGTTAAATGCTTAAGAAATGCCAGGCTCGGTTCTGAGTGCTGTGGTTACATGATTTCATTTCAGTCTTGTAAGGTTCTTATTTTATTTTTACCCCAGGGTATGTGTGCTTGCCAGAGAAAGTAAGAGAGGGAAAGTTGAGAAATCACACACCGGAGGGATGGCCATGCCACAATCCCTTCTTCTCTATTCTCCTTCTGGGATTTTGGGCACACACACCCAACATGATTTTCAAGCTGCAAGGTCCAAGACTCAAACGGTGGTCGACTATGTAGGTGTCCAGTGCCTTAACCATCATGTCTCCTGCGGGTCCCTCTTACCCTTGTTTAATACACAAGAAAATGAAGTTGAGAATGACAAGTGACTTAACTTAGAGTAGCAAGCGTCAGAGCTTGTACCTAAGTCAGCCTCGTTCCAAGGTACCGATCCTCGGGCATGCCACTTCTCAACAGCTTAAGGGGAGCAAAAGAACACTAAAGACAGGGAGGCGAAGCTCAGAACTGGGGTCTGCTTAGGAGTGGCCCTGTCTGTGTAAAGTGCAGAGGCCACAATGTCTCCCCTGCGCCATGAAGGAGCACTAGGCCTGCACTTCCCTGTGTCCTTGCCACAGAGTGGGACCACGTCATCAGTTCTGGCTTTTGGGCTGCCAGGGGAATGTATTTACATGCTAATGCAGAATCTTCCTCTCCCTCTGCCTCCCTGGCCTTAATCAAGGACCCTGTGCATATCGAATGGTCTTTGTACAGGTGGGCATTACCTCCCAAACCTTCTATCCCTCCTCCCAACTTCCTCCACACCATAAAGGTGAAGTGCAGCTGGTAGGGATTCAGTAAGACCCATGGGCCACCCAAGCTATGAGCCAGGTCTGCTAGAGGCAGCTTCACCGGTCAGGTCAGAATTGGGAAAAGCTAGAAAACGAAGGCGAGAACATCTGAGCAAGGGCTCCGGTCCCATTGGCACCGTGGCTCCATTCTGCATAAGGCTGGCAATGCTGCAGGGCAAGGCCCATTCTTAGGGTGCTTGGCTGCTCAGTGCAATGAGGGTTCAGGGCGCGGAGTGTGTGGGGTGAGAGTGGGGTGAGTGGAGGTGGGGCCAATGACAAAGGGCTTGATGCCAGCCAGGCGTTCATGCATTCATTCATACACTCACACGCTCGCTCTCCACCCATATTTGTTGAGCTACTTCTACGTGGCGAGCCTTGCCCTAGCAGCTGAGAATACAGCAGAGAATCAAATAAAGCCCTCCTGAGGGAGAGACAGACCAACAGTAAACAGACAAGTCAATATACGTCGGCTGGAGCTGAGTACTACAGAGAAAGGAGAGCAGGGTTGGGGCACGTGCTTGGAGATGCCACATCCCATGGAGCTTCCAGACAGACGGGGCCATTAGGAGGAAGTCCTGATGGAAGTAAAGAGTGGGAAGTTCATAGGACCAGCAGATGGTATAATGGTTACGTCGCTGGGCTCCCACATGGCGGACTGTGGTTCAAGTCCTGGACTCAGAGGCTTGGAATTCATGCTGTGTGCATATGTGTGCATGCCCAAAGTCCCAAGAGGAGACTGGAGGAGAAGAGATTGTAGCATGATCATCCCCCCGAGGGGGGTGATTTCTTGCTTTCTCTCTCTGGTGAATGCACACACCCTATAGCAAAAACCTCTCTTAAAAAAAAAAAAAAAAAGAGTGGACACTTCAGACAACTGGGCGGAAGGGACACAGCCGTAGAAACAGCAGGAACTTTAGGTGCCGATTGGAGGTCTAAGCCCAAAGGAGCTCCAGGCACAGACAGGCTGCCAGCGGGGGATGGGCGGGAGTAAGAGAGGGACAGCCGCGAGAGGAGGCCGGGAGAGCGAGGACTGTGGGTGCAGACATTCTCACGGCCTTGTGGCCAAGACATTATGAGCCCTTAACATTCATTAAGAGCATTTCTAAAGCAATTTGATTTGGACAATTTCATTTAATCATCCCAAACAACCATATGAGGTAGACATAGTTATCTTTTATTTTTCTTCATGTTATAGATGAGAAAACTGAGGCTCAGCTCAGCATTGCTCAGTGTTGGAAGCAGAACTCAAAAGGCCTGGACCCACCTGGGAGCCATCCGCCATATTGGCACCTCCAACCTCTGAAGAAGAAGGGCTCACCAGAGCTCCGGGGCTCAGTGAGGGGCTTCTGGTGCAGACCCCTGGCCAGGGAGTCTGCATAGCAACTTCTGCAATGCCTCTCTCCGGTCCCCCAGATGCTGAGCAACCCTGGACTGGCCCTGGCTCAGCACTCTCCCTGCCCTGCCCACTGCCCAGCGTGGGGTGGGATGGCAGGAGGAGGGAAGCGGGCTGTCTGGGCAACGGCTTGTTTTTCTTTCCATTACAGGCTGCGGCTGCTGCCGGCAGTTGCTGCTGGCCCATTTGTTGCTATTGGCATCCCAAGGCCCCAAATTACGATGACTAATTCCCACCACTTTAGGCAGCTCCAGGGCTGTCTGCGGCAACGCGCTCCAGGGGTAGAAATCCCGCAGGCGGCACAGTAACACCCAACGTCAACTCCAACGCAGTCGCCTGACTCCCCGAGGGGCTGGGCGTCATCGGGAGGGACCAAGAGGGGAGCTCCAGCCAAATTCTAGAATAACAGCTATGTGGAGGCCACTGCTTCGTCGACTAACACCTAAGTGTCTAACAACCAGCTTGTTGTGTGGGGTAGTGAGGCCGTCATCACCCGGAGCATGCGAGCAGAGAGCAGACGGCCGGCCGGTGTCCTGAGTGTGTAGCAGAGGACAGCCCTCCATGGCTTTTCGTGACTCTTTCAAGTCAAATGCAATGGTTCCCACAAGTTGTTAGGACAAGAACAGGCCCGCTGTCTCTCCCCGTGAGCATGGGGCTGTGTCCTGCTGTCCTGCCATACAAAGTCAAATGCATACCAATATGCCGTTGAACACATCATTTCAAAGTCAGCCGTTACGGCACTGTTTAAACAGAGGACTGCTGTAAAGGATTTGGCCTCCTTCCCAGCCTCCCTTCCCTGATGGAACACGGTTCCTGGCCCCTACTCTGGCCTTCCAGTAGAGGACATAAGAGAGGCGGTCGATAAATATTTGCTGAACAAATGCACAAACGGGAGGGTTTTGGAGGCAGGTGTCAGGCTGCCAGCATGATCCGGCCTCTGGTGGGGGTCCTGACTGTCCATCCCAGCCAGTGAAAGCACCAAACCGAGGCACTCATCTCATCACCTCTAGAACTTTCCAGATGCTCCAGCCCAAGCCAAGGGTTGCAAAGGGTGCAGGAAAGATGGGCCCAGGCCAGATAATCACCTCTCTGACCCTAGGAGCAGGGAAGTGGGGAGTGAGGACCCCTCCCATCTTACCCCGCGTGGAGCTTTTGACAGCTGAGCCCCAGGCCAGCACGACACCCTGCCTCCTGGTAATTAGCGAGAGGCCCTGATCAATAAGTTATTTTTTGCTGTCAGTAATTAATAATTACAGCTTCGCCACACCATGTAATTAAACTTTCATCCCACTCCCTCGCGAGCTGTTTGGCTTTTATTGTGATTAGCTCCCAGCACTAAACTTTCTCCCTTTGGAGCTCTCCGGCAGCCTCCGGAGCTGGAGTTTCCAATCCTCTTTCAGGATTTTCCCACTGCCTGGTTCACTCAGCTCAGACTCCCTCTTGTTCCTCCCCCAGGCACGGTTCTCTTGAAAGAACCTTCTGGACCAGCCAGCAAGGGCGCTACTGCCCTCCTTCCCACCTCGAGCCTGCCAGGATGGCCTCCCGCGGCAATCGAGTGTCGAAGCACATGAAGAGTCTCTCGAGGAGCTTGTTAACATGCAGACCTCCAGGCTGGGCTCACCCAGACCTCTGCAGAGTGCCTGGGGGTGGAGCCCAAGAATCTGCACCGAATGCCTTCAGAAGGCATGCCAGGCCTCGTTAGTGGTGTGGTACAGTCTTCATAGACCCCTGGCTTGCAGCACTGAGAAAGTCCGGTGACAATCCCCAGGTACGGAGCACCTTCTATGTGCCTAGCACCTGCTGGGACTCCTCTCTGGAATGCTTCGAATCCTCACAAGCCTGTGCAAGGCAAGAGCTACTATTCCCAATGCATGGATGAGGAAACTGAGGCTCCGAGGAGCTAAGGGCCTCCTTGAAGGTCCATCAGCTAAGCGCAAAGCCAGGAGCCCTTCTCCCTGCTGTCGGGGCCAGTGTTCTTCCTCAGAGTCACTGTGCTTTGTTTGGGAAGTGAGTCTGAGGCATGTGACACTGGATAGTGGGCTAAGTGGTCAAATGGCAGCTTTCGGGTGAGGCAGGGACGGATGCTCAGGTCCAGTACCCACTCCCCTCCCCCCCAATTCAAAAGCCTAGGCTAGGTCTTGGTAAAATCCAGAGCGGGTGGCTACTGTGAGTTTTCTCTCAAGGAAGGAACAACTGCTCCATCCCTCACTCTGCGTCACACCTGGAGAATGGGACCGCGGGCTTCCAAGTGACAGTTCTAGTGGCTTCAGTTACCCGTAAGGCATTCATGGCATGGTCTCACTCTCCAATTCACTCTCCAATCCCAAAGCGGGTCAGAAAGTACTCCGAGCCCTAACCCCACCCCATGTAACATGCAAACCCAGTGCCGCTCCCAAGCCAGGCCTAGAGATGGCGTTCCCATAATCCTCTACAAGCTTTGCCGCGTGGGAGACAAATGGGAGGAGAGGACACGATGCTGAAACTCTCGGAGCCAGAGAACACAAATGGAGCAGCAGGGGAGCAGAGGAGCCTGACACTCAGCGAGTAGAAGCAGCAGAGGAGTGAATCAATCAGAGGCCTCCCCTGCTTGAGACGGGGAGAGCCCCTCTTGCAGGAGGTGCAGGACAAAAGGCAGCCTGGCCTCCACTTCACCAGGACAGGCAGGGTCTTGATCTCACATGGATGGGGCCAGGATAGAGGTGGGGAAGGAAGGGCCGGGAAGACTTCCAAGGAGGGGCCATCAGGTTCCCTGGGGACTCTATAGGACCTGGGCCTGGAGGGACAAGGATGGGTGAGCCACCTGCCCAGGGAAATGGAGTTGCTGTTGGTGTCAGTGTAGTTATGGAGTAGGAGGGTCCAGACAGGCCAGCACCACTCAGCCCTCCCTGCCTCCGAGCTTTCAGCCAGTAATCCAGTGGGCATCTCGGAGGAACTCCCCGGGGCACCCCAGGTAGCTCCAACCCATTCCTTCTCTGGGGCTCCGCCTGGAGCCTGCAGAGGGGACCCAGGCAAGGAGACCGAGCTGGAAGGAAGGAACCAGGGTCTAGGACCGACTTGGACCCAGTCTTGACTCTGCACTGAGATCAAGGCATGGCTTTGGGCAAGTCACTTAATACCTTGAGCCTCAGTTTCCCCATCTATGAAATGGCTACTACAATAAGGTGACCTCTGAGGTCCCTGCCTCCGCCAAGATTTTATGACGATCATAAAAATAATAACTTTTATTACCTTACATTTATAGGGCTCGTTACAAAATTTCTAAGTGCTTTTACGTAAATTACCTCGTAAAATCCTCCCCTCAGCCCTGTGAGTGAGAGCTGATTATTTTCATCTCTTTGATCTTGGCTTTGGTTGCCCGAGCTGCGCACACTCAGGTCTCTTCTTCCCCACAGGCTCGGGACACCAGAGGTGGAGCAGGGGGCTTTCCGGGTTCCAGTCCAACGTCCCCAGGTGGGTGTCGGGCCGTCCTTGCTCTTGGAAGAGGGCAGGCGGGGAGAGGAGTCCTGGCGCTCCAGCCCAGCCTTCGTCTCTCTCCACCCCCAGCAGGCGCCGCTCGGACACCGCTGGCACCTCTGTCTGGATCAGCGAACCCCAAAGGCAAGGAAGCGCCTATGCAGCCGCCCTTCCCGCTGGAACCGGCGCGGGGACTGGGGGGACGTTTGGGTAACCGCTGTCAGGAGGGGGTCGGCGCAGATCACACCCCATCGTCCTTCCTGTCACCCCCACCCCAACCCCCCAGCCCTTCCCCACGGTGAGGCAGCTCCAGGCAGCCACAGGTCAGAGCGGCAGCTGCAGAGACAACTGAGCGACTGGCGGAGGCTGGAGGCAGGGGCGGGATGCCGTGTGTGTCTGGAGGGGCGGTTTTTTTCCCCCCTCCTCCCCCCCCCGCCGCCCCGGGAGCTCCGCGGCTGCACCCACGACCCCGACTCCAGGCCGGTGCCGCGAAGCACCCCCAGCCCCAGCGGCCCGCCAGGCGGCCAGGCGCGGACTTCCGTACGTGGCCAACCCGGCGACTGCCCTCCCAAGGCGACCAACCCAGCACCCAACACCCAGCACCCGATTCGGGCATCTTCCTGGAGCTCGCCTGCCCCAGTCTCTCGCCTCAGGGCGGCTACAGGCTGCCCGGCAAGGCCTTGCCCTTCCGCGCGGACACCGAGCAGAGAACCAGAAGCCCGGCTTGGGGAGCTCTGGAATGGCGCGCCTCTCCCACCACGACCCGAGGGCTCCACAGCTGGCCGGGGACAGGGGGCGCCCCTCCCACCCCACCTTAGGCTCCACTCAGCCTTTCTGCGTGACCCTCTCGTTCCCCCATTCGGAAGCCACAAGTCGCAGAGAGACTGCCCCACCCCTTAAAACTGGGGAGGGGGCTTCTGAAACTCCCTGGAGAGTCTCTGCCAGGCTAAGCCCGGTGTCCAGGAAGCCACCGCGAGGCTGGCGGGCTCCCGCCACCCCTCCCCGGTCCGCTCTCCCACCCCCTCCCGAGGTCCACGTGGGGTGGCCCTCCTTACCCTGGGCTCCGGCCGCGCGGATCCGGTGCAGAGCCAGCAGAGCCGAGATCAGCAGTCCCCACATGGTGAGCAGGCTGGAGGGGGCTCCTCCGTGGTCCCGTTCTCCTCCGCCCGGTTTTATAATCCTGGTGGGGTCGGGTACCCCGCGGCTTCGTCCCAGGAGACTGTCCACGCGGCTCTGGGCCCGGGCACAGTGTGGCTCGGACAGGCGGCGGTAGCGACCCCAACCCTTTCTCCTTCTCTTCTGTCCAAGTCCGATCAAAGCAAAAGAAGCGAAGCCGTCCTCTGGGACTTGGGGCGCCTCCCTCCCTCAGCACCCCAACCCCGACTTCTCCTAGGAGGGGCGGCCTCCGCGATCCGGCCA
>NW_006159630.1:8378837-8379138 GCF_000334495.1 Tupaia belangeri chinensis | reverse complement strand
CCCCTGGTTGGGCGCCCCCGGCCGACGCAGTCACCGCGGTTTCAGGCGCCGGGCCCCCGGGACCCGGCCCGAGCCCAGCAGGGCGGCACAGGGCGATGCGGGCGTGCTTTCGGGGGCACCGGTTCCGGGGGGCGCGGTTAGCATAGCGGTCCGAATCTCCCTGGAGCTGAAGTTTTCTTCTCTAACTTTGCAGGCGGCATCTGGCGGGGCCGGGCCACCCCTCTCGGCTCCACGCCCTCGCGACGAAGCTGGAGACTCCCACCGGGGGCGCCGGGCCGGGCGCGCCCCCGGCCCCGCGCCC
>NW_006159630.1:8362321-8378378 GCF_000334495.1 Tupaia belangeri chinensis | reverse complement strand
AGCCAGGCCCGGGAGCGAGCCCCGCAGAAACAGACCGTCTGCGCGGCCGCGGGCGCCCAGCGCCTCCGGGACCCGCCGGAGGGCAGCAGTGCCACCCTCGAACCGTACCAAGGAGAGAAGCCCCAGCTCTCCCTTCCAGCCTGGGCCGGCCACCCTTCTCCTGAGGGCCTCGCCTGATTCACAGTCTCTCCCCTGGCCGGGAACCCCCAACACACTCCAGAACATTGGGTGGCAGGGTGGAGGGGCTGGGGGTGCTTGGCAGTAGGAGTGCGGTGGGCTGGTTCGTTTCCCCTTCTCAGGTCAGACTGGGGAGCCAGATAAAAGGAAGGCCTGGGGCTGCTAGACAGAAAGTGGAGCTGAGGCCAGGGCTGGGCGCTCTTTGTTACTTTTCACCCTGAGCTTGCCTGAAAGGGTAAGAGAAGGGGAAGTCTACAGAGCGACAAAAGAAGGGCCCGGGGCACTCCTTCCCCGGAAGTGGGCAAAACTAGCCCTCCTGGGGGCCAGACATCCAGCCCAGTGTCCAGGACCCAGCCGCACGGCCCTGGGCACTAGCCCTTTTGCCTCCCTGGACCCTATCCTCCATGAAAAAATATTACAAAACTATTTGTGAGTGTGTTGGCATGAGGACAAATACGTTAGTATTCCATTTACGGGTGTTAACTGAGAAGTTCATATCTTTTGATTTTAAAAGAAACAAAAACTTTTCACGGGCCCCTGACAGGCTGCAGTCCCTGGCACCGGAGACTGAAGTTACCCCTAGGGCCCTCAGTGGTTCTTACAGCAAGCCGAGAACTAGCTGGGCCTCTGCCTGTTCCTCCCGCCCATTGTCACCTCCAGTCCTCCTCCGACCTGGTGCTCCAGGGCTAGGACTCATTCTTCCTGGCTTTGCAGACGCCACCTCTGGGGCACCCAGGCTGACTGCCATGGCAGGGAGAGAGCCTCGACCAATCTTTCCTCACTGTCCTATTCCCATGTCACCTGCCTTGGGAGAAAACGTATGGCATTTTCTGAAAGTGGCTGAGAAGCCAGCCCACCCTCCCCACAGCCCTTCCGACACCGAATGTAAACACCAACGCCACGCCGAGCCTTCCCCTGGCGGCCTAAGCTCCACGCCAGGCCTGAGGCTTTCCAGCTGGTTGATTCCTAAACAGAAGGGCTTTGGGGGGGCAGGCGGCCTAAGTGACCAACTCGTCATCCCCCTTGGTGGCCACATCACCCCACCTGCTTAGCGATGTCCATGTGGGACCTCACGCACCTCCTACCTGCACTGGGCACCCTGACTGAGAGCTGGGGCCTTTCCCAGACCATCGGGAACAGCTGGTCTTTAGGGTGTTGTTACACCGCTCGCTCACAGAGGGGGCCTGAGAGCCGGGTTTGCCGGGAGCCACGCCACTTCGCCAGCAACGCAGCAGCAGAAAGGCTGCATCTGCTCACAGAAGGTGGGAGTTCATGTGGAAGTCTCTGAAACCTTGGTGGGCACCCCCTGCCCCCACCAGCATCCAGTCTCCAGTTGTCCCGCTGCCAGGACTCGGAGCTGGGTGCTCCTGGGCCCCGTGAACAGTGTTTGTTGCTCCAAAAGAAAAGGCTCTTGCACAATCCTGTGTGGCCTTATGAACGTTCTTCCGCAAGTTTTTATTTGTAATAGAGGTTGTGAGCACGCACATGAGTGAGAGCGAGGGAGAGAGAGAGAGAGGAGCTCCCTCCACAGGGTCTGGTCACACCATGACTCCTTCCTTCAGTCCTCTAGCCTTTCGGATCTCAGGCACTCACACCTGAGCCTGGCATGTTTCAGGCTGACCTGGCTGGAGACTTGAACCACAGTCTCCATGTAGGATCGGCTTCTCTGGACTAGTGTTGACTGCTATACCATGGAGCCTGCCCCTTCTTCTGGAAATTTAACCCCAAGGCCAGGTTAGGAGACTAACTGGGAGGAGGCTTTCTTTTTGCTTGGGCAGTGCCCAGGCATGGGGAGAGGGGAGAGGAAAGTACCCAAGCTTCAGCTCCAGAGAACATCTCTGCCTTATCCATCTGGGATGAAAAAGCAGATTCGGGCTCTTTCTGGCCTACACACACACACACACACACACACGTGCACACACGCACGCAGAACTATCTGATTTTGCTTGTTATCAGAGTTTTGCTGGCCCAGGAGGAGGCTGAGTGGGAGCCTGCCACTAGAGAGGGGCTTGTTACTGGGAAAAGCACTCACAGATACCATGACCTCATTCTTGCCACCAGAGGCATAATTAGAAGGTTGCAAAGGGTGCAGTTCGAGTGGGTGCCATGCCAGGAGAAGCCGCTCAGCTTCCTAGGCTCTGTGCTGCCTCCCTGTTGCAATCCTGCCCCTTCCCATTAGCCCAATCTCCCAGAATGCTATGGGGATGGGATCTGGGTCATCCCTCTCCTTTGCATCCATTCTACCTCCATCCCTGGGCCAGCACCTCCTAGAAGACGCTTCTCTTTAAGGACTTGACTCTGTAAGTTTCTGAGGGAGGGGCAGAAGCAGAGAGCAGCGGGATTCATTCCCACAGAGAAGGGAAGTCCTGGGCTTCTCTACTTAGCCTTGCCCTTCTCCCTTTCCCAGTGGAGCTGGGTCTAAAATGCTACCTTCTGGAAGAACATTCCGGGAGCACTGAATGGGACCACGTTCTGAGCTTCTCATCCCACACGTGGGCATCAGGGGGCCTTCAGAGTGGGAGGTGACTTCACCGGCCCCAGCCAAGGACCAGGATGACAGCCAGGCAGTCTGCCAGAGAGCTTCGATATCACAGGAGGCCAGCTCCTCCTTACCCTCCATCACTCGGTGTCCTCTGCCCGTGTCACACACAGGAACCACGGGTAGGCTGGGGCGGAATCTGCTCTTCAATATGGCTATTGTGTTCTTTCTTCTGTTTTTAATCTCGACTTAACAGCAGCTAGAACAGAGTGTTCAACTGCAGGGTCAGACTGTATTCTCTACTAGTAAGGGATTTTTGTCGGGGACTGCAGGGACCAGCCAGGCAGCAGTGACACCCAGGGCACAAAGATGGGTGCTTCTGCTCTCTGTTCCTGCCCCATGCCCACTCATTCACCCACTGTTCCCTGCATCCCAGGTGGCTCAAGGGCCACCCTTAACTGAGAAGTCCATGCTGTGGCTGTTTTGTGGGGATGAGAAGGCAGAAAGGGGTCCATAAGGAATGACACAACTAGTCTAAAAGGAAAACGACAGGGGCCAGAGAAGAATCGGGGGTTTAAACTTGGGGATTTCAGAGTGAAATTCCTTGGCGCACACATTTGCCCTTCCTGACACCACTGTCCTGGCTTCTCGTTCCTGGGCCTGAGGCTTCTCTCCCTGAGGCTGAGCTCAGGGTTGCCATGGGCGGGGTTGGGCATGAGCTCCCCCAGAGTGGGGACTTTCAGCAGAGCCATTTCTGCTGCACCTGGAGGGAACTCAGACAACTAATTGCCTCGAAACACAGGGCTCCTGGTAAATAATTAATCGCCTTTTTTCAATGTGTTCAGTTTTGAAGATGGAGAAGGGAAGGAGTAGAAGAGGTAGACGTGGTTGACTAATCTGCATTGGGAAAAGAGGCCCTGGGTCCCTGAGCAGACCACCTTGGACTGCCGTGACAGAGCTCCGCAGATGGGGCAGCTCACACGACAGCCAGCCATTCCTCACCGTTCTGGACACTGGGAAGTCCAAGGTCAAGGCTCTAGCCAATTCATGTCCTCTAAGAAGAGAGTTCCTGTGTCTCACTGTGTCCTCACACAACGGGGAGGTGGGGGTGGGGGGAGAGAGATCTGGTCTCCTCTTCTTAGAGGACATGAATCCCACCATGAAGCCCTGCTCTCATGACCTCTTCTAAACCTGTGGCCTCCCAAAGGCCCCATGTCCTAATATAACTGCATTGAGGGTTAGGGCTTCAACATATGAAATCTGACCAGGATACAGTCCTAATCCGGGCTCCGCCTGCCCCAATTACCCAGCAAAAGGTCCTTTCATTCCCTTAGGAGGACGTGCCTGAGAGCCAGCGCTCATCCATGGCTGGGCTGGGGGCAGCCTGCATCTTTATCCTCTCCGTGCTAAGGCCAAAACCACTATGGGATTAGCTCCTGGCCTCCGAGCCCTGGGATCTGATTGGTGAGCATCCACATGAACAGCAGGAGTTCGACTTCCGTGCTCCTCGCAGTCTGTGCCCACCCATTCTCTGGGAAAGGAGGAAAAGAGACACAGAGAGATGGAGAAGAACATCCCCAGACCACTAAAACTGGCACAGCCATGCTCCTCCGCTTGCTGGTGGGAAGCCAGAAGCGAGCGGGAGAGAACAAAGGTTAAGAGACCACGGGAGACAGCATTTTTAACAATAAAGCTGCTAAATGTAGGCTGGCTGGGAAGTGGGCTCATGAAGAACAGGAGTCTGCACTCTCTGGCCAGGTCCAGCCACTCCGAGCTATAGGCACAGCAGGGTGGCGGGAGGCCGCCCCCTGCAGAAAGTGTAGTGCTGTTGCCAGACAGGAGAGGGCGCTGCAATCGTGCTGCTGGAAGGCCCGAGAAGGAGGAAGTTGGTTGGTAGACTGTGTACTTTGTGGTTGTCTCCGAGAACAAAAGCAGCACCGGTTTCATTCGTAAATGTCTTTAATGTGTCTGCCATAAAATATGTAAGCACCAGAGAGAAGCCTGCCTCTGGGGGGCTGGGACATTGATCTTGGAATTGGACAAGGATTTAGAATCATTTAGGGCCATTCAAAATCACAGAGCGATGAACTCTCAGTTGAACAAGGTTTACTTAAGCTGCTTAGTACAAAAGGAAACTGGTGGATTTACCTTTCCGCGTCATCAGTGCCAAGTTCTTAGCACTGAAAGGCCAGGTGCCTTGGGAGGACCAGCCGAGCCGACCTCCGCACCCTCGTGTAGCTTTGCCGCACACAGGCTGGCCTCTGCACTTTGCGCTTGCCGATCCCTGGGCCTGCAATGCCTTTCCCCTCACCGATCACTTTGAAAGAGCCAGCGCTCTTGTAGGGAGATGCTCAAAAATGTCACCCGGGAAGCAGAGGTGCTGACCAATGGCGCACCTCCCCCAACACTGCCGGAGTCGCCCCGATGGCTGTGCACACGCACTCCAGGTCCACATGCACATTCTCGCCACCCTCACATGTACTGTCGATTTCACTTGCTCGTCCATGTGTGACTTCTCTCCCCCAGCCAGAACGCAAGCACTTTGAAGGTAGGACATCTGGCTTTTTTTTGTCTCTGAGCATTAAGAATAATCGAAACCAGACCAAGTGACGCTATATGTTGAGTGTAATGAAAACAACAGAAAATATACATGAGGTGTGAACAGCCTTTCAATTTCATTACTGTGTCTTTACTTCCTTGACCTTGCAAATTAAGCTATTTACACCTCGAATGTGTATTTTCCGGTATTTGGAGCTACAGCAAACACTTGCTACTCCCTGAAAATTAACCCCATGTTTGACTAATCTCTGTAACATATATGATCACATACGTTATTTCATTTCTAAGAAGTAAGGTTTTGCAGAGTTAAATGAGTGGAAAGGCAGTGTGAATTTTCGCCAGGAGGCCACTTCCTCTTAACTGCATAACCCTGTGCCCAACTAAGCTATGCCGTGAATGCGGGAGGGCCCGCTCACTTGGTTTCTGAAAAGGACTCCTCTATGAACGTTTGCACTATAGAATTCATCAAAGGCAATGCATATAAACTGTGGTTCTTTTTACATGCTAGGACCAAAGTCTACCAGTGCTTGGAATCAGATGGAGGAATCTTTTTAGAAGGCAAAATGCAAGAGTGGCTTAGACTTGGGAGACAGCGTCAGAGAGATCTGAGTTCAGAGCCCAACTTCCCAGGTACTGATAGAGGACACCCCTCTGCATGTCTTCATTTCCTCACCTATAAAATGAGACAGATAAAAGTACCTGCCTTATAATGTTATGAAGATTAAATGGCATAACAGTGGGTTTGGTGCCTAATAAGGGTTTAGTAATATTAGCCATTGTGATTAAAACTCATCCCACTATGATTGCTTTGATTCTTGGAACAATCTTGCCATCACTCCTCAAGATAATGGAATGAGATTTTGTTCTAGAGCAGGGGTTGGTAGGCTGTAACCTGTGGGCCAAATCTGGCTTGCCAGCTGTTTTTTTGTTAATAAAGTTTTATTGGAACGTACTCACGCCCATTCACGGTGCATGTTGTCCGTGGCTACAGTTTCTTTTGTGATTACTTTCACACTGTGACAACAGAGTTGAGTATTTGCTACAGAATCTTGCAGCCTGCCTATTTTACATAGGAACTGTTTGACTCTTTACAGGAAAAGTTTGCTCTCTTGTTCTAGAAGAAAATGGAGGCAAGTTGTAATGTTCATTTCTTAGGCTTCTGGATTCTTAGCGTGCACACTTGTCCAGGTCTGTGAACACCTGCCCAGGTCTGCTCTCACCACCGTCTTGCATATAGAAATACTAGCCAGTCCTTCTGTACTGGCTAACCATCCAGGGCAGCAGTTTGGTGGCTGAGGTTATCCTGGGTTTCCAGCACCTCACGTTTATCTGGCTAGAAATCACACCGAGCAGGAACCTATGTAACAGAGGATGGGGCAAAGACGAATGTCCTCTGCCTTGAGTAGGAAATGCCAACCTGGTATTCTTCACGCCGGGGCATGGTAGACTCTAGGTCCACTCTACCGGCCTTAACAGGTCGCTCTGGACTTGGTCCTTCCTCTGCTTTGGTCTGCACTGGCTTTCCCCCATCCTTTGCCTTTGCTGCTTTGAACTCATAAGCTCGTTTCTCTCTCTGTCTCCCCACTCAGATCCCTATACAAGAGATCTTCAAAGCGCTCATGGAAAATGTGTGGGATGAAAGAAACTATGTGTGGATTTCAACATTTTTTGCTCCAAAGTAAATCTATACTGTTTTTAAATTTTTTATAATTTAAAAAAATTTTGCTATAGGGTGAGTGCACTTACCAGAGAGATGGACAGAGAGAGAGAGAAAGTGAGAAAGCATCCCTTGGGGGGGATGGCCATGCCACAATTTCTTTTTCACTTCTCCCTCCTCTCAAGATTTTGGACGCAAATGCATATACTCCCACTGAGCATAATTTTCAAGCTGGCAGGTCTGGGATTTGAACTACACAATCAGCCATGTGGGATCCAGTCACCTTAACATCACCTGCCATGCATACACACACACACACACACACATACATATATTTGGAGAGATATTTTTGCTATAGGGTGCATGTGCTCTCCAGAGACACAGAGAAAGACAGAAAGCAAGAAATCACTTCCCAGGAGGAATTTTGGCCACACCCAAATCCCTTCTCCTCCATTTTTTTTTCTCAGAATTTTGGGCAGAAACACACACGTGCCTAGCTTGAGTTTTAAGCCACCAGGTCTGGGGCTTGAACCATGATCGAGTACGTGGGAGTTCAGTATTGCAACCATTACACCATCTGCTGGTCTCTTCCCCATATTTTGCTTTTAGATTTATTTTATTTATATCTTCCGAGAGAGAGAGAGACTGCAACAGAGTCTTTATGCCACGATGCATGCCCGGACTCAGCCAGCCCAGAGTGAGGGCATGTGCATGCCTGGTGTGTACAGGGAGACCTCCAGATACAAGCGCAGGACCCACCTGTGCGAGTCCAGGTGTGTTACTGCTATACTCAACAGATGTCCCAAGCTCACACTTTAATCTGTTTCTCATGAACTTTCTGAAGTCCCTGTGTGTGTGTGTATGTGTGAGTGTGTGTGTGTCCATACACATATAGGATCCTAGCTTCTTGAATCTTCCCTGACTGGGTCTGCGCATGGGCTGTTAAGCCCTGCCAGCTATTTTTCTCATCATAGGACATGTGTACACACCATAGAGAGTGAGAGAGAAAGTGAGAAGTCATGGCCACACTGCAGTCCTTTCTCCTCCCTTCTCCTCCTGGGATTTTGAGTACGCGTGTGCACACACACACGCACACGCGCAGACACACACATACACACTCACACACACACACATGTGTGATTTTCAGGCAACCCAATCTGGGACTCTAACTGCCATCGGCCATGTTCCTCATTTTTCTCTATACATCATTCAGCTCTTGACTTCTTCTAGATAAAGTCAGAAAAGCAGACTTGGATATCTATACGACATTACTTTTTCTAACTTGCATTTACTGAATTTCAGATTGCCATTATGCCAGCAGACCCACTAAAAGATATGAGAAACAGTCCAGAAGAAATGAAAGTTTCGTGTTCAATAAGTCATGCTTTCCATCAGAGTACCTGCCTACTGGAGTGATAGTTGGACTGGGTATATAAAGTCCTAGGTTGAGGCCCCTGTGTTTCTAATGAATTTATGATACTGGTTTTATTTCTATAGCTTTGCAGACAACCCATTTGTTATCCATGGAGGAAACTTCTTGTTCTAAAGTTTTTCTAGTTTCTCTTTTTCTTTTGATCTTTTTTTAACTTATCCTTTCACTCTGGGTATGTGGGCCCTTATTCTCCTCAAAGAAGCTTGCTACAGTTAGGTGTTAATTTTTGCTCCTCCATGTTCTCTGCTCCTGCTTCCCAGGGCTCTTAGTAGTTGGACATGGTTCCTGAAGACCAGCTGCACAGACATTGCCTGAGAATGTGCTAGAAATGCAGATGCACCAGCCTGCCCCCCCCAAACCTCTGAATCAGGATTTGTTTTTTCCACAGGATTTGTGATGTGTGTGCACATTACATTTTGAAAAGCTCTGCTTTAATTCCTCTCACCTTATATTTGGTCGAAATGATTAAGGCTGCACATTAGAAGAACCCTCACTCTTCACCACGTCTGTCCTTGCAGCCATCCCCGATCTTCCCAGGCTTAGAAACCAGATGGCCCTTTTCTCTCAGATGAGAAACCTAACTCCCAAGGGACCCTGTTCCCTTATATACTCATTCCTCTGATATGTTCAGTGTTTTACTTCTCACGAACTCTTTTTATAACACCTTTAAATAGAAGCAAGTATTTCCCAACTTGAAAAAACTTCACTTGACCCTTGTGCCTTCTTCAGCTTCTATTCCATTTTTCAACCGGCTTTTCCTGCCAAATTCAAAGTTCTCGGATTCATGCAAAATAGGCTATACCTCTGTTTCTTTACTTGCCCCCTTCCTTCACCTCTGGAAATCTGGCTTTTGGCTCACGACTCTACAAAACTTTTCTGACAGCTCCCTTCTCAGCCTTATTCTCAGTCCTCTAAGCCGTGTAGGCTGTGGCTGAACACCATGACCTTCTGCAACTTGCTCATCCCTTAACTTCCACAACATCTTGGTATTACCTTATCCCACTGAAAAAGGAGCGGAAATGCTTTCATCTGAGATGACCTCCCTCTCCCTGCCCTCCCGTAAATGCTCACCTCAAGTCTAGCCGCGTCAGAGGGACTGCTCTACTCTCCCCTCCTGAGTCCAGTTCTGCTGCAGTCCCTCCTTTTGGTACATGCGCAGTGACAAGACAAGGGATATACCTGTTACATTATTGCAACGTGCTTCCCATTCACCAATCAGATTAATAGCTAGTAGGGGCAAGGGCAGAGTCTCATGCCACTGTGAATTATTGCTTTGGTTATTTCACTGCCCAAGGATAACAAGACCAGGGGCTGTACCACTCTGAAAAGGAACACCTTTTCTTCATTTTTACAAAAATAATGGCCGTGTTCAGAGCCATGTGCCTGGGGGCTACATTTGCCCAAGGGGGATATTTTCCAGTTCACCCAAAGGCACTGTATGGACTTGCCCTGCTCCTGCACAGGCAGATCCTCGCTTATATTCTCTCTGGTATTTGTCCCAGAGTGGGGACACCTTGGGAATGTGATTGCCTGAATGTTCAGGAAAGTCCCCATGCTCTTTTTAGACTGACGATGTGAAAAACTTCAGAGATGACCCCTCAAGATTGGAGTACGAGACATCTCGTAGACTTAAAAGAACTAAACTCACCCATCAAACAAGAATGAAGCCCCTGCTGGCTGCCCAAGGACGGTTAGTGACCTTTCTGGGAAGCTGAGTGGCTGCTATGCTCCCCTAGCCTGCAGTCTGGGCCTGTCCCTCCTTCTAGGGCAGAGTACGGGCATTCCACAGTGCAGAGAAGGAGGAGGGCAGTGAAGGCCAGAGAGGAAGGCACGTGCCTCTTTCATCACCTTTCTGAGTAAGCTCATAGGAACGGGGAGATCCTCAGAGCTGAACTCTACCTGCCCTTCTGCAACTCCTGTCACTGCCTGCCCAGGTCCCTTGTCTCAGTAAACAGCACTTCCTCTCTCCCTGATGTTACAGCCTGTTACAGTTTGGATAATAGTTTGTACTCTAAACATTAATGTTTTGGAATTTAGTCCCAATGACTGGTGACTGGGTCATTTTTGTGACCGGATCTGGAGGTATTGACTGCATTAACGGATTAATATTGGCCCTGCGAGAGACTGAGTCTGAGCTCTCGTGGGAAGGTGTTAGTTCTCATGAGAGTGGGTTGTGGCAAAAGGGAGAAGTGCCCCCTCCCTCTGCATGTGCCTGCCATTCTCTGCTTCTGTTGGCTGTGTTGTGGGTCGGCGTGATGCCAGCGCCATGCCTTTGGGTTTTCCATGCACCAGAATCACGTGTCAGATAAACCCTATTCCTTTATATATTACCCAGTCTCTGGTATTTCTGTTAGCAATAACAGACTAATGCAACGGGCAGAGCCCAAGGGCTTTGGCGTCTTTATTCTCTCATCCTCTATGTTCCATCTATCACCGCGTCTGTGCTTCCACCTCGAAAATAGACCTGACATCTGTTCTTGCTTCCATCTCCTCTGCCAGTATCCTCCCACCTCCACCAAGTCCTGCCTGGGCCTCTACCAAGGCCTCCTAACTCTGCTTGCATTTCTCCAGCCCCCAAGTCCATTCTCAGAAGGATTTTTTGTTTTGCTTTGTTTTTTTGCCATAGGGTGCGTGAGCTCACCGAAGACAGATAGAGAGAATGAGAAATCATGCAGGAAGGATAGCCATAGCGCAATCCTTCCATTCTCTTCTCTGGATCCTTGGCACACAGGTACGTACATACATAGCCATGTTTTTCAAGCTGCCGAGTCCAGGACTTGAACTGTAGAGTTGGCCATGTGGGATCCAGCTCCTTAACCTCCAAGCCACCTGCTGGTCCTGATCTTTTAAAAGAAAATCACATAATGAGATTCTCCCACTTAAAACTGGTATTTCGGTTATATTTTCCCCCTGAAAGCAGGGCCTTCTCTTCAGAGGGACACACTATCACATTTACGTGTGAAATGATATGGCTACTAGGCTTTCTTCCAAAGAACACCGGGTGAGCCAGGAAGTGAAAGATTGGCAGGGTTGAAGCCAGGTACACGGGGTTTCATTGTACTACCCTACTTTTACATGTGTTTGAAAATTTTCATAAACAATCGCAAAGATTCTTCATTACTCAAGATTTAAAAAAAACACAAAACTTGCAAGTGTACATGACTCATAAAATTAAAACAAAACAAAACCCCAGACATTTTTACCATGGCCTGCCCGTTCCTGCCGGATCCTGCCCCACCAATGTCTTTAGCCTCCTCTCCTGCTGTTGACATGCCCCCTCCTCGAGGTCCTACCACGCAGGCCTCCCCTCAGGCTCTGACCTGTCTGGGACTTTCTCCCAAAGCATTCCCAAGTCCCCACCATCACTTCCTGCTAGCCCTCAGGACTCAAAGCCAGTCTTCCAGGAGCGCCCTTTCCAATACCCTGATTTAAAGGTAGCCCCTCGCATTCACTTTGTCACCACACCCTGTTGTCCCCATCTCTGTACTTCCCACAGTCTGCTCTGTCTTCCCAGGAGGCCATACATTCCACGAGGCGAGGTCCACAGCTGTCGGTTCACTGGCGTGTGCACCAGGGCCCAGCCTGGCATTGCAAAAGGAAACGAGGTGGTCACTACATCTCAGTCCCTTCAGTGGACTTTTGCCCTAGGTGAATAACACAGCAACAAAGGGCCAGAGGTGCTGTGATGCTGGATTCCTATATGGCCAACCATCGTTCAAGTCCCAGACCCAGTGGCTTCAAAATCACGCCAGGTGTGTGTGCATGCATGCCCAAAATCCCAAAAGGAGGGTGGAGGAGAATGGATTGTGTAGTGGTCAAACTCCCTGAGGGGTGATTTCCCATTCTCTCTCTCACCTCCCTCTCACCTCCCTTTCTCTCTCTCTCTCTCTCTCTCTCTCTCTCTTTCAGTGAATACACATGCCCTATGGCAAAAACCTAAAATAAATAAATAAACAATAAAAAAGTACCAAGGATGCAAGAAGCATGTGTCTGCTATGCCAGATCAGCAAATGTTGAGCATAGTTTTTAATATGTCCTTTCTGATCTTTGTCTCTTCTCCTAAGGAACAGACATTTAGAGAAGAGGTTAGTCTCCTGTGTTTCCCTCCCCACGACTGTGTCCCCTTCCCTCTTAACTAACTAATGAGTCTGGTGTATCCTCGGTGCACATTTGTAACATTATTTATAACAAATGTGCATATCCATAAACAATATGTGGTACTATTTTATGTGCCTTAAAAATGAATGTAAATGGGGGCCAGCAGGTGACATAGTGGTTAAGGGGCTGGACTCCCACATGACTGACCGAGGTTTGAATCCTGGACCTGGTATCTTGAAACTCACACTGGGCCTGTATGCATGCATGCCCCAAATCCTGTGAGAAGAAGGGAGGAGAAAGGACTGTGGCTTAGCCATGTCCCCTGCAGGGTGATTTCTCACTTTCTATCTCCTGTGTCTCTGTACACGTGTGGCCAATAGCTTTTTTTTTTTTTTTTTGCGGGGGGAGAGGTTTTTGCTATAGGGCGTGTGCGCTCGCCAGACAGACAGAGAGAGGCAGAGAGACAGAAAGCGAGAAATCACCTCCCAGAGGGGATGGCCACGCTGCAATCCCTTCTCCTCCATTCTCCTCTCGGGATCTTGGGCATGCACGCACACGCGCCCGGCGTGAGTTTAAGCCACCGGGTCCGGGACTCAAAACACAGTCGACTATGTGGGAGTCCAGCGACATAGCCATTACGCTAACTGCTGATCCCCATGTGTGTCCAATAGCTAAGGGCCCTTAAAAATAAAATAATGTAAATGGTATAACAAACTGTATAATGTTATGCGACTTAGATTTTCCACTCTGTCTGTGTGTGTGTGTGTGTGTGTGTGTGTGTGTGTTATGAATTAGCTCTTCCACTGAGGCTGTTATGTAACAATTTGCAGGATGTATATATCACAATTTAGTTTTTCATGACCTTAATGAAGTACCTCTGGGGTATCTCTATTTTATCTCTGACCAAAATTCTGGAAAGAAGGTGCTTGAAGAGGTGTCTCCCTTGCACACATCCCTCATACTTGTTTGACTGGTCAAGATGAATGAGAGAACTGGTCAGGCCATGGGGACACTCACGTGCCAGTGGGAGTGAGAACTGGGATAATCATTTCCGAGAGCAATTTGGCAATATCCAGTTAACATACAAATTCTCCGTCCTTCCCGGCAGTTCTACCTGGATAATACATTCTGATCTTCAAAGGTAAGTTATGTATTTCTTTTCTACTCCGAGAAAGCATGCAGTTCGTAACATTCCCTTCTGACTTCAGTCTACAATGAACTTTTACATGTTATCATGCACTCTCAGCCCTCGGAGAGCGGCACCAACACAATGCAGGAGGGAACCTAGTCACATAAGAGCCACACACCTGTGGCTCGGTGCTGGGGCCCAGAGCCCCTCGGCTGGCTCCTAGCCCAGTGCAGGCTCTCTCACCCTACACTGCCTTGATGAGTTTTTATGCAATGAGGAAAATCAACCAGCTCCGGGCACTTTGCAGGAGACACTGCTGGAGCCCCAACCAGATCTCCTGAACCAGGCCTGTCCCTGTCACCCGGGGCTGTAAGTGTGGGGTCCAGCAGGGCATAGCTGCCCTTCCTCCAGGCTGCTCATGGCCTCTGGAACAGCCTCCCCCGGAGACACCTGGAAATCTTCCCCAAGGCCTGTCTTGGCAGGGGTGCTTTAGCTAACACCTGCTACAACTGTACAAAGCCACCCTGATGGCCTCCGGGGGACAACACCGTGGTACCATCAGAGGTCCTGTGGGCTGAGGCCGAATTTTGCCAGCAAACACATCTTCACTTAGCCTCGTGTCTCAGCCCCACTTCCCAGGCACTGGCTCTGAACCTGCAGGGTGCAGTCTACCCTGCTTGCTGGCCTCAAGCCGAGTCTGTTTCAGCTGGTGGGGGAGGTGTCCACGAATCTGCATTCCCAGCAAGTTCCCCACAGGTACCCATGCTGCCAGTCCAGGAACTCGGCGTTGAGAACCACTGCCCTTGGGAACCAGACTTAAGATCCTTGGTGCCAGGAGAGGCCGACTCTAGGGAGGGATGCTCAAGCAGGGTGACCTGTGGCAACAAGGACCCCAACGCTGGTGGCAGGGCAATGTTGACAGCCCCTGGCACATGGCAGTGATACGATTTCTGTGACAATCGACAGTGGGAGGGCTTGCACAGGCTTCTGTGGCATTTCTGGCATTTGAGCATTGAACTGAGTAGTGGGGACAGGAATTATGATTGTGTAGTCGAGAGGCTGTTTCTGAGAGTCATTGGTGCATCAGAGAAAGAAAATGACAGGCCCAAGTCAATTAATCGCCAGTTCAGAACGAAGTGTGAAAGCCAGAGGCTCTCTCGGCAGTGGGTCCTGATCTGACGCTGACAGACTGGTCATGCTGAAAACTGGGCTCCGTGTCTCATTTGAAGACAGGCCGAACTCCAGAGAAGAGTGAATTCTCAGCTTAGCAAGTCTCTACGGAAGTTAGGGCCCTCACGGGGCGGGGGAGGACCTGAGATTAAGGAATACGGTATCTGCATAGCGATGATTGGAAACAGAGGGTCCCCCGGAAGTCTCACAGCCTTCAGGAGTGGCCTGGCCCTTCTGGTTAGAAGACAGTCCATTAACTTGGGGTACTGTATGTTAGGAAGGGGAATTTCCAGATATTCCAAGGGCCAGGAGAGGCCTAATTGAGTCCAACGACTGTAAGATCCAGCTTCCTGTTGGAGTAGAGGCCTCCGGGTATCAGGCAGTAAACCTAGTCTGGCCCAGGGCCATGTCGCAGTGGCTCCACTGAGTTGGACACAGCAGTGGTCTTTTCCCCAGTTCTTGAGGATTCAGAACTAGCATACTCAGCACCTGGTGCCGTCCTCAGCTTCACGCCTCGGTCCCTGGAATAAGTGCTATGTTAGCAGGAGGAGCGATTATGGTGGAAAAGGCCAAGTGGACATCTTTGAAACTGACAGCCATCCTTCCACCTCTTGACCAGACCATCAAAAACTTTATTGCACCTGGGAAGAATGGCAGAGAGCGTGCCTCAAAGACTTCCAGGATATAGGGGTGGTGGTCCTGATCGGATTCATACGGTCTGACTCCTCTAAAGCCAGATGGATCACAGAAGGTGTCCGTGGACTTCGGTACACCAATTGCAGCTGCTGGCTTAATGCATTTTTTTTTAAATTATTCTTTTTTACAAAATTATTTATTTAATTTTATTTATTCATTTATTTTATCTTGATCAGAGAGAGACAGACAATGAGAGAGAGAGAGAAAGTGAGAAAGCAAGCCACCAGGTCCGAGATTTGAACCACGGTTGACCATGTGGAAGTGTCCAGCGCCTTAACCACCACGCCACCTGCTGGTCCCAGCTTAATGTGTTAATAGTATCTTTAATAGAACACAGCAACACAGTTTCTGGTACATGGTCTGCAATTACTGATCCAACAGACGCATTCATTTTTTAAAACTTGATTCACGTTATTCATGATAGTATTGGCACATGAGAGAGAGAGAGAGAGAGAGACACCCTGAGCTGGTTCTCATCCTACCAAGATCCACTTCCTCAGCCCCCCAGCTCATGAGGATCTTGGGCACGTGCACATGCGCCTTCTGTGTTTCAGGTCAGCAAGGCCTCCGGGGATCTGAACCCGCAGTCACCATGTGGCTTCCAGAACAGCAGTTCAGCACTCTACTAACTGCACGTGAGGGCTGGGCCAAATGCACTCT